>NW_016107315.1:0-6744 GCF_001604975.1 Cebus imitator
CTCACTCTGTCCTTACTACCAGTATTTTGGTGTGATGAGACATAAAAACATCAGTGTTGTCATTTTGGTCTAGTGCTGTCACCTCTAGACACTGGCATGGGACAGGGATATATCAGAGCTGCCTCTTCCTGACTGTGCTGCGGCATCCTCTCCATACCCTGGCACAATGCCTCAGCACCTAGCCAAGCTGTTTAAAACACCAGTCACGCCTCTCTTTCAGCTCTCATGCAGATGCCTTGAGTAGTTTCGTCATGCGACCTGCAGCAAAAAGCACTGGCTCGCAGTAATGAGGGCCACAGCAGATAAAATCTATTCACTTCTTCAACCTACCTTTAGGGACAGCCCACTGTGTAATGACCAGGAACTGCCTTTTCACTCCAGATCTTATCCCTTAGGGACCAGGGAGAAGGGGCCTCTGCTTATCTTCCCTGAGGGCTGTGATGCAGAGGTCAATTTTAGAGGTCCTCTGTGTGTTTACCAATCAAATGAAAGGTCTGGAAAATATTAAGAATGTGGCATGTGGAAATACTTGTAATTGGCAAAATGTAAATGCTGGCTGTTTGAGGCATGATAAGTGACAGGTATAATAAACTGATTAATTCAGTGAGAGTCTTCTGGAATATGAGAATTTGCCAGCTTTGTTCCTGTCAGAGGCATCTGTGGTCTTTGAGTCTCCATGAGATTCTCTGAAGGTCACATGCCAACAAGACCTGACTCCAGCATCCAAGGGGTCTCAGCAAATGCCTTCATCCCCATATTTCCACTTAAAATGCCAAGGCTCAGGGCATCCCACTATAGTAGGGTTGACCCAGTGGTAGACAGCCACTCAACTGACTCCTGGGCCTTTCTCCTCTCTGTATTTTCCTACTGAATGGGCTCTATCAGTAAAGTTTTCAAGAGGGACTCCAGGCTGGAGGTATCAGTGCCGTAAGCTTTCTCCCCAACAATCTAAGTGAATATAAATAATTTCCCTCATTTGATTCATTTTTACTTCCATCCTCCTGCTGTTCTGCACTATGAGTCTCCATATCTATCTTTTCCCATTACTAGAAGAAAACCTGACAATTGCACAGTATGCTATTTTACTCTGTTCCCCATGATGTCAAATGAAACTGGTGGATCCACATCTCATCCCTGCATTCAGCAGCCTGAAGGTGGCAGGTCACAAGGAATTCCTTAATTCAGCCACCATCCCTTGAGCAATGCGAAGAAATGCATGCTCCTTTCCTTGGGTGAGAACTACAGGAAGAAAGAAGGAACTGTTATCTTCTACAGACAGATACTGATGGAGACATCCAGTAAGGACAATAAACCGAAACCAAGGAAGAATACTGAGGGAGTAATTGCTCCTGTATTACCAATGTTCCCTGGGGGTTGAGGCAGGAGGGGTGGCCTTTAATGGCTCAAAGCCACACTGGTGAATAGCCACATTAACATTATAGAAAAATACTAATTAAAACAACCAGAGAAGGCCTGCAAAAAAGAGGTTTTACTATTTCTATTTAAACTACCCCATTAACAGCCTTCTAAAAAGGTAAAAAAAAAAAAAATTTTTAATAAAATAAGGTTTTGAGGAGGCAAATTAGTTGGGCATTTTCCTAAAGGAAGAAAACTTGACCCAGTTTCAGTGATCAAGAGCCATTTGTGGAAGCATTCGTTAGCTCCAGGCCCCCTTCCCAGCCACTGAAGCGGGTCATCTGGAGGCTTCACAATAAACAATTGACAGTGCAGATTCTGACCTTGGCTCACCAGCTCAGGAGCCCGCCTGATGTGCACAGATTAAAGGCTACTTGTGAGGAACTATGGAAATATATGAGCTCACATATGGAGAAGGGCAATTAGGAGCCCTAGAGGGCCTCCAGAGGCCAGAAATGTACTCACTGCATTCCAGCATCATCTCATTAATCCTCTAGAATGTCCTGTGAGGTCTTGTCAGCATTCACATTTCACACTTGAGAATACTGAAGCCTGAAGGCAGAGGTTGAACCCTCCCTTCCCTCCATCAGCTCTGAGTACAAGACAGACATTCCTAACTCTGTAAATCAAAAATAAAATTCTAAGACATCCCCCACCTCCAATTATCTAAATGGATCCCTCCCTTCTCAACCCAGGGCATTCCAAAGTTAACCTGAAAAACTAATTCAGGCCATGATGGGAAGTGGGGGTCAGACACACCTCAATATACACTCCTCCCTCTTGGAATTCAGGAAACGTCAACCAGCATTAACATCAATAGAGACTTTAAGTCTGAGAAGCAACATTTACAATCTATTTTCTCTGAAGCCTGCCACCTGGAGGCTTTCTCTGCACGGTAAGGTAAAACTTTGGTCTCCACAACCCCTTATCATTATAACCCAGACAATCCTTTCTATTGATTCCAGCCCTTTAGGTAATTACTTAACTCTTTCAACTGACTGCCAATCAGAAAAGGTTTAAATCTACCTATAATCTGGAAGTTCCCTCCCCCCACCACTTCAAGTTGTCCTACCACTTCAAGTTGTCTTGCCCTTCCAGATAGACCAATGTACATCTTACAGGTATTGCTTGATGTATTATGTCTCCCTAAAAGATATAAAAGCAAGCTGTACCCTGACCACCTTGGGTATATGTCATCAGGGCCTCCTGCGGCTGTGTCACGGGCACGTCCTCAACCTTGACAAAATAAATTTCCTAAATTGATTCAGACCTGTCTCAGATACTTTTGGGTTCACCACACTGAACTAGTCTATTAACTATTGATCAGGAATTTTTTTTCCATTCCCTGAGCCTTACATTCCTCAAGGTGTCTGGGGGTTTCTTGGCAAAACAGAGGTGGGTGAAGTTGAGATTTCTGTGCCTTCCCTGCAGCCTTACTAGCTAAAGAAACTCATCTTGTTTCATTTGTGCCTTTGCCACATTGTGCACCATGCTCTCCATTTTTTAAACAAATCTAATACCTAAAACCTAAAATGTAAAAAACTAGGGAAAGAAAAATAAGTTACATTTTATAATATATCTTTTATAAAATAACTCATACATCTCTTTAAATAACAGTTTCCCTTTCACAAAGCATTAATTCATAAATGTCTATGTACACTGGTAAAGAAGCAAATAACAGAGAACAATAAAAGTATTGAGTCCTTGTCTACTAGGACAGCAATTAAGAACAGTAGGAAGAAAGTATTCAGTTTATTAAAAAAATATGTGAGTCTAATTAATTCTTACATTAAAGAATACATGTAGTAAGGAGCAGGTAATGGTGTCATTCAGGGGTAAGGTTCCAAGGCAGGGGTATTAACTGGTGCGACCCATCTAAAGGCTGTGTGTGTTGGTAATTTATCAAAATTACCAACACACACAGCCTTTATCCCTACATTTCCACCTCCAGGAATCTAGCCTAAAAGTGTCCACAGGTGAAATGATGTATGTGCAGGGTATTCATGGTGGCACTGTGGATAACAACACAAGACAGGTCTCTCAAAGGGACCTGGTTAAAATTATAACAACCATTCATACAATGTCCTACTGTGCAGCTATAAAAAGAACTAAGGAAGTGTTTGCTTTGATATTGGAAAACTTCCAAAATGTATTCTTAAATGGAAAAAAGCAAAGCTTCTAGCAACATGTATAGTGTGCTACCACATGTAAAAAATTAAAAAAGAGGGGAAATAAGAAGATATATTAGTAGTGGCTTCTGTTTCCATACACATATATCCAGAGGAATAAATATATAAATATCAATTATTACCTATCTGGATGGAGAGTGAGAATTGGACAAGGGGAAAAGAGGTGAAAGATGAGGTTTCTGTGTTCCTTTTCATACCTGTTTGATGCTTAAGACATATATATACTATCTCTTTTAAAAGTTAGATAATATTCATGTATGCCCTGTCAGTATATATTCAGTTCAGTTAACATATTCTTCCATTAAAACATGGGTACCCAGTGCCCCTTCTCAGGGTGCAGCCTGGCAGTGTTTTACGCATTACCAAGGACTACCAGAACTCACCACCTCTCTCTGCCTGACTCTTAGTCTCAGCACAAGTCAGGGAGGCACAAGGGTAAGCCTGGATGGCAGATCCTTCAGGAGAATAACAAACAGAAGGCTGAGGAGACTAAATCCCCACACGCTTACCAAACTTTCCCAGGGGCCTGTGTGAATTATTGCCAATCCCAGGACACTTTTCTCCAGGATATGATGAGCTGCATTTCACTGTCTTTCCAAGTCCATTACCTCATCTACTCTTCCAGCACCCAATCCCTGCCCAACAGATGAGGAAACTAAGTCTGCAGAAGTCCAGTAAACTTAATCTTACCAAGTTCACATACAATCCCAGATTTTCTTACACCAGTATGACCTATCTTACACGCACACACACACACGCGCGCACACACACATACAAATTTTGCATAGCGTATAGATTTTTAAAGTAGATTTGCTAATTTCCTACAAGGAGGTACACTGGGCAGTCTTATTACCTAAGAACTGATTAAACTTACTGTACAGCATTTTAAAAAGAAGGCCACCTTACTGTTCCTCATCCTTAGATGTAATTTCTCAACATCCTAGCTTGACATGATAGAAAGTCACGGCTGACAGGCTGGGCCATAGGTGCCACCTCTGGGCTCATACACACCTCTGCCCACTGCCCCTCATCCTTCTTATTGGTCTACTTTTTTTCCACAACACTTATCACCTTCTAACAGACACTGTATTTTTCTTATTTATCATGCTTGTCTTTACTATCTGCCTTTGCCTCACTGAATATAAGCCCCATCATGGTACGGATCTTCTTTTCTGTTCTCTGAGAGATCCTAAAGGCTTGGAACAGTAGTACATAGTAGGTGCCCTATAAACATGTGTAAAATCTACCTGAAATCCATTCTCAAAAATCCCCATAAACTAAAAGAGATACACATGCAACATTCGTCTCTAAAGGGATTCTGATTTTTAAACAAACTGCTTAGGTATCTGATGACATGGTAGTGGCAAAAAGAGCCCAGAAAATTTACACAGAAAAATAATAAAATGTTTAAGATCAAACACATTTTGAGAGAACTAACGTATACTTTAGAACATCCTCTGGAGGCGACTATTAAGGTTCTGTGCCATTAATATAATCCCAGGCAACTGCTTGAGTCCAGGTTTTGGAAAATCTTTGTTCTTGGAGCAGGCAATGAGATGAGAGATTCTACCATTACTGACTGCGGCTCCTGTCTTTCTTCCATCAGAGTTTAAAGCCCTTCACATTATGCTTTCTTTAAATAAAGTTGTAAAGGAGCATACCTTCAGAACAGAACACTGAAAACGTAATTTAATGCGTGAACTCCCTTCAGCCTTAGTCCGTACAGAATCGGCACAGGGATAATTACTTTTGACCTCTATTTTCATTAGCTAAAAGTTCTGTGGAAAGTTCTCTCACATCTACGAGACCCAGCCCCAGTTAGAGCATGAGTCTACAGCAAAATTATCAGACACAAAGGGCCAGGAAGGTGAGGTGGGCTGGACAACTGACTTTATTGAAAGACACTTCTAAGGACCCAAATGATCTCCCAATCTTGTTTTGTTACATCCTCAGGGTCTCCAATTATTTCAATGCATATTTTGAAATCTTCTAAAAATTGTATGAGTCCTTGGTTTCAGACACATTCTGAAACTGACCACATTCTGAGACTTCCCTTCTGATATGGGTTGGCTGTGTCCCCACCCAAATCTCATTTTGAATTGTAGCTCCCATAATTCCCACAGGTTGTGAGAGGGACCCGGTGGGAGATAATTGGATCATGGGGGTGGTTTCTCCATACTGTTCTCATACTAGTGAATAAGTCTCACACGAAGTGATGGATTTATAAGGGAAAATTTCTTTCATCTTGTTCTCATTCTTTCTTGTCTGCCACCATGTAAGATGTGCCTTTCACCTTCTGCCATGTTTGTGAGGCTTCCCCAGCCACGTGGAACTGTGAGTCCATTAAATCTCTTTTTCTTTATAAATTACCTAGTCTCAGGTAAGTCTTCATCAGCAGCATGAAAACAGACTAATATACCTCCTCACCACATTCTCAATGACAAACACATGAAAAAAAAAAGTTTTTAAATGACCACCTACACAGTGATGCTCTAAAACAAGAAAAGGATACCTGTATAGGCCAGAACTGGATGTGCCTGTCCAAAATGAAAGAAACATGGTTATACTCCATTAAGAAGTGAGACACCTGAAAGTGACAAGGGGCTGGTACCCGCAAGGCCACACAGGGACTAGGCCTGGACACCCACTAACTGGTGAAAATGGGGTGGGGAGTGGGGGAGGTGCCTTCCGAGTCACTGGTCAGAACTGCAAGCTCTCCACGGCCAAAGCAGCGGCCACTCAGATCCTGGCAATTCCATATCGTAAGAGCCTCCCAGCCCAGGGATATTGGAAACCAGCCCTACCAGGCAGATGCCTGAAGCAAACCCACATCTTGAAAGGCAGTTCTGTCTGGGCATGGTGGCTCATGCCTGTAATCTCAGCACTTTGGGAGGCCAAGGCAGGCAGATCACCTGAGGTCAGGAGTTCGAGACCAGACTGAACAACATGGTAAAATCCCATCTCTACTAAAAATATCCAAAAAATTAGCTGGGCCTGGTGGTGAGCACCCATAATCCTAGCTACTCAGGAGGCTGAGGCACAAGAATTGCTTGAATGCAGGAGGCGGACATTGCAGTGAGCTGAGATCATGCCATTGCACTCCAGCCTGGGCAACAAGAGCGAAACTCCGCCTCAAAAA
>NW_016107315.1:6759-48902 GCF_001604975.1 Cebus imitator
AACAACAACTAAAAACAAAAGGCAGTTCCATAAACAAGATCAAAAAACAAACAGAGCACCAGAACCCACTCACTACTCACCGTTTTAGAAAAAAGTAAGAAACATATCACAAAATCGACAACACGGAGCTGTGTGAATTTCCAAAGGGGTCGTGAATCACAAGAGTAGCAGGGAATGTGGGAAGTAGGATTCACACCGAGGCAGACACTCAGCCAGCTGGGCTGTAGATCACTGTTCTGGATAATGGATAATTGTCCTGAGAACAGATGCACCGGGAAAGCTAATCCAAAGTAATCTTGTGGAAACGCTTGCTGACAAGTGGCCCTATGTCACGGCTCCCATGATGAAGTGACAGAGAGAAGAGCTTCATCACTTTCCCCTCCTGCCATAAGCACCCTCCTCACTCCCTAGTGACCATGCTCCATGGCCCGCTCCCCATATGGTGGAATGTGCACAGAGCCCGGTCCCTGACATTCCCCAGGTAACTCAGACAAATGCACGTTTCTCCTCTCTGCTGGCTTGGAAGACTGCTACCGGGAATCTTACACCAACTTGCATTCATCCAGGAAGGTTAGCAGCAGGTTTGTGCAAGGAAGAGAAACGTATTACTCCAAGTCTCGGACACAAGATGAAAAAAAATCTACCAATGGGTCCAAGAAAGATTTTCAACTTGGTCTTCAACGCTCTTAAAAGCATAATGTATCCACCCAGGTTACACTGGTGTCAAATCGCACAGAAGACACAGTGGTTCCAGGTCACAGGCAAGCCTAGCTGTGCCACTTGCTAGCTGTGTGACCTTGGCCAGTGGCAATATCTCTGAGCTTCACTTTTCTGGTGAAGAACATGAAGATCCTAGCACATCTCTCTAAGCATTACTGAGACTGTACATGTAAACTAGTTTGTTGCCATGCATAGAAAGAGCATTCAGCACATACCAACTCTTGTGGCAGGCACTGCCTAGAAGGCCTATTCTTCCTGAGCACCCCAGAAGACTACATTTCCCAATCTCCTTTGCAGTGAAGTTAGGGCCGCATGAATGGATTCTGGCCAGTGAATGGCAGTAGAAGCAGGTCTCGTTCCTACCACATTATCACCTACCCTGTGTCTAGTCACTGTTCATGGCTGACTGGCAGAGTATGCCCTGCCAGGGGCTATAGGAAGTCCCTAGGGAAGAATGGCACCTTCAGCTAAGAGGGGCCCAGCTCCCCAAGTCACTCCTTGGAAGGGAACTGCATCAGATGGTCATGAGCAAGAAATAAATTTGTATTATGTTAAGCTCCTGAAATTTAGGGGTTACTTGTTTCAACAGCCAGAGTTACTTACCCTGACTAATTTCAGCTATTATATAAATCTTCATTTATCAGAAGTAGCCAAATCCCTAAATAAAGAAAAAAAAGGAAAAGAAAATGTAGGAAGGAAACGAAAACTCCAAGCTTATTGGTACAGCTTACTGGTATAAAAGTAAGCTTATTAGCACAGCTTACTGGTATACCAAACTAAGCTTACTAGTACAGCTTAGTGCAACATGGCTGCTGCATAGCTTAGCATTAGCCTCACCCTCTCAAAGCTGGGTCATGGCAGGATTTCACTGTTTGTGTTTTCAAGGCTGAGCAATATGCCTCAGGAGAATGTGTGTGAGGGAGAGAACCATTACAATTTGGAAAGGCCAGCAGTAACAAGACCTTCCGCCTAGGACACAGAGTCTCTAGGACTCTTTTAAACACTGTCTCAATAGAGTTTTAGTCTTCTAACCTCATAGTAATCTGAGCTCAGCTCAAAATGTTCCTCTGGGTTAAACCTGTTTGACCTCTCCTCCCAGCATACAGAGAGAGCCACCCGTTCTCAATGTCTCATGGCCTCAGCACCCCCAGCACTGTCACTGTTCAGAATTTCTAGGACTCTTGATTTACTTTTACATTAATATGTGCTTGCAGCAGAGCATTTCTAGAAATGTGAAAAGAGAATTTGACACCACTCCCCTTTCCCGATGACATACCCCAGAAATGCCCACAGCTTAGTTGTGGGCATCACCTTCGAACCTTTTCTATGTGTAAATACTTATATATTCTATTTATTTTCATCAAGGTAATACATACATATAACCCAGA
The DNA here is from genome assembly GCF_001604975.1 of Cebus imitator. Classification (NCBI taxonomy): domain Eukaryota; kingdom Metazoa; phylum Chordata; class Mammalia; order Primates; family Cebidae; genus Cebus; species Cebus imitator. The sequence continues at coordinate 8,868 of NW_016107315.1, forward strand.
CTTGCCAAATCAATTAAGCAGCCAATACAGGGTGCCCAGTTATATTTAAACTCCAAATAAACAACAGGTATATTTTTAATATAAGTACATCCCAAATATCACATGAGCATAGTTAAATTTTTTAAATATTCACTGTTTATCTGAAGTTCAAATTTTACTGGGCATCCTGCATCTTATCTGGCATCCCTAACTACATTGACTACTCAACATAAAATGACATCCTCCGCCCCACCCCTTTCTTACCTCCCTTTCCGTGCCCTCCTCTTCCAACTCAGCACCAACCCCATTCCAGCCCCAGAGGAATGACTTTCAACTCTTTTAGCCCTTTACCTTGGTGTTTGCCTCCAAGTTGCTAAATATAAAGAATATTAATATAGCATATCATCAATTACAGGCATTATCAAGTGATGCCTGCTGTGGTAAATAAAGGTTTAGCTCTCACGATAATGTCCTACCTCCTCTTCCTCCATCTCCCTAACAGAGGTATCATAATTTTCAAAACATTCAATAATGTAAACACTGGCCATAAACACATTTTTGTTGCAAAGCCAGGGAGTATGCCATAGTTATATTCCCTTTCTTTTACTACTTTGGTTTTCCTAGTGTGATGAGCTGCCTTATATTTTCACTTGCGACTGGGTGCAGTGGCTCACACTTGTAATCCCAGCACCTTGGGAGGTCAAGCCAGGTGGATCACCTGAGGTCAGGCATTCGAGACCAGCCTGGCCAATATGGCAAAACCCTGTCTCTACTAAAGATACAAAAAATTAACCACGTGGTCATGCATGCCTGTAATCCCAGCTACCGAGGCAGAAGAATCACTTCAACTTGGGAGGCAGAGGCTGTAGTGAGCCAAGCCACTGCACTCCAGCCTGGGCAACACAGCAAGACTCCATCTCAAAAAAATATACATACACATATTTTTTTTCACTTGTTAAATTATGTTCTTATCACTAATTTTTCTGTAACAAATCTATTTAAAACCTAGAAATATCATTGTCCAAATATATCAGATTATTTACCAGCTACACTTCCTTTTTCCTGGAGTTCCTTCCTTCCTCCTGTTCTAGCCAGACTGGGGTCCACTGCCCAGCTGTCTTTCTGGGGGGTCTCCCAAGGCATACACTGGATTATCTGTGTTCTAGATCCAATGTCCTCTGCTTGATGAAAAAGAAAAAGGAGGAGGATCCCATGCTCCAGTTGGCTCATTACTCTTCCCCTGCTCTTGACCAAGAGTCTCAGGATGCAGAACTCTAGATTGGACGATACCCTCCTAGATTTTCTCTTAGCTCCAGTGTACTGTCGAAAACTTTAATGCCAATCCAATTCCTGATTCTTTATCTGCAAGCTTCAAGACTGTCTTCCTATCCCTGATGTTCTGAATCTCACTACTAAGTGCCTATATAGAGGCTCCCCACCCAATCCCATCCCCCATTACACTGAGTGAGCACTCCCCATCTTGACATTTCGTCTGTCCTGGAAGGCTGTTTTTTACATCTGTGATAACATTCCCCCTCTACTCTGTCCTCACGTAACCGTGGTTAGTCGGGTGTCATGCCACCTACATCAATCTCCTGGCTTGCTATTCATCTTTTACCTAACTCCGTGTCTTCATTATTTTATTCTACTTATGGGGAACGTTCTTAACTTTATCTCCAGGCCATCTATTGGATTTTTTACTTTGGCAATCATTTTTCATTTCCAAGTACTTTTTCTTATTCTCTACTTTTTTTAAATAGCTTCCTGTTCTTGTTTTTTTTACCTGCAATATATTCTTTCACCTTTGAGGATATGGTAAGTTTTTCTTGCCTTCCATGTCTCCATTTCTTTTTTCTTTTTTTTTCCAAAACAGAGTTTCACTCTGTCACCAAGGCTGGAGTGCAATGGTGTGATCTCAGCTCATTGCAACCTCTGCCTCCCGGGTTCAAGTGATTCTCCTGCCTCGGCCTCCCAAGTATCTGGGATTACAGGCACGTGCCACCACACCCAGCTAATTTTTTGTCTTTTTAGTAGAGACAGGGTTTTACCATGGTGGCCAGGCTAATCTTGAACTCCTGACCACATGATCTGTCCACCTTGGCCTCTCAAAGTGCTCGGATTACAGGTGTGAGCCACCGTGCCCGGCCCCATGTCTCCATTTCTCTGGAATTCCTTTTTTCTCGTTATTTTGACCTCTCTCTTTCACAGTGGTGATTTTCCTCAAGGTCTGGTTATCTCTGATGTTTGTGCACATAGGACTGGGTACCTATATTAGCCAAGGTTCTCCAGAAAACAAAAACAGAGCTATATACATATGGGTTATCTATATGGTATACACACACACACACACACACACACACACACACACACACACAAGATTTCCATACATATGTGTATGTGTGTGTACATATATGGAGATTTGTTATGAGGGATTGGCTCATGTGATTATGGAGGTTGGGAAGTTCCACAATCTGCCATCTATAAAGCAGAGACCTAGAAAAGCTGGTGTTGTAATTCAGACCAAGTCTGGAAGCCTGAGAACCAGGGTACCCAATGATAGAAATCTCAATCCAAGGGTCAAAGAAAATGATATGAGATGTCTCAGCTCAAATAGTGAGGCAAGAAGAAAGAGGCGAGTTCCTCCTTATTCTGCCTTTTTGATATCGGTGAGGGGCAGGGAAGTGCTGTGTAGAGAAAGGCAGGTCCCTGGCTAGGGACCAATTTCCTATCCCCTGGCTAGGGACCTGCCTTTCTCTACCAACCCCAACGGACCTAGGTGAGGACAGGCACTACTGCTTTCACACCCAAATGTTGCATTTTCCAAGACATGAAACCCTAGCAGGGAGACATGAAGGCAGCCAGACATGGAGAGGGGCACATCAGCGAAATAAGACACAAGTGGCTGGACAGCAAGAGGACATGGAGGGAGCACGCCAGTGGAAGAGCACACAGACAGATGCCAGCAGGCCAGCACGCCAGCAGGATGGGCCACTGACCCCCAGGATGAGGCAGAGTTTGGCTAGGGCAGTCGAAGGAGAGCTGGGGCCACCCAGCAGCCCAACTCCAGGAGAAAACCATCTCCTTTCTGGCTCCTGCATCAGCAGAGGGCTACTTTCACTCAATAAAACTTTGCACTCATTCTCCAAGCCCACGTGTGATCCAATTCTTTCAGTACACCAAGGCGACAAGGTAGAGGGTCTAACTGAACTCACTAAGACAAGCTGCCTATAGACAGCTAAGTAAAAGAGCACCCTGTAACACATGCCCACTCAGGTTTCAGGAGCTATAAACATTCATCCCTAGACACTGCCATGGGGTCGGAGCCCCACAGCCTGCCTGTCTGTAGGTTTGAGCAGCAAGGCACTGAAGAAGCAAGCAACACCCACATCGCAGGCCCTGCAAGGGGGACAAGGGAACCTTCCTGTTTAATTTTGTTCTATTCAGGCCTTCAAAGGATTAGATGGTGCCCACCCGCAATGGGGAGAGCCATCTACTTTACTGATTACACTGATATAAATGCTAATCTCATCCAAAAACCCCATCAAAGACACATGCAGAAATAATGCTTAATCTGGATACTATGTGGCCAGTCAAGCTGACAGGCAGAATTGGCCATCACAGCACCCAAGGCTGACTAGAAGCTCTACATATGTGTCGGCGGTGGGGATCCCCAGATGCAGTTGTTTGCTCCAGAGAAAAATCCTCCCACCCCCGACCTGGTGATTCACTCTGTACTCAACATCCACTCTCCCCAAAGCCCAGCTTGATATCAGAATTTCCTATCCAATCATAGACTCTTTGGAGAGCCAAGTAGTGGGGGAGAAGGGACACTACTGATAATTACAATTAATAAGTATTAATAACTTTCAGACATAAACTGGGATTCTCCTGGGACATACGGTCTTCTTACCTATATCTACTATCTCCAGCTTCCTGTTTTTTTGCCAGGAACTGGGGAATCAACAGAATTCTCACTTTGTATATATTGTTTCTCTTTTAACCAAAATGAATCCATGCATTACCTGGATAATTAAAATATGTGTCCTGATTAAGCTGTCTTCCTATTAATCATAGTAAACAGAACACAAGCACTTTTCTCCTCTCCTAAAATGACATTTAAAAAAACAGTGAAGGAAGAAAGTAGCTATATCAAAAGAACAAAAGGAATGGGGAAGCAACCGCAACAAATGAGATTCATGCATTTTAGAAGACAGAATGAAGAAGACGTGGTAACTGGGACTTCGGGCTGGATTATTCTAGTCTAATTGCCTACAGCAGGAGACAGCCAGATGATCTCATAGAATCCTGAACAGGCTTAGGACACTGAGGTGCCCCATATTTCAGAAGCCAGCAGTGAGTTGCAGGGTCAAAGGGGGGCAATTAGTTGAAAGCCTATTTTCAGGGCAGCTGGTCCCCAGCTTCCTTCTGCACCAAGTGCAGTCACATGACTACTCAACTTCCATGCTTCCCTTCCCATTGTGCACACTGTGAGGTGTATTCCCAGGCTTTGGGGTGCCAGATAAAACACAGGAGCTCAAATAAATGTGAATTTCATGTAAATAACAGTATTTTCTAGTAATAGTATGTCCCAAATATTGCATGGCACGTTTTATATCCACAATTAATTGTTGTTTATCTGAAATTCAAATTTAACTGGGTGCCCCATAGTTTAATTTGTTAAATCTGGCAACCCCATTAATGAACAGAAAACTATCAGGAGTAAGTCCATTTGAATTCAGAGTTCTGATGTGCATTAAATGTCATTTTCTGAACTGTATATGGTCAAGGGGTCAGGAATTGCTGAGATGAGTTCCCTGTTTTTATACTTTTGTCCAACTTATTTTATCAGATTTCTTTTAAAGAATGAAACTTGATTTCTCTGTTGTCAATTCAATTTTTCCCTTTATAATTTCTTCTATTGCTTGTATTAGAAAATCAAATACACATTTGGCTAGATGATGATATAGTCTTTCAATAGTTTAATTCCTTACGTTTATTTTCTTAATCTGGAATTCATTTGGGGTATAATATAAAATGAAGCTCAAACTCAAATCTTCCACCAAATAGTCCATTGTAGATGATTTACTAAATAATCTTACAATTACCTATAAGTGATTTGAGGACACCTAACAGGGTAAACATTTACTGAACACAACCTAGAAGGGTTGGAGTCTATGTTAAATATTATTTCCATCAATCAACAATTCTTGAGTTAATGCTATACTTCTTTCGTTATTGTAACTTCCAACATTAGAGCAATATTCTTAAATAAGCCAAGCTTTCCCATCATGGCTCTAATCATTTAAAATTTCTTTATCTCATCTTAATATTCAGCACTTTTCAAAGTATATATAATGCTAACTATAATGTGTAATTTTAAATTTTCTGGTAACCGCTTTAAAAGGTAAAAGGAAACAGGTGAAATTAATTTCATTGATGATGTATGGTTTAATGCAATATATACAAAATGTAATCATTTTAACATATAATCAGCATTTTGAAATTATGAAAGATTTCACCTTCATTTTGCTGTACTACATCACCGAAACTCAGTGTTTATTTCACGTTTACAGAGCCTCACACTTCAGAGCAGCCACACGTACTTCAGGTGCGCAGTGGCTTTCTGTGTGGCTCAGTGGCTATCACACTGGACACTGCAGTTCTAAGTAAACCACGGAATCATTTTAGCAAGTTGCTTCTCACACAAAATATAATAATAACAATTTTGTGCCATAAATAAATGTTTTCATCGTAAAATCTCAGCAATAACAAAAAACTTCCTATTTTCCTAAGCACTTGTCTAAAATGTTTAGAAAATGAGGAAACAGGAGACAAGTCTATGGGGTCAATATAATCTCAGAGCTATTCAATCCTAAGTAATGAAATGCTATGAAACAGAATACCCTAGAACAGTTCTCCCTGTAGCTTTGCTCCTACTCTGGCAATTACGGCAGGAATGGATACTGAAATGAGAAAAATCACAAATATATGCTAGAGATCATTTGCATTTTATTTTACCTTGATACTTTCCTCCCAGCTGGATATCCACACTAAAGCTGGAGATGGAATTGATACCACAGAGAAAAATCAGCTCAGCATTCTATGTTAGGAAGTACTCAGTGTATTTTATTTGGTAGTAAATTATTCCACTTCACAAATATCCTTCTTACTTCTTTGAAATTACTTTTCTCCTAGTTGGTGTAATAATTTAAGGGGTTGGGGCAACAGAAACTTAATACAGAGCATTTTGTGAGAAATTACAGAAAACCACAAATTATTTCTGCTCTGGAACAGCTACCCAGCATGAAGTCTAAACCCAATCTGTAGCACTCAGAGATGTTAGCACAGAGCCTGGGGCATAGCAGTAGGGACTTCAGGAAGGTCTTCCCACCCAGCCACCCACTGGCTGTGTAACCAGGGGCAACTTCCTCCCTTGCCTGGATCTCAGCTACATCAGCTACAAAGCAAGAGGTTGGGTCTGATTGACATTTTCCGGACTTCAGCCACTGATGTGCCAAAGTCATGATATCTGCTCTGTCCACATATCTCCTATGCCATAGGCAAACCTTTTCCTATAAAGGGCCAGACAGTAAATAGTCTCCACTTGGTAGGCCTGTCTCCATCCCAGTGCTCAGCTCTGCCAGTATAGCACAAAAGCAGTCATAGACAATGCATGCACAAATGAGAAGCTGCGTTCCAATAAAACTTTATTTACTAAAACAGAGGCTGGATCAGTGTTGTGACCCCTGTAAATATTGTATTTATCAAATATTTTTATTTTAAAATTGATTCACTTTCTTTAACTAGTGTTAGTATCATAAATGGTATACCAATATACCAATATATTGGCCAGGAACTAACTTGCCAAAAATAGAGTATATTCAGGGCAACAAATACAAACTACTATTTTTAACTATTGCATGCTTCCACCTCATGTGCTGCACTTGGATAAATGTTTTTTCAATAACCTTTAAGGGCCTCTAAAGAGCAAAGGCTCTAGGGTGTTCTCCCTTAAGATTCTCTCATCTAAAAAAGAAGAAAGCAGGAGTTGTAGACCAGCCTGGGGAACACGGCAAAACCCCGTCTTTACAAAAAAATACAAAAATTAGCTGGGGGAGGCGGGGGGTGGCACGCACACAACTGTAGTCTCAGCTACTGAGGCGGCTGAGGATCACCTGAGCCTGGGAGGTGGGGGTTGCCCTGATCCAAGACCACACCACTGCACTCCAACCTGAGTGACAGTGACACCCTGTCTCAAAAATAAATAAACAAACATTTTAAAAAGAGAAAGCAAGAAAGAGTTCTTTTCTTTCAGACAGATGGACTGAAATATTGAGAGAGAAGATGACATGATGCCTTAGAACTGCTTCAAAACAATACAGGGACAGGGTAGGAGGTCAGTGGGGATACAGATGAAACTAGACTTGCCAAAGAGTTAGCAACTATCAAATTTGGGTGTTTTATGACTCTATATTTTGCATGTGTTTAAAGACATACTAAAATAAAAATTTTTGAAAGAAAATTATACTAAAACAGGGCATACAATCATTAGCCTTGGAAGGAGAGTCAAGGAGAAGGTAAAGAAGGAAAACAAGAAGTGAAGGCCAGAAATAAGGGGTTTGTTAAGGGAGAAATGATGAGAAAAGAAAAGAGACAGGGACAGGAAGAAAAGAAATGGAATAAATGTCCTCAGGCCAGCAGCCTTCTTTTGCACAACAAACATAAGGAGCAAGACGTCTAGGAGCTCCGGGCACAGCCATCAGCAGCACAGAAAAATGCATGGAAGAACAAAGGCTTTTGAGAAAGGCCTGTGCCGCCCAGACCAGTGCACTCAGCATCTAGCTGCAGGGAGGCCTGGCTAAAGCCTGGGGCTGCAAGGACACCACCAGGCAAACCCAGAGAGGAAGTAACCCCCCGGGGCCTGAGGGGCAGTGGCACGGCCTACAATCCACAGATATGAAACCTTGAATCCCGCTGTGCTCCCAAGCGGAGCGTCTTCCTTTTAAACAATTCCACATGAGGCTCAGTGCCAAAGCAGGAGAACAAAGCCGTTTAATGTGCTAAAAATTGACCAATTTAATTTCATTGTCCAAACACACTGGAACTGAAGCATAAAAAGTGAGCAAATGGCATAAATTAACAGAGCCCCACAGAGCGGCTGGCCCATCAATGCTCTATTGAGGTAGCCTGGCCAGAAGACCCCAGCTGGTTTATAGAACTATTCGGGGCCACAGGAAGCCAGAGGCTCTGGCCTCACACCAGGCTGTTGTCCCTAGGTGGCCTCCAGGAAGAGGGTTCAAGACACATGAAACTGCCCTTGGAAAGCCTAAGCTGGCACACAGGAGTCAGGCCTTGCAGGCAATGGCAGGTTCACTACATCAGGCCTCTTGTCCTCAGATTGGCAGAGCCACAAGGAGCCTATTAGAGGAAGGGGGCTCTTTTAGGTATTACAAATACAAGAGACACAAAGACAGTGGTTTGCTCCCATCCTTGTTATGCACAAGCAAAGAACAGAACCAGCCTTTTAGATCTTTTAAGGTAAAAAAAAAAAGAAAGTCTGATAAGAACGAGGCAGCAATCTGGCCTCTGACTCTCACTTTCCTTGGAACTTCACTCATGCTGTTCTTACTTTCATCACGTCCAAGGACGCATACAACATCACCTTCCTAATCAAAGTCCCAGCAGAGAGGCTTCACCTCACAGAGAAAGCAGCTCCCAAGCGGTTTCTAACACCCAAAGTCTAGAAACTTTTAACTTCAGGTTGGAGATAGGAAATGGGGAAGGAGGAATTTCAGACACAGCCTTCAAAACTGTGCAGAAAACCAAAAAATGGAGGGAAGAATATGGAAAGGATCTGCAGCTGTTCCACTCCGTTCCCCTCACTGCCTGTGACAGCTCACAGGACAGCAGCTCCCAGCCACCTGCAGATCAAAGGCGCTCATACACATGAACAGTTCCCAAAAGGTGCCGAGTTCCTAAGCAAGCAAGAGATACTAGGGTGACTTGCCGTGAGAAACCAACACACACGGCTCAGGAAAGAAATCTTACATATGAGTGTATCCTGCTGGCTTCCCTCATGAGATCAGCACCAAACCAGAGAAAGAAGATGGTACCAAAAATAAAAATAAAAACACATTTCAGGTAAGTTTTGCTACTATGAAGATGGTAGAGGTGGACCCACAGTGAAGTCAGGCATTACACAGTTTCCTGAGAACTGAAAGGAAAGGAGGACGTGAAGCAGGCATCAGCATCTTCCTGCAGATGCTTAAATAACCATGGCAACAGATTTGAGGTCCCGAGGAAGACATTTCCTGCCACCTCCCAAGCCTCGACTTCTCCAAGGCCCTTCTCAGGCCCACCCAATACATGTCCCGTGACATTTTCCACAGTTCTGCTTTTCTGCTTGAAGAGCTGATGGAAGGAGAGAGGGACAACTTAGACTAGAACAGCTTTTAAAACTTGGCCCTTTCCTGCTCAAGAGGATGAGGCAGGAGCATTGTATTAATTGGGCTCAGGAGCTCAAAACTAGCCTGGGCAACAAAGGGAGATGCCATCTCTAAAAAAAATTTAAATTTTGAAGATAAAATTTAACAACAACTTTGTCCCCTTGTGTAATAAGTTTTCAAATTATTTACTAAAAGTCCTATTACAACTTTTATATAAATATTAGTGGGGAAAAGAAAAACACATTTTACTTTGGATCTCATAAATAATACAAAAGGTCTAATTTACCATAATCATGTCTGGCATTTATCTTCTGTCGATAATGTACTGGACGCATGCATTATTTTACATAGAAGCAACTGCAGGGCAGCAGGACTGCATCTGTGTTTGGAATTCAGTAAATTCCAATGCCCCCTGAGCCCATGTGCAAAAATTGCCATCTCTGAAGACATTCACCTAGGCAAAGGCTGGAAATGTCATTATTTTCTATGTGAAATTAGTGGGAAATTACAGAAAATGCAATTTAAATGAGGAATTTTTTCTGAAACATAAATATTCATAACTTGCAAACTGACAAGGCCCTGCAGATACCATAGGAACCACTTTATAAGAAGAGCTGATTCTTCCAGATTCCGTTTGTCAGTGACAAGATAATTTTCATAGCAACAAATTAACATCTCAAAGAGAACTGGGAGGGCTGTGACATGGGGGCAGAAGGCAAGCTGGGGTCTAGCAAAGGCATTTAGGCCTCGAGTTTTAACTTCACAGCTCCTCTGTGAAGATCCACCCGTCGGGTGTCTCTTCCCAGAACTCAATGCCCTCCTGCCCCTTCAGAGGCCTGATTTTGTACAGAGTGGTTCTTCACCTGATGAAACTGAAGACTGCCTTTTTAACCAATCACTTTGTGACATCTTCTTTACTATCTTGAAATAAAAGTCAGATAAATCAACATATAATATTTTTTTTAAATCAAAAGTATGTCCAACCTATAATATAAAAGAGAATGACAGCCGGGCGCGGTGGCTCACGCCTGTAATCCCAGCACTTTGGGAGGCCGAGGCGGGTGGATCACGAGGTCAAGAGATCGAGACCATCCTGGTCAACACGGTGAAACCCCGTCTCTACTAAAAATACAAAAAATTAGCTGGGCATGGTGGTGCGTGCCTGTAATCCCAGCTACTCAGGAGGCTGAGGCAGGAGAATTGCCTGAACCCAGGAGGNGGTGAAACCCCGTCTCTACTAAAAATACAAAAAATTAGCTGGGCATGGTGGTGCGTGCCTGTAATCCCAGCTACTCAGGAGGCTGAGGCAGGAGAATTGCCTGAACCCAGGAGGCGGAGGTTGCGGTGAGCCGAGATCGCGCCATTGCACTCCAGCCTGGGTAACAAGAGTGACACTCCGTCTCAAAAAAATAAATAAATAAATAAATAAAAGAGAATGACAGGCAAATGGTTTAAAATAAAGTAGTATGTATTTCAGCAGACAAATGCTTAGGCATAACTATATTGAAAGGCATGGCAAAACAGTCAGATGTTTCTCCCTCCGCAGAGCATCAGGAAAATTCAACAGCTACAAATGCAAACCACACAAGCATATCTTGATGGCCATCAACATTGTCCTTGGTGATGTGAATCCTCCAACACACTAACTCAATGAGCAGTGGCAGTCGTGCTCCTGGAAACTTCAGTGTTTATTAAAATTATGAAATTTTTAAATGTGTGTTTAGATTAGGTTCTAGGTTCAAACAATTATGAACAGGATTTTCACTTGCATAAATGTCCAGCAGGATGTCTGCTGCTCATGAGGGATATGAGACAATTCTCCACAAGCAGAGCTGGTGTACACACTGAAGGATGCTTGGCATCCCTGAGCCTGGACACTAAATGCCAACAGTGTCCACCAAACCCATGAAAACCCAAGGCTGCACCACAAAAGTCCAAAGAAAGGTTGCCACCATCACCATTCCTACCTCTCCCTAGACCCGGACTACCTGAGCAGCTTCTTCTGCTCACTAGCTCCACGGGACCTTGGGCAACTTACTCAGCCTCCTTGTACCCCACTTTCCACAGGTACAGAAGTGGGGACTATAACCGCATCAACTTCACAGGGCTATGAGAAGGTAACGCCTTCTCATAACGTTAGAAGCTGAAACTTGTAGAAGTTTCAACCAACACACCATATGCCTTCAGTAAATATTGGACTATATGATGCTTGTGTCTATGACTGCATCTCTGTGTCAGTCTCTCTTTGAGCTAAAGCTTAATGCAGAGAAGGCAGGTGTAAAGGAAAGCAGAGATGGGTGGGAGTGAGCTTATGACAGAGCTGGTGGTCTAGCAAAGGCACAAATGCAGAAATATGCCAGGGTGGAGAGGCAAGGTAAGGAAGTTGGACTTGATTCTCATGAGTCAGAGTTTTGCTCCAGATCATATGTATCAGAATGCCCTGGGACAATGGCCAGATGGCTGATTCCTGGGCTTAACCCAGACCAAATGATTTGGACCTCTGGGAGGTGGGACCCTGTAATATGCACATTAGAAAGCTTCCCTCAAATAATTCAGATGCCCTCCAAGGTTCAAGGGCTGGCTGTAACTGACAGGGGATCATGTAAGACTTAGCATGGGAGTGACCAAGTTGGATGGGTGGCCAGGTGAGAAACAGATCAGAGGAGGTATAACCGATGACAGGAAGGCCATGCAGGAGGCCCTTTCACAGAAGACCTAAGTTTTGAGGGCACTACTATGGTCTAAATGTGTCCCTTCAAATCCATGTGTTGGAATGTAATGGCCACTGTGCTAGTATTAAGAGGTGGGCACTTTAGGAGGTGATTGAATCATGAGGCTTTGTCTTCATAGGATGAAATGAGAGCCCTTGTAAAAGGGCTTGAGTGAGTGAGTTCACTCTCTTCCACATTGAGTAAGTGAGTTCACTCTCTTCCACATTTCCACCATGTGAGGAAGCCTAGACAGCACCATCTATGAGGAACGTGTCTTCACCAAAAATGAAATCTGTCAGTGCCTTAATCTGGGACTTCCCAGCCTCCAGAACTATGAGAAAATAAATTTCTGTTCTTTGTAATACCCAGTGTCTCAGGTATTTTGTTATAGCAGCTGAGCCAGACTAAGACAAGCCCCATCCACGTGGCAATCAAGAGGAAAGGAAGGAACAGCCAGGAGGAAGAGTCCAGAGAGAATTTTAGAAAGATAAGGAGGTGGGAGACAGGCAGGAGGGAGAAGTGAGGCTAGTCTCTAACTTTGGCCATTTGGAAATGGTCCCATCATCATGTCCCAGCTTCTCAATTATGACTTTTTTTTTTTTACTATTTTTAATTTATGTATCATATATATACATTTTATGGGATACACGTGATATTTTGTTCCATGCATACAATGTGTAAGGATCAAGTCAGGATATTTGAGTTATCCATTATCTTATGTAGTTATTATTTCTATGTGTTGGGAACATTTCAAGCCCTATCTTCTAGCTATTCTGAAATAAACAACACATTGTTGTTAACTATAGTCACCCTACTCTCCTAATATTAGAACATATTCCTCTTAACGGTATGTTTGTATCCATTAACCAACCTCTCTCTATCCCCCCCCCAGCACCACTCACACACTCTTCCCACCCCCTAGTATCTACCACTCTACTCTCTACCTCCATGAGCTCAGTTTTCTTTAGCTTCCACATATGGCTGAGAACATGCAATATTTGTCTGACAGTTTTCATGTTTGAAAACCAATTATGGGTCAGACCCTGAGCTCTCAACATCCCAGTGAAGTAGAGAGCATTCTCCCCATTTGCAGGTGAAGACATTGAGCCACAGAGAAGCAATGACTTTCCCACTACTACATGGTCCATAAGTGAAGGAAATGAATTAGAATCTAGGTCTCTCAGGCCATGGAGCTGATACTCACAATAATACATTGTAATTCACCCTCAAAGGAGAATATTCTTCCTACAACAAGCTTATCCAGGCTGGGGGTCCCTCCTGAGACTGGCACAGCCTAGTGGTCATCAGTGAGAGCTGTAGGGATAGGCTGCCCAGGCTGCCCAGGTGAGACAGCCACCCACTGATCCCAAGACCTCAGGCAAGTGACTCCGTTTACTCATCTAGAAACTAGGAATAATCACAGTACCTGCTTAATAGGGCAGTTATGAAGATTAAATGAGATAATGTTTGAAAATATTTTAGCAAGGACCTAGAAATTAGGATGCAAAGGTTTACTATTATTATGTTATTCAATGCCACTGTCAGAGACAGAGGAGAAGCCCTGGCTAATTCCAGAAAAACTGAACCCTGGAAAAGAAACTGGCTACAACATGCAATTTGCAAGAAAATAAGCAAAAAGTCCTTCTGCCTGCTTTTGCTCACTGAGTAATTGGTCACAGCATGACTCTGCTGCTGGGTCAACTGGAGAAGCCTCAACTGCCCTACAGCCATAGCCATGGACTCTAAGGACAAGGGACATAAAGTCCCACCACCTGGGCTGAAAACAGGCTCCAACTCACCACATACCCGGGGAATGTCACTTCACCACTAGAGCCTTACGCCTTCACCTGTAAAAGGGGTTTGATCACAAAAGTTCCCTTCCCCAAGGGTTCTTGTGAGAATTCAATGTGAATCACCTAGCAGAGTGCCTGGCCAAGGTTGCATGCTGAAAAACTGTAATTGTGAACCGCCTCCTCATCCCAGGAATGGGGGAAAAAGACATTTGAAGGATAGTCTGTGCAGTCTAATAGGGCTGTAGTTATTATTATTTCACTGCCGTCATAATTCTTAAATTCTTCCTCCCGTCATGGGTCTCCTGCATGATCTGATTCTCCCTGAGGAGTGAGCAGCTCTGCTAGCTCCATAATACCTACTCCATTTAAAGTCGCTTTCCTTTGCACCAACTGTAGTACCAACTACCCCTGGTCCATTTCTTGGGTTGAATTACCTGGAGGGCAGCGTCAATTGTCCCCAGAGAACAATCTACAGCCAGTATGGTGTGAATACACACACACACACACATACACACCTCAAATAGGGGAAAAGCATGTAGGGAGTTGAGACTGCTTCATGGCTCTTGTGCTCATTCCTTGCTTTACAGGGAAAAAACAGACTCAGAGAAGAGTCATCGGCCCAGCACCCTGAAGCTCCAACCCTCTAAAGCATGTGCCCTCTGTGGACTCCTACCTTCTCCCTAGGTGTCTGAGTTTTCAATAACCTAAGAGTCTGTTTGGCTACTGCTATGGTTTCCACGTTTGTACCAAAGAATACTGTGCATGTCGCACCATTCCTGCCTCAAGTATATGTTGTTACCTGCATGTTGCATGGTGAATCTCAAGTATCAATGCCCTGTTTGCAGAAGGAAAGACAAGCTCCATTTGTAACTGCAAGCACTTCCCCTTTAGCATAAACTCTCCACAGCAATATATTCCTGTCAAAACACATCACTTGTGTTAAAAATAAAAGTCTTCTCCTCCATCTCCAAGCAGTCATTAAAAGAACTTTCTGGAAGTGGGAGGATGAAGGGCCACCCACTCTTGATTCACTTGGCACTGCTGACTGACAGGGAATTAAAAAGAAAAAAAAAAGCACTGCATCCCAGGTTTTTTCATTATTGATGGCACAAGACATTCTAAAGAAAACTTGCAGGGAGACCATGAATGTGCTAGAAGGCAGCTGTCAGGTCTCAAATAAACCCAAACCTCCGAACAAACCACCTCAATGCCAATGCATCCTCGGAACCCCCCACTTCCCAGTTCAGGGAGACACAGTGGTGTTGCTATGCAGTATAATCAGCAACAGCAACAGCTAACATTTATGGGGCCCTTCACAGCCTGCTTAATCTGAGTTCTGTGTACATTCTCTCTTCACAGCAGTGCTGCGGACGTAGGGACGATTATCTGCCATTATTCCCAAACATCTGGAAGGAAAGGCCAGAAGAAGTTACAGAACTTGTCACAATTGTATGGCCCTGACACCCAAACCCAGCCCTGCCTAACACTAAGCTCAGCTCTTCAAAGCCAAACTGTGCACAAGGGAGGCTGAATTTGCCACTCCCCAGCATGAGGCACAAGCTTGAGAAGAGACCATGTCACCGACTTCCATGTACTTGGTCGGTTCAACTTGAAAACACAGACAAAAAGCCCATGGCCTTCTAAGGCACTCCCTGGGTACTAGATTACAAATCCATTTAAGGGTTTGGACTGCTCAGCATGGATATGAAACTGAAAACACTAAATTGGGGGTGATGATGATGATGATGATGATGATGCTGTTGATGATCTTTTAAAAGAAAAGGCATTAGGACATTAAATACAGCCAGAAGGCAGAAAAATACTCATTTTAAAATCATTAATCTGATGTGATCTGCCATCACAAAAGTCACTGAAGATTACATGTTTGTCCCAGAGCATTGTCCCTGCTTGTAGAGGCCCCTCCAGTTCTGCTTCTCTTTTAGTGAATGGAAAAGGCTGCTGCATCTAAGCTTCAGGGTTATCCTCCATTTCCCCAGAGCAGGAAGGTGTTTTGGCCTCATATGAGTTCTTCAAAACTTTCTTTGAGTGGGTTCATCGTGACTCATTAAAACAAATCCAACTCAAGAAAGGCATTTTTTTTTTTTTGGCATCCACCTACATTGATCAAGCAGCAACTCCATACCACATATAATAGCAGGTTCTGATATTATCCCATTTGATCTTTATGACAGTTATTGGGGGGGGTTCTTTCTTTTTGTGTTTCCAGACAGACATCCTCATTTTACAGATGAGAAGACAGAGACCCAAAGAGGTTAAGTCTTTAGTCCAAGATCATACAGCCACTAGAGAGGAGAGTCAGAATTAGAATCCAGCTCTGCAGACCCCAAACCTGTGTTCCGTCCAGTGGATCTTAACACTTCTGCAGCTGCAACTAATGCTTGTAAAATGTATCTAGAACATTTTACTTATAATCTTACAAAGAGAGATTGCAAAAAGAGATTTGCTTTCTCTGAGCAAAATGGCTCACTGCCAATGGTGTCACTGTGAAAGAGATGGGAAGGCATAACAGGAGTAGTACTTTAAGATTCACATTCAAAGGTCTCTTTAGACAGAAACTCTGATAGTGACATGCTTAGAGATTTCAGCTGGGGCTAAAAATAAAAGGTACAATAATGTGAGGTTTGAAAACTCTCAATTTGGGGAAGGTGGAAAGTGGTGTGTGTGCTGGTGGCAGGGCAGGGCATTACTCACCTAGAGCATAACCTTTTAGCCACCATCAGTAGGTCCTAAACTTGTATTCTTCCATTATCTCTCCCTTCTAAAGCAGTTTTAAGAAACATTCACCCTTTCCAGGTACCTCACCTCACCTGCCACTGACACTTTCTAATAACCCTGCTTCCAGTGAGGAATACTGTGGCATGGCCTAAACGTCTGTGTGCCCCCCAAAATTCATATGTCAATTTCCTTACTCCCAAGGTGATGGTATTGGGAGGTAGGACCTTTGGAGGATGATTTGATAATGAGGGCTCTACCCACAGAAATAAAATCAGTGCCCTTATAAAACAGGTCCCAAAGAACTAGCTCATTCTTCCACAGTATGAGGACACAACTAGGAAGCTCCATCAATGAACTAGGAAACAGGCCCTCACCAGACACCAAATCTGCCAGTGCCTTGATCTCAGACTTTCAAATCTGGGACAAATAAATTTCTGTTGTTTATAAGCTACTCAGTCTGTGGCATTTTGTTATAGCAGCCCAAATAGTCTAAGACAACTGGGGAAACCACATTTATGAGGATGGGTTATGACACTTAAAAATCAAAAAGTAGAAAATTATGTGTACTCATTAACTTTAATGATATAAGAAAAAATCCTTTTGTAAATAATCTAAGGTGAAGGCACAAAAGGTTTGAATTGTAGCTGATATGGAAGACAGGCCTGCATGTGGGATCTGACTGCTGGGACCAGGCCTCTAGTGAATGGTGCCCAATGGAGTGGGAAGGGACTTCCAGCAGACCTCTCCAAACTCTCAAGACTCCAGATAACTTCATCCTGAAGCTAGGCAATCTGCCAATCCCATATCCAGAGAAGCCCAGCCTGCCAGCCTGTTCCACCTCTCCCAGCATATTCAACTACTACCACATGGTGATGACCCCACCATCCTACCTCCTGGCTTCTAGATCTCAAAGGACAGGGAAGGACAGGATACCAAAGAGTAAGACATGTCAGGAGAGCCACAAGGCCACTTACTGCCTTTTTGCTCACTTTGCACCTGTCCCTAAATGGTCTTAAGACTATCTACCATGGAGGAGGGTTATACACATTAATTAATGGATGGAATGTCTATTAAAAACCATGGTACCCTCTGTGAAGTCACACAAAACCCTCAAACTTATACAGGGTCCTTGTCTTCTGGCCATACTCTCTATCCACATTAGATTAAGAACAGAACTGGCTACATTATTTACAGCACTGAGTGCAAAATGAGAACATGGGGCCTCTTATTCAAAAATTATTAGGAATTTCAAGATAGTGACAGCAGAGCATTAAACCAAATGTGGGTCCTTCTATGAGTAGGGCCCTGTGTGACAGGAACCTGACCCTGATTACCCCAAACCCAGCAGAGACCCATAAAGGCCCAGGAGCACAATTAACTCTAGTGAATTTGTTTTAAAATAGTCATACAAAAAAAAAATCTTTTTAAACACCCAAGCCCTTTCACAATCGGAGATGCCACACACAGTATCAGTGAGCTGGTTTCATGGGAAGCCTCTTCTTAATCCTTCTAGCTATGACTATCCAGGAAAATATGACTCCCTGCACTGGGTCCTGCTAGGAACTAAGTTCTTACATAAAAGCTTCCTGGTCAACACCCTGGCCAAGTAGAAATGAAAAGATCAGGATTTATAACCACAAAGTCCACGAATTGCTTCAATAAAATTTAGCCCTCATTTCTCTCAAGCAGGGGTTAGTTTAGCTCATGCTTGCAATAAAATATGCAGAGTTGTGCCTGAGGCTTAGATGCCATGGCCTCACTTTTGACTCAGGCTGGATGTATTGCAGGAGTGAGGTGAGGAAAATTCCATCAACTTGTCAAAGTCAGTCAAAGGCCGAATCCATTATCCTGAGTTGCTTGGGACAAACACCACAAATGCTATCAGAGGGGTCTGCCAAGTACTAAATGAGTGATGCTCTATATTCCACAGAATTTGGCAGCTAATATCACCACTAATGCCATTCTAATGATAAACAAATACTAGCCATTTTGAAAGTTTGGGGTTTGCGGATCTATTAGAGAAGGGATCCTGTGCTTATTATCTTTGACCTGAAAAAGATTAAAATCTCTCCTATATAAATAAGCTGAGAGTAAACTCTAGCCATGAAGCAACTCTCTGGCAGGAAACCCAGCAAATATGGCCTTCCATTTGCTCCAGCAGCAGGAGGAACCCTATGGTCAGATTCCAACCCCAAGTAGTCTACCACAGGAATACATGGACTCTGAGGCACTTGGCCACCAGTCAAGAGGCATCATGGCCTAGGCTGGTCAAGCATGGCATGGGTGCAGTCCTGAGGACATCATGAACACAAACTCTGCTGAGAACGCCCTTCCTTACCACATGCAGCAGCCATGAACCACCATGGAAGGATTTACCAGGTCCTGACACTGGATAGGTTGCATGTCACTGTCCTTGGTGCTGAATGATCATAACTCTCTTCAGCAGTGCTATGCTCTACAGGGTAATTCCTGCACAGCCTCTCCTGCTACTCGATTTTTTTTTCAGTTCATCTTTTCTAAATTGATAACAGTGAGTTGCAACAGAAAAGATGGTAAAAGCACAATCATGACCTACATTTAACAGTCTATACAATGAGTTCTGTGTACGTATGTTCCACAGCTAGATTGGAGTGTTCTGAGCAGCTGGTTGAGGGAGCACATACTCCTGTTGTCCCCCTGATGCTCTCTCTGTGGACCTGACAGTTATTCACGAGTTCAACTCTCTTTGATCAGACTGCCTGGCACCCTCCCTCCATTTATGATAAACATCCGGTCATCTTTAAACACCATAGTCCAGTGGCCCCCAGGCCCTGGATTGTGGTCCATTACTGATCTGTGGTCTGTTAGGAACCAAGCCACACAGCAGAAGTGAGTGTGCATTACCACCTGAGCCCCACGTCTGTCACATCAGTGGCAGCAGTGGCATTAGATTCTCAGAGGAGCACAAACCCTATTGTGAACTGTGCATGCAAGGGATCCAGCTTGGGCACTCCTTATGAGAATCTAGCTAATGCCTGATGATCTGAGGTGGAACAGTTTCATCCTGAAACCATCCATGCATTCCTCCTATACATGGAAAACTTTTCTTCCACAACACTGGTCCCTGGTGCCAAAAAGGTTGTGGACTGGTGCCCTGGTCAATCATGGCCTCACCTGGGAAGCGCTTTCTGACTTCCAGCCCCATTCCAGATGAAGAACTAGTGATGCCTTCCTCTACACCCCACAGTGCTTCATAGATCCCATCACCCCCCAACCCTGCAGTTCTGGGTTTGTGTGTCTACTTCCTTTATTCAGATGTGCCCTTCTTGAAGAAAGGGCCTGTATTTTAACAAAATTAATAATACAAGTGTGGTATTCAATTATTTCAATTGTCAAGTCTTTAAAATCTCTGTAGTTTCTGTCTACCCAGTTCCTATAAGATCAAAGCAAGAGACAGACATGGTGGTATTCAACCGAGTATATGAAGTTTTATTTGTTAACATCTAAGACAGCCCAGGAGGCCTTTCAGTCCCTCCAGAAACAGACAGAGCCATCTGGAGGCTGAAGACCAAGACGTCAAGTGACTCTTCCAAGGTCACCCCATTCATCAGCAGTGGCATCGAGATAGGACCTGCTCTCCCTACAGGACTCTGAAAGTCACCATGTCCTGCAGTACTCCCAGGGACAGCAGCAGAAGGGGCCCAAAATGCTGAGAGATAATCCAATTCCCAGCAGCAGACTCAGAAAAAGTGGTCACAGTGTCTCTTGTAGATGAATGGCATTCAGACCTCTGGGAACATCAGGTCAGTCTTTCCTTTCCCTCCTCACTAGGCCAACTCGGGGTCATGCCCACTCCTGGAGCTCAGCAGGGCTTCCCATCAGGGAGGAAGGCAGGAGCAAGTCTGTCTTGGCCTCAGAGATGGAGAAGCCTGCCACTGGTGAGCATTTGGGTTGGATCAGAGATTTTAAAGGCTCATTCCCTTTTAATTCACCTACTTTATTTTAATGTTAACTCAGTTAAGCTTTTTCTCAGAAGACATAAGGAAGGAAAGATATCATAAATCCAGATACAGCAGAGAGCACATTAAAAATGCAGTTCTATTATCTTAAAACTAGAGATGTAATTAGAGCAGTCATGTAGTATGAAGAGAAATTACCAGAAAAAATATTTTAAAGGCCTGGGTGAAAAGAGAAAAAGGTCTATATCATTTAATCTCTAATACATAAAGCAAGAAGGAGAAAAATACGCCTTCAGCTCTTTCAAATACTTCCCCAATGCCCCCTAAATTATCATTTTCACTCAGCTTTTCTGTTTTACATGCATAATTTACCACAGTGCACAGCAGCTTCATTTCTTCCTTTCTTCACCTAAGAAGCATATATCTTGGGAAGATGTGGAATCTATCCCTAGAGTCACCCAATCAATCTGTGTCATTGGGGATACCTAATATTTGAAAAGAACATTTCCTCCTGCTATACTTACTGTTAACTCTAAAATTTCATCCAAACACAACACAACAAAACACTGTATCAAGTTACTGCAACATCATATTCATTCACCAAGCTTAGAGTGAGTGCCTACAACTTGCTGGGTACACCATCCTCACCTTCATTCCCATCCTCAGGGCTGGACATACAGACTAGTAACAAGTTCTCTTCCCTCCAAGAGCTGAAAGTTGGTGCCAGGGCTAGGAAGAAAAGGAGAGATGGCACCACAGTTGCTTAGGGTTGGAACAGAGGACACATTAGAGACCTGGAGGTGGACGGGAGAACAAACCACATGTTGTCCTAGAATACAAGAAGACCTCTGAGGGAGGGATGCTTGAGGCAAGTTAGGGAGGGTGAGTAGGGGTTATTGAATCAAAGGAGGAGGTGTTACAACCAGAGGGAACAGCATGGAATATGCAGCAGTGTGATCAGCAGACCAGGTCATCAGGTCTAACACAGGACTGGCAAACTATGACCTGCAAGCCAAATCCAACTGCTTCTTGTTTTTGTAAACAAAGTTTTATTAGAACACGGCCATGTCCATCATTTAGTATTGTCTATGGCTGCTTTCACAGGACAACAGCAGAGTCAGGTAGTTGCAACAGAGACCTTGTGACCTACAGAGCCCCAAATATTTACTATCTAGCCCTTTAAAGAAAAAGTATGCTGATACCTTGGTCTACAGGATTTAGTATTGAATCCATAAAATAATATGCTCATAAATAAACATAATTTAACCTGTAGATATATTACTGAACTCTAAAAATCTAAAGCCCCATTCTAGAAGTGTGCTGCAGACACATTAAAATTTTGGATCTTAAATAAGTTTGGGGAATGCCAGGGTAAAATTAAGCAGGTTTCTTTTTAAGGATTTCTAAGAGCCCTTAAATGTGCAAATGCTTGGGGGAAAAAATTAAAGTAGAATTTCTCAAAATTCTTTGCTCCAAAACTTTTTGTGAAGAACTCCTCTTCGCCAGAAAAAAGAAAAAAAAACATTCAATTCTGACATAAGTATTTCTTTTTGTACCTTAAAGAGCTTATGTGTCAGGGCAAAGCAGAGCTTGGAAACTTCTGTAAACCATTTAGAAGAACTGCAATCTGAAAAGTACAACAATCACAACTTAAGATATTGAAACACATTTTTCCATTACTTCACCTTCTAACCAATGGGTTCATTACTGTCCTGTTAACAGAGGAATTTCAACATTTATGAACAGAACCTACAGGAAACATACACAAATCCCTCCCACTTCTAAGACACAGGCCCTTTGACTCAGGTCCTTGGGGTAGTCACAATGCCAAGTGAATCCTCCCATGAGGGCTTCCCTACCTAACCTAAGTCCCTGGTCACTGAGAAGTCATTACCCTTGCTACTACTAGAAATGGCTGGGGCTCTCACCTCAGAATGTTTCTGACAGAGATAAACACTGCAACATTTCACTGTTCGCTCCAGAAAACTCCAGAATTTCAGTTCCAAAGGAAAATGCCCTCCATTTCACCCACATTCACTGCTCGAATCAAAGAAAAAAACAAAGACATGCGAACCAAGAAGAGATGAGAATTCAGAAGCTCATGTCCCCAAATGAATTCAATGACATCAAGTATGATAATAACCCACATAAACCATTAAGTGCTTCCCTATGGGATGGCCCATTTCACATGTCAACCAGCCATGAAGGCAACGGAAACATGGGGTAGGGGCTGCACTAAGGCCTATGTGTGCTCTGGAGTCGGGGGAGACAAATGTCCTTTTCTCCTATAGCCACTGCTAAGCACAGCCTGGGTTCAAACCCAGACTCCAGGACTCTAAGCTCATGATCTTGTGCAAGTGACCCAAGCTCTCTAAGACTTCATTTCTATGCCTCTAAAATTGGTGATGGCGGAAAAGGGGAGGGTTTAAGGCCTTAGCACAGAGCTAAGTGAACAAATATAGGAAGTGGCTACTATTCGCTCAATTATATAAACATTGCCTACCTGTAGTCTGGGGCTGCAGCAATGACCAGAGGTAGCGCACACCCTGAAGTGTTTGTTTGTCAAGTGTGCACCAAATGTTCAGACAGAACCTCTAGGGCTCCAGCTTCCCCCAATCAACCTGAATCTCTGATCACTCTGTTTTCCCAGATCTGTAAGAGCACTTATTTCCTGCACTCAAAGAGATAGAAAACAACATGACAATTACCCTGCCTTCAAGCTTGACCTGGGACAGCTGTGTCTCATTGAAAAAGACCATCACAAATGCATAGGAATGCATGCCCTAGGAGAAAAAGCAGGTGATTCCTGCTTTTTGATTCCACAGTCAAGGCAATTCCACTTTCCTTCAAATGAAAGGAAGTAAGGCTCTTTTTTTTTTTTTTTTTTTTTTTGAGACAGAGTTTTGCTTTTGTTGCCAAGGCTGCAGTGCAATAGCACGATCTCAGCTCACCGCAACCTCCGCCCCTACCAGGTTCAAGTGATTCTCCTGCCTCAGCCTCCCATGTTGCCGGAATTACAGGGGCGCACCATCGTGCCTGGCTAATTTTTGCATAATTAGTAGAGACAGGGTTTCACCATGATGGCCAGACTGGTCTCAAACTACTGACCTCAGGTGATCCGTCCGCCTTGGCCTCCCAAAGTGCTGGGATTACAGGTTTGAGCCACCTCACCTGGCCTGGCTCTTCTTAAACTCAGGCAAATGTGAACCTAGAAATTGAGAGAACACAATACACAGATTTTTTTTCAAATCTATGGACTTCCTGAAAGTAAAAGTTTTAGAGAGGAATAAGACACATTGGCAGAAAGCACCCAAGTATATGGACCAGGGTTCAGATCTAACCCTGACACCAATCAGCTATGTGACACTAAACAGGTCACCTCTTCTTCACAGGCCCCGGTTTCCTGTCAGCCTGCAAGGGGGCAGAACACCACAAACCCACAGCCGCCTACCACTCCAAATGCTAAAACCCTATCAACCAGAAATAGGTGCAAACTGCTGTGGAATTTCCAAGTCTCTCTGCATTTCTTTCAATATATTTTCTGAATAGCACATATTTTTATATGTTTTCTTTATGCCCTGATTCTCCCAAACTCAATTCTACTTTCTTACACACTGGTAATTGTGATAGTTTTTATTCCAATTTTGTTGGGGTCAGATAAATTACATTTCACAGCATGAAAAATATTTTGGGGGGAAACGAGGTCAGCTTCAGAGAAGACAAATACAGCAAAGCTTTGTCTCTATTTCCCACAAGAATATGTAGATTGTATCTTTTACATGAGGATGAGCTGTGATTTAAAGAAACGTTGTCATAATGTGCTGCGAAATAAACTCAGAAATAGGCTTTCCACCCAAAGCCTGATAGATTAGTTCCTCTGCTTGTTAACTGAATTTGTGCATCGGCTTCTATTCATGGCTCTGATTGTTATTTTCAAATTGTCACTTGAGCTATACGGCGCTTCCAGGATTTATTTTCCAGCCTGTGGCATGATAAGCAGTTTCTGCCATCCCAGTGGAAATCCACAGCAAGGAAGTAATTGCCCAGGGCCCACTTTCCCAACCACCAACCACAGCAAGTGTGGAGCACTCAGCCACAGCAAAGTAAAACCCAACCAAATTAACTGGTAGAGTTATCTTACATTGCCACTCTAAATACAATAACGTAGTAACATTTGTTTCAGACTACAGTTTCCATCCACAGAAGAAATATTAGATGTGAAAATAAAGCCATTTGTTGGATTTTTCAAAGGAATGGAAATGAAAGTTCTATAAACTTAGAATCAACATCCTCTTCCCGTCTGCCCAAAAAGAAGGAATGCATTTATTTATGCCAGTGATGAGTGGACTCCTAGCATCTGATTTTATTTATTACAGTATCACACTGCAGAAAGCCATTTGTTACCTCTTCTTTATGCTTACAATAAAGGGTGACGGCATTTATCAAAAAACTCATTATCAAGTGAGACAAAAAGCTAAAATTGGATTTCCAAAATAAAAATACCAATCAAGCAAAATCTCCTTTAAAGCAAAAAGATTTTTCCATTCTGACGGGATTACAGAATGCTGATGAGTTCTCTGTAAGTACTGGACAAGGTTGTACTGCTAAGTGGCTTACCCAAAACACTATCATTTTTCACGAGTCCAAGCATAGAAAACACAAGCATTTGCATTAAAATTACTTTATAACTTCAGCTCTGGGGCAATCTAAACCTAACTTTGATAAATATTGTTGCCTGTAAATACATTTCCAGAAGGGTATATTTATCGACATCTCAAGCCCACGAGATTATTAAAGATATCAAAATCAGCTTCCAAATTTAGGCATTTGCTTCAAACCATTATGAACACAATTTTTAAAACAGCTCATGTGTTCTGACAGCTTATTATGTGTCAGGCCCTCCCAGGACACCCATGGTTTCCTTTCTCCCCTACAATCATGCCATGAGGGGGTCCTATCACAAGAAAACTGGACCAAAACAGGGAATCAACTCCAAAGCCTTTATCAACAAGTGACCCATGACTTCTTCAATAAGAAGCATGTGCAGCCTGGGCCAGCTCACAAGAATTGTTTAAAAAGTAAGTGGGTGTTGAACAATGAGAACACATGGACACAGGGAGATGAACATCATACACCAGGGCCTGTCAGCGGGTGGGGCGTTAGGGGAGGGATAGCATTAGGAGAAATACCTAATGTAGGTGACAGAGTGGTGGATGCAGCAAACCCTCATGGCACATGTATGCCTATGCAACAAACCTGCACATTCTGCACATGTACCCCAGAACTTAAAGTATAATAAAATGAATAAATTTTTAAAAGCAAATGAAATAATTTATGTGAAAGCACCTCAAAAAAATTTTGAAGTATAGGTGATGGGCTCAAATCCTTATTCTGCCCCTGTCAGCTGTGAAAATGAAGCAAGTCACATAACTCTTTTTCTTTTCTCAGAGCTCTTAGGAAAAAAAAATCTTTAAATTGTCTAATGGGGATCTACACTAGGACAGATTTTAATAGGCACATACATTTTAAACCCAAGAATATCTTTGGAATTAATTGAAAATAATTAGTAATGCCTCCTTATGTTATGCCTACCTATAACTATTGCCTGAATGCAGGATATTGCTAACTTTTCTACACATCTAATTTGTAAGTAGCCAATGTTCTTAATGAGAGGTTAATCACTGAATGGTACAATTCATCCTTGGGGAAGTTTATTTACTCACATTTGTTGTTACTGCTAAATATGAGCATCTTGATTAATAGCAGCAACATAATTGGTGTCCAATATCTATTCATCACCATAGCTCAATTTCTTTATAAAGTACCTCCTTATATAATAAATAAGACCTTCATGTTCTACCTGACAGCTTGATTAATGACCCTGCAACTAAACCCTTTTTCATAGTAAGTGAAGGGTGAATACTCTTAGTGTCAGCTGTTTCCACTCAGGTTAGAACCATCCACCAGTCACAGAGAAGAGGGAAGAGTCCCGTTATCTATGCGGGGGAGCAGGAACCCTAAGAAGCCTTTGTTATTCATCATGACGAGGGCAATGAGATGGTCTACCAGCTCAGAATATCTACTGAAAGTTAGCATCTATCAGGTAGCCTCCTTCTGCAAATGTTTATTGAGCACCTGCTGGATACAGAGAGGAAGACATAGCCCTTACCCACAAGAGCTGCCCAGGGCGGAAGATTGAGCAGACAAGTACAGGCTTAGTGCATGCAAGATGCCCAACTCTAGGGTCACTGACCAAGTACATCCCAGGACATCAGCAGGAGGCAGCGAGGCCTGTTAGGGCAGGAGACGGGTATGGTCCTTAAAAGACTCAGAAGAAGAAGCAACATATGACCTGGGCCTCCAAGGAAGACAAGACAGAAACTACATATATAGCTACTAACAATGATTGGGGCTGGGGGCACTGGCTGGCAGCTGGGAGAACTGACTAATTCCAGCTCTGTGGCCTGGGCCTCCTTGGACTAAGGGCAGTTCAGGTAGGACTTTAACTTCAGCAGGAGGTTCATGTATCTTAGTGACATTGGGTATGGGTTTTGGGGTTCACAGAGTCTGGCCGACATCAATCATGAGCCTCAGATTCCCGTCTGTGAAACACAGATGGTAACACTCATTCACTCAGTCAACAGATCTTTTTTGTGTGCCCACTCTAGGTCTGTCTCCTTGGGCTGTCGTGAGGACTGAGCAAGGTCATACACCTGGCATCACACATGGCACAAAACAAGTGCACAGCAGATGGGCCTGAGTGTGGTCCCCACCTGGTCAGCTCAGAGTCTCATGTACTTCATTCACTTCCTGGCACTGTTAGGCAAGGGTTTCAGAAATGTAGAGTCACTACATCAAGCTGAGGTCATTCATCATGTTACGCTCACATTTCTGGAAGATTTTACTTTTCTTCCCAAATAAGGTTTAACAAAAAAGGCAAAGGACAAAAGAAACCCAAAAAAAGAACATTAGCTGAGACATACAATGCAAAAATTAAAAAAAAGAAGAAGAAGAAGAAGAAAAGAAACCTTTGCAGAAACTAATGCTGAGAAATTCCAAGGCATGGATACTGACAGCGCTGGTCATAAAGGGGTTCAACCCACAGACTCTGCTGAAGAATTCTGGGAGGTGTCTTAGTCAGTTCTTACTGCCGTAACAAAATACCATAGACTAGGTGGCTTAAAAACAGACATGCATTTCTCCATTCTGGAGGCTCAGAGTCCAAGATCAAGCTTCTGGTCAATTCTGTTCCTGGTGAGGGCTCACTTCCGGGTTTGCAGACAGCCACCTTCTCACTGTGTCCTCACAGATCTCCCTTCTTATAAGGGCACTCATCCCACCATGAAGGCCCCACCTTCCTGACCTAATTAACTCCCAAAGGCCTCATCTCCAATTACCATCACACTGAGGATTAGGCTTCAACATAAGAATACAAATTTGGTTTCAACATATAAATATGAATTAAGCTTCAATATATTAATTTTGAGGGAACATAAGCATTCAGTTCATAGCAGAGGATCCCAGGAAAATTCCTCCAATATGTGTTTTCTCCACCATTGGGCAGGAGGCATGACAGCATAGATGGGTGCCTTAGAACATCTCAGCCAAAAACACCTACAGACCCAAGAATCTAGCTGGGTCATGGGAGAAAGGTTCCCCAAGAGTAGCAACAGAGTTTCTGTGGAAGGAGCTTCTTCTGGGAGAGCCAGAAGAAAGCAAGGCTGCCCAAAGGCCCAGCCTTCCAAATCTTCCAGCATGTCAGTAATCCACAGGCAACTTCTGAGGTACTGACAGACGATGCAAGCAGTCACATTCCTACTTTGAGTCAAACACCTTAATCTTCAGTGACGTCATGACCGTTTCTCTTTCCCTTCTTTCCTCTTTCAAAATCAAAAAGGTGCTGGGCCTCTGATGAGGGTCACGGGACCTTCTCAGGAGTGTACAGCCTCTCAAGGTAGAGCTTCAAGCCACTGCTAACCCCTCCCCTCCCAAAAAGGTTGACAGTGTAGGAAGAGGCGGTGCTGGGTACCGTCAGCCACCAACTCAAATCAATATAGATGCTAAATTTAAAGAAACATGTTTGCTATGCAAATGCAGCTTCAAGGCTGTCACCTACAGTGCCTTCCAAACAGAGGCTTTCCAGAGATCTGGAAACCAACCCCTCACTAGGCAGCCTCACCTGTCTGTGTCCCAGACTCTGCCCCTCTGTAGCCCAGAACCAAATGCCCTGGATCCAAAGGCACAAAGTCCCACTCACCCATCCCATTTCATCCTTATTTATTTTAAAACTGTTTTCTTCAAAGGACATCAGTTTTTATTTTGACACATTATTTCTGTTAATGGTATCAATTAGTCGGCATATGACCAACTGTTCTGTTAAAGATGCAGACTGGCTGGATTTAAGTAAAAGCATAAAGCCAACTTCATAATTTCCAGGCAAACAACCAAGACAGCCTTCAGAAACAGCAAAGCACAGTTCAGTTGGTGATGCTGCCACTCAACCTCGCCTTTTTCTTCATGTGTCTGCTTACCAAAGCAGACAGAAAATCTGAAGGTTCCTGCCAGTGTGGGGACTCAGGGAGGCTGACTCCCTAAGTAGGAAAAAGCTGGCTTCTCTCTTCCTGTCCACCTTGGGAGACCAGAGTTACCAAAACTGCTAGGCAATCAATACCTGATTGCCTCAACTGCCTTGGAGACAACTCCAGAAAGGAGGCCAGGGTAGGTGTCCAGGAAGGCTGAAGCTGTATCTGATGCCAAGCCTAAAAGACAAAAGAAGGGTGGAGAACAGCAGAGCTTCTCGTCTTAGGGCAAAGGGCATTTGCTGAGTGTTAACCCCAGAGCTTTCAGCAAGTCTTAGCATCACTGAGGGTTCATGACCAAACTGACCACACAGTAACCTCCAGAGAAGGATCTGGACAGCTCTCCTCTGCAGGGCAGCTCTCCAGCTCACTACTTTATGGACTCCTTTTTACCTTGTCTTCTGCTAGTTTTGCTTCCATCTCTATGGAAACTGGAGTGGGGATCAGAAGCCAGCCTTGAAAATGATCATCAGAAACCATCTCCTAATTCTATTTCCATGGAAACAGATGACAGATCCGTGGAAATAAGGTAATATTTTTGAATAAGGTAATCCTTTTTTAAAAAAAAAAAATCCTTACCTCATTTTCTACTGATTTCACAGAGCTGGCATTGGAGAATGTACATTGCTCATAAACTACAAAAGCAGCAACATTCACTTGAGGTTAAAGATAAATATAGGGGACAAAGATGTAGGAATCCAACCACACAGAAACCAGTGAAATTAAGAAAATGTCGCCTCAGCAGCAGTCAGAAGAGCGTGAAGTAGAGCACTCCGCAGCCATCACACAGCATTTGTCTCAGGCCCTTGATCAACTTTTGAAATAGCATCATCCCCATATATGATGGTTTTCACCAAAGAAGTAAAGACGTTTCCTAAAAATGAAACCCATAAGGAAGCTTTATAACAGCAGGATCAAGTGTGAGGGCAGGATAATTCACCAAAGCCAATAGTCTTCCAAAGTAAACTACTCCATTAAAAAAAAGCACGAGGAGTTGGCTTTTTGAGGGATAAAACCCCTCCTGGACGGGAAGCAACCTAGTCCTGAAATGTGACTGTTCCACCTACCATTTCTGTTACTAGGAGGGAAACAGAGGAAACTGAACATGTCCTGCCAAATTCTTCTTGTAAAATAATGTTGGTCCAAGACTGAAAATAAAGAGCCACAGATTAAAAAACCTGAATTTGAAGGCTGAAATCGTAACGAGTCACAGCATTTTAGGTCAAAAATAGCCTGGGCTCGTGAGAACTGGCATAGTTAGATAGATGGTATTTATGCTTAAGGAGATGGGAGAGGTGGAATTTGTAGGACGGGACTCACGCTGTGGAGCAGATACAATGGATTTACCCACCTTTTCTTTGGCATTATGTTAACAGCTACCATTTATGGAGGACTCACTCTTCGGAAAGCATAAGCTCAACATTTCACACATATTTGATACAACTGCCTCCCAGTAAACTACTATCATCCCCAAGTTGCAGAGAAGGAGCCTCAGGCTCTGGGTCACCCAGCCAGGATGTCTGATGCTACATTGGAAACCCAGGCCCTTCTAACTTTTGACTCCAGCTCCCTAATCTCACACTGGGGCTGCCTGAAATCATCACCACCAACACCTCCAGAGCATTCCCCCAACCCCAATCAAAAGAGAAAGTAACACTTCCTGGGGGCAGGTTAGGCAAAATCCATGGACTGGTAAAAGCCAAGGTTTACATAAAAACCAACAAGGGAAGGCTTTAAACCACCTGGCAATGAATAAATATAGGGTAGTTTTTAAACTGGATATAAATATGTCAAAAGAAAATGTTTTTGTATTGATAACAGTGAGGTGACAAAGGTATCAAAAAGCTACACAAGTTACTGACCCCACAGTACACAGATTCATATGGGAAACAGATTGTAAGGCTGAACCAGAACAAATCAGGTGTGCATACCCTTTGTTTCCAGCATCAGCTTCAGTAGGAGCATACATGAATTAAAACATTATAAAATGTACAAATTGGCCACCATCATTATCCCTTCAAAAGAAATCAGAAAATAAGGTAATAGCAAGGAATTGCTGCCACACAAAAAGAAAAGTTTCGAGGACGTGAAAAGAAATTCATCGAAGGCAGAATGAGTTCGGGCATTCATGGCTGTGGTCCAGGAGAACTGTTCCTTCCTCAAACACATAAAAGGGAAATTTGAAACTAAGCAAACCATTTGGAAAAACAGAATCCTGGAGCAAGCAAAGAAGAAAAGCCAATAATCTGGTTGGATGTACGCACTGAGGACAAATGAACTCCACAGCCAGTAACACAATAAAACATGAAAATGTGTGTTGGGGCTCAGAAACTGACACCCCAAAATACAGTGCTTTGTGCATGCTGAACTGAAAAGGAGCTCCAGAGTTAGGCAATGCATAGTATTCTCTGAAGTTCCTTGTTGGCCTAAAGTCTGGATATACTGAAGGAGAAAACAATTCCCTCCGGTCCCTTCCCTGAGCTTTCATTAACTGAACCCATATCTCAGGAAGGAAGACTAAAGTCTGCCAACACACCTGGACAGACTTTTACATCAAACAACTGTCCACTCTGTGGCCCAAAAGACTTTGTCCCAGACACTGTATGCTCTTCAAGTCCATTGACTTCTCCCTAGTAATCATTTACTGCACCACAACAAAATTCCTCTTCTCCCCCTCCAACGACCTGTTTTGCCAAGACCCTATTCTTTCTGTAACCCCAAGATATCAGCTTCTGCACCCCACTGGGGACTGGGTCTTCATTCTAAGGGCTCCTGTATGACATAAAACAATGATTAAATCAATGTGTATGCTCTTTCTCCAATTAACCTGCCTCTTGAGAATTGATTTCTCAGCAAACCTTCAGAGGGTCACAGGAAACTTCTTCTGTGGCCCCTACGAGTCCATTTGCTAACGCCAACTGTGAACACTTACACAATGAGGCCCCCTTTCACTTCAAAAGCATTTTAAAAGCATTGAAAACCCAGCTACAATGTGTGTGACACAGTCTGTCCTACGGTGGCACTTGAAAATGGCAAGGAAACCTTAAGTCATTGAATTGTCTGGACTCTCAAAGAAGAGTTTCAGTGTCCTGGGAAGTCAGGGCATAGGTACAAATCCAACTGTACAGATGGGGTTGGGATTCCTCACTTCAGTGCCCCCATCCCAAGACACAGCAGAAGCTCAACCAAAAGGGCCTATAGCAGCAAATAAGGCAGAAGCCAAGAAGGGAAACAGTATCTCGAAAACCAATGCCTCCTCCAACACCGCCACTATCAAATGTCCATCTCCTCTTTTCAGAAAAACCTGAGATTTTTCTTCAAAATCAAGTTCATCATTCCATTTTTGTAACAACCCCCAAACCAAGAAATCACCTCATCCAAAATTGAGAAAGGTGGCAAGAAGATCCCAAATTTGCCATCAAATCGTTCAAACCTGTCTCCTCTCCCCAGCAAAGGCATCTTCTCTTTTTGCCTGTCTTCGGGTAGGACTGAAGGGGGATTCTGCATGGGTGGTTGGCTTTTAACACAAATTTGTGAAAATTTAAGTCTCAACAGTTGTGCAGCACTTGGCACATCCTATAGCAGGGGTCAGCAAACTACGGCCAACTTCCTCCATTTGGCCATAGTTTCCCACAATTGCCTGTTTTTGTACGTGAAGTTTTACTGGAACACAGGCATGCCCCTGCCTTTATGTATTGTCTCTGGCTGCTTTCATGCTACAAAGATGTAGAGTTGCAAAGCCTAAACGATTCATTATCTATTTCTTTACAGGAAAAGTTTACTGATACCTAACCTAGAGCAAAGACCAGATCCAGTGAACTAGCGTCAAATGCATCTGGACAGTTTGTTAAGCAATCAAATTCCAAAAGCATCCACCAGGTATTCTGACTCAGTGAGTCCAGGGAGAGGCCCAGGAATCTGAATTTTAACAAGCTCACAGGGTTTACAAACCATGTTGACACTCTATAAGCTTAGAAGAGAACTTTAAAATTTTAAATTAGCCAATTACCGTTATATTAAAGGATGACTTTCTTTCGTAAAATAAGACTCAAAGCCTGTGCTTCCTCAGCTCTTTCTAAATTACAATTTTCTGGGGCTAGAAAGTGCAAAAGTTAAACAACAACTGTTCAATCTTTTAGATGTACCTGTGCTTTGCAAAGATTAATCATCTCCACTAAAGTTTGCTCAGCCATGCTCTCTAATTATTAGCAAGGTGCTACTCTCAGATGGAGAGACTGTTTCCGTTTCCATAACAACTTGCTTCAGCCTTTGGTGCAAAAAATGCACTTGCAGAAAGAGTGAGCAACCAGCCTGGCTCTGTGTGTGTCAGAAAAATACAGCCTTATGGTAACTCATAACCCTTCACAGCACATTAGCAACCTTCTGAAAACCTTTTAAAATTACATTATTATTAGATTCTCTTGTGATGGGCTATTTTAATACCAATTGTTGCCCAAATCATGGATAAGGCTAATAATATAAGGTAATAATGGGCACTTTAGGATAGAGAATGATGAAATTTTTCCCCAAAGGACAAAAAGGGGAGGACCCAAAGATGTTTGCAGGATGTGAAGCACAAAAAATGTTCCAAGATGAAATAAGTTAGAGAAATTCTGGTTAAACACATTAAACAGTTTTCTCCACTCTGAGGCTTCACAGAATTTTTATACTGCTGATGTACTTCTTGCCTCTTCCAAGGTGGAGGAATGGGCTTCATTTCAGGTCACAGAGTTGTTAGTTTTGCAAAAAGCCATAAATGTCCCCATCCCTTAGTGTGAACTGATCACAGTTCTTTTAGTGCCCAGGACTTTCAGTATTAAAAGTGAGAAAGTTCTGGGCAAACCAGGATAGCTGGTCACCCTACCCTGCCCTCAGCACTCCCCAAGAGGCCCTTCTTGAAACACATGACATATTTTGGAGTTGGCTGAGTGTTGGTCTTCCTGGGTAGAGGGCAGGAAAAAAACTTGATTTCTCTTTGTCATCCCAAAACCTACTAAAAAGTTCAACATAGAAAATATGATCAATAGATGTGCCTTGAATAAATGAATCAATGAAATAGAAAGCAAAGAGTTATTGTAAACAACGTCCACCCTGCCTTCTAGTCATTCAGTACTAGTAGGTTGAATCACATGAAATGGCCAGTTTTGTTAAGTCAAAAATGGCCAAATATCAAGAATTTTATGTTTCGATCTAATTCATATACTTTTATTCTAGAATTAAGGTTTTACTGTATAAAACATGTTATATAGAATTAGTAGCCACCTTCTCCATGTACTCAGCGTTAGGTTCTAGGCCTCCACTTGCCCAGCTGGGTTTACATCATCCCCACCTGTATGTAGTGGGCTACTCAGGAAGCGAGACCATCCTTTAATGTACAACAAAAGGAGAGGGAATCTTTACATTTAGAGAGACTTTACATTTCCAGAGGGGGAAAAAACCCACAATACTGTCACGTCCAAGCAGCTTGCAGCAGTGCTGTGTGTCGCAACCTGGGCTTGCCAAAGACTACATGTCAAAGGCTCAACCGCAAACAAGTGCACAGGCCTAACATAAATAACACGTTTTCTGCCAAATCAAATGAACACCTTTCAATGTGGATTTACATTGGCAGCCCGGGGAGAGTAAACAGCATGGTTGGGTTTGGAAGGGGAGAGTGGAAGGGTGGATACCTGAGGAAGGCACTGGCAGGGCAGACCTGCAGGGCAAACATTGCAAAGGACCACTCAGCTGTGCCAAGGAGTGCTGGAAAAGAAAATGTTTGACAGCTCCGTGGTAAGGCTATCTGTGGAAATGAGGGAGAGCTTTCCCTTCGGCCATTGAGAGAAGACAGCCAGAGGTCAGAAGGAGAGGAAGTAGAGAGTGAGAACTTCGTAGGCTCCAGCTGAGGACAGAATGACATTCAGAGACAGGAATGAATGTTGGAGAAGCAGACAGACAGAAAGGACAGAAGAGAGGAAAATGGCCAGAAGGAGCAGGCAGACAGACGCAGGAACAGAGACAGGGACCAAGCAGTTCGGCCTCAAATAATCCAAAGTTCAATGGGAAGATATCCCATGGAAGTGGCATGCCATTTTAGCAACAGACTACAGTCCTTGAGGAGCAGACCTTGGGCTACTAAACATTCTGAACTGAAGAGCCAGAACGCTGCTCCTCACAATGTGGCTGGTAGCTTGAACAGTTTAAGCCTTTAAGCTTTTTGTAAGTCCCGCCTTACCTAATCATGTGCGCTTCTAAGTGTCAAGAGACATCTGAGTTGTTTTAATTAATCATCATTTTAGATAATTCTTTTCAATAGTGTTGCAGATTAAACACTTCATATCCGGAATCTGGGTGTTTGTAAACAACCTGCCCTTCCTCAGCAACAATTATTTACTTACGGCAGCATGTCCTTTGATGGCTCTGAACACACTCCAGAGTGAATTGTGCCACCACCAGGCATCAGCCCTGCCACCCAAGAAAACTACAACCACAAAGACTGCAGGACCCGTAAGTATTCGGTGTAAGAATCATCAAAGCTCTTCTTTGGGTTCCTCTCACAGTAACCCATGAAGATCACTTTGGCACAGCAAAGTTACTGATGCCTCACGGCAGAGCCTCAGA
The DNA here is from genome assembly GCF_001604975.1 of Cebus imitator. Classification (NCBI taxonomy): domain Eukaryota; kingdom Metazoa; phylum Chordata; class Mammalia; order Primates; family Cebidae; genus Cebus; species Cebus imitator. Next base: position 44,650 of record NW_016107315.1, read on the forward strand.
AAGCAGCTTCCCTGGTCATCTAGCTACTCCTAAAAAATAGTCATCATCTTTAAAATGTAGACAAAAGGCTCAGGAAACTTCCATAAAAGTACCTAATACAGGGAATCCTCAAAGTTCCAGATGTGTAAGGTCCTTCAGGAACATCTGGTCCACATGTTCTCTCCTCCTCCAGGTGGAGGAGGCTCTCTCCATCAATACATAAGGCCTCAGATGATTCAGTGTAAGGTTCACAAAAATTACTCCATCTGTAATTTTTTTAGTTTAAAACATCTGACAAAGCCTAGAGAATGACTGGAATCTACTTGCATGGCATAATAATAAAATCTACTCATCTTTCCAGCTGAGTTCAGGTTTGATGAAAATTTGGTTTCTTAAACAGAAGAGAACTTTTAAAATATACACTTGCCAGACTTCATATAAAAAGCTTTCACTGAACAAAATTGATTCCAATAGAAGAAAGGTTTACTCACTGATCTGCCCTTGGCTGATACTGCTGAACTGAAAAGATGAAGGAAGGAAGGAATGAAGGAGGGAGGGGGGAGGCAGGCAGGCAGGGAGGAAAGGAGATTTCTTGGCCCTCCTAGGGCAAAAGGATCAACACAGAGGAGGTCCACAGCAGCAATATTTTGGCATTCCAAACCATGTCTCCAAGCAGCCCTAAATCTGGCCATTAAGACTTGTCTGAATGAGGAATATGTTTATCATACACATTGATTGTTAATTATAATTTGACATTTACTCAGTAATTTATTTTATGCTGGGAATCAACAAACTTCTGCTCCTATTGGGTCTGATGTGGAAACCTCTCTTTGAAGGTCAACTGGACCCAAGGGCAAATTGTCCTAGTCTTCTCTGGGTCTCTTGGTAGAGCTGCTTGGGTACCTGCCGATGGACTGGCCTATTGCCAGGCCATCCTTTCCCCTTCCCTTTTTTTTTTTTTTTTTTTTAAATTGTTCTGCTCTGTTCTCGAGGCTTTTTTTTTTTTTGTTGTCTTTTTTGTTTTTTTTCTTTTTGTTTTCCTGTTTTTTTTTTTTTTTTTTGAAACAGAATCTTACTGTGTTGCCCAGGCTAGAGTGCAGTCGCACTATCTCAACTTACCGCAACTTCTGTGCCTCCTGGGCTCAAGCAATTCTCCTGCCTCAGCCTCCTGCCTGTGCCTCCTTATAGGCACTCATCATCACACACGGCTAATTTTTGTATTTTTAGTAGGGACAGCGTTTCACCATGTTGGTCAGGTTGGTCTTGAACTCCTGACCTCAGATGATCCGTCCACCTTGGCCTCCCAAAGTGCTGGGATTACAGGTGTGAGCCACCACACCCGGCCCTTTCCCCCTCACTCTTGACTCGGAAAAATCATTATCATTCAGATCTCGGCTGAAATGTGTCCTCTTCAGAGAGAGGCCTTTCTTTATCTCATAAAGGAAATGGTCCCCTAATCCATCATCACCACCTATGCACACACACACACATACACACACACACACACACACACACGCTCTCACACACACATGCACATACATACATGCACATTTGCACACAGGCACACTATTCTCTATCACTGTTCTCTGTTTTCTTTATTGCATAAGTCACCATTTAATTTTTATTTATTTATTTATTTTCTGTTTTTCCTACCGGACTACAAGCTCCAGGAAGACAAGTATCTGCATACAGTTGAACTGCAGTAATAAATTGTAAAATAAATGCATGAAACAGAATCAAAACGAGAGTCCATGGCCCACTGAGCAAAATGTAACTTGGTTCCTAATCCCTTTCCATGAACCATGAAGCTTTATCTTCAACCTCTGGAGTCCAGAAAAAATGACTATATCCAAAAAAATCCCTTTACGTGAGCTGAGTGGGTCTGTGGGCACGACCTACAGCTCCGTGGTAGGCATGGACCCTACTCAAACAGGCTTTACTGTCTTTGCAGGTTCAAGACCAGACACTGAATCTACTTCAGCCTTGATGCTTATGAAGAAATCTGAAAAGCTGCTTATTTGTTTTGTTCTGTACTTTTTCAATTTTGTGCTTTTAAAACCAATGACCCCTCGAGTCTCTCTTGCCACAACTAACTCACATCTCACAAGCAGAGTCAGGATAAGCCACGTTTCCCTGCCAGTTTTGACGGCATGTTTCATATTCTCAGTGTTCTCAAACATCCATTTCAGTCTCACCGTTTTGGGCACCATGCAACACATACTAAAACTGAGAAAAATAAAACAGCGCAGCAAGGGAATTTCAAGCCAGTGCACAGAAGGTCTTCCACGTAGTACTGTATTGAGAGTTCAGAACGGAACTCGGGATGCAGCACTTACAGGTCAGCTTTCCTGGCACTGAACATTGAAACAGACGAGACCCTGCAAATTGGCTGTGCTGAGCCTTTGGATTCAGTGGAATGCTGGCTGAGACCACCTAAAGAGGCCTTTCATCTCTGCCATTTGCATCAGTCGCGAATTCATTTGCATAAACAAACTTCGGAGAGTCAACAAGCCTGCCCTAATCCTGTGGCCTGGTCCCATGCTCCTAGGCCAGCCACAGTAACAGTGGCAGGAATGCTGGGAAGTCTGCTGACCTTGGCAAACTCTCCAGGAATCTCATTTGGCCTGTAAATAGAATTAATCCAGGCCTCCTACGGTGGCTCCTCAGCACCCATAACCTCATGGGAGGTGAATTCCAAATCTGGGCTCTCCATTTAACACTGCAAACAACCCGCACCCCACAATCACCCTAACTTATTCAACATCACTGCTGGGCTGTTCACTTATCTTCACATTTTAAAAGATAAGCACTCCAATCAGGTAGAAAATTCAAAGGATATTTTTGCAGAAATGACCAAACACAACCTACTGGCCATTATACAAATGTAAAATCATGTTAGCCCAAGTGAATGGATGTTATAAACTCATTCATTCCATAAGCATTTCTGGAGAACCTAGTGTCCCAGGTTCTGTGCAGAGGCTCCCACTGACCTCATTTCCACCAGTCACTTTACTCCTCCTCTTCTCAAGATCCCTTCCTTCAATCACAAGAAGTCAAACAGAACAGCCCTGTGCTGGCTCTACTGAAGGGCTCACTAACAAGTCAAATATAGGAAAGGAGAGAAAGGAAGAAAAATGTAGACCAAGACAGGGCAGAAAGGAGTGAAGGAAAGTGCTTAGTGCAAAAATGAGAAGACAGTGGACTGAAGAAGAGGAACCTATGGGGGAAAAAATGGCAAGGAAGGGACTGTCATTTACAGAGAAGAAAAGCAAAAGCAAAGAATAATCTGTAAACACTGCACTCACCCTTGAATTAGACAAGATAAGAATCTAAAGGGAGTCCTTTAAGGTCTTCTGCTCCAGTGCTCCCTTCAGACTGCCTTGTCCCAAGACTTAAGGCTTCCTGTAACAGTCATAACCAGATGGACTTCCAGTCCACTTCTGCTGCAGCCTCTCTAGTGACAGGGATCTCACTTTTCCACCAGGCAGCTCTGTCCATCTTAACTACATTGGGTATCCATTCCTCTGCACCCCAAGTAATAAAGTAGTAAACAAGATGACCTCTAGACCACAACCCCTCCTCCCACACTCTCTGATTCTAAAAGTTGGCTTTGCACTAAATCAAAGACCCAAAAATCCACATGTGGTCCCCCCTGACCTCACCAAGATCCCTTGGGAGCCAGTCAAGTTGAACACGTTATCTCCCAAGCCTGAGCTTAGCCGCTACAAATCCCCAGACTCTGCAGTGTATGGCAATGACAAACAGTAGAGAGGTATAAGGAAGCCACTGGAAGATGCTATGTCTCGGCGAGAAGAAAGCAGAAGGCTGGGGAGGCATTAATCAGAGTTGGAGGGTATCAGGTCCAAGCAGTGCCTTTGCAGGGCTAGCAAAATCATCCATTTTTCTATTGAACACGGCTTGACTGAGTACAATTTACTGCGGATCAACTATATACCCGGTTTGGGAATATCTGAACACCCCAGGAGAGCTTATGACCTAGTGGGGAACACAGTTGTCTCAATAACTCGACAGAATAACTCAATAACTCAATCAGAATGCAAGATGGAGAGAATTAAGTGCAAGCAGAGGAACCAGCAGGAGAACTTGTGTGCATAGAAATTCTTATTCCACAAAGGAAGTAAGATGCTTCCCCCGAGGCTGGGCGTGGTGGCTCAAGCCTGTAATCCCAGCACTTTGGGAGGCCAAGGCGGGTGGATCACGAGGTCAAGAGATCGAGACCATCCTGGTCAACATGGTGAAACCCCGTCTCTACT
>NW_016107315.1:49122-53047 GCF_001604975.1 Cebus imitator
AAAAAAAAAAAAAAAAAAAAAAAAGATGCTTCCCCCAAGACCTGAAGACTGAAGTGGAATCCTTTTCCCTAAAACAATCCCATGAGACTTTTCTATTTAATTCAAGAAAATTGTAACCCAGGTAATATTATAACTCATAAAATCTTCCCCCAAAATATTAACTGTCATCAGGATATCTTTGATAGGAAAAACGACCTGAAATCTATCATCAGTTCAATGTAAATAAATATGTTGTAATTTTTCAGACCATTAAGTCTGCAATCTCCAATTCTCCACATCAAAGAGATACACGGAATACTGTTAGGAAAGTCTCATAAAAACTCATTTTAAATGTTTCAAAAGGTTCACAAAATTATCTGATAAGTACAACAAACTCTTCAAAATTCATCTCCTATAAATTAAGCACCACACAGGCAATAGCATCACTAACACCTTTTTAACTAAGATGATTGGGACTAAAGGTACTGCAGAAGAAAAGAAAACCTTCCCCCCATTATCTTCCCCACATTACCAAATTTACATAATTTAATTAAATGAACATCCAAGAATAAAATAAAAATAAAAAGGGGGCAACAAACTCCTATATCTTGAAATTAATAACACTCTCTTAATTCTTCTACCACATATTCAATTAACAAGGGGCTCTGGACAGGAGGATAATTTTCTTCTCTATTCACAAGATTTCAAGGTGAGTGACTAATAACTTGCAGTAAGTTGCTTGCTTAAGATTAACGGTATTCAGCAAGGAGCATTATAATTTAGAGCTGTCAGCCTTGGGAGAATAAATGGAAAAGGGACATGAGGGACTTGGGTTGCCAGTGGTCCACAGGACAACAGAGCAACTGCTGGAAAAGAAAAGTTCCCCACAGTCACATCTTCAACCTTGGACTTCCTCTTTGAAATGCTGAGACAGTGTGAAAGGAAACACGGCCAACTCGACATGGATCCTCACGGCAAAGCCCAAACATTTTGACAAAGCCCCCACCCACCTCGTGGGTTCCTGGCACACAAGGCAACAAGTATTTCAGGCACTCAGCTGAACTCTTTTCATGTCTGGGTGCCTCTCTTATTGGCATGCATGAGGCACCTCCCTTTGTGACTCCTTTCTCTGGATGACACACTTCAGGTTACACCATTGGAGGTTAAATGTATATTGCTGGTGACCAGATGGTGGCCTCTACATCATCCCATATATGAATGGTAAGACGTGACTAGGGGACAAAGAGGGATCCAGAGCACAAAATTAGCTTTGTTTCTTCATTTGTTGTTTTTGTTGTTGTTGTTTTTAGAGATAGCATCTCACTCTGTCACCCAAGCTGGAGTGCAGTACATGTGCACAGCTCACTGCAGCCTCAAACTCCTGGGCTCAAAGCAATCCTCCCACCTCGGCCTCCAGGGTAGCTGAGCCTACAGGTGTGCACCATCATACCTGGCTAATTTTTTTTTTTTAGAGATGGGGTCTCACTATGTTGCCTGGCTGGTGTCAAACTCCTGGCCTCAAGGAATCCTCCCAGCTGGGCTTCCCAAAGGGGGGATTACAGGCATTAGCCACCATGCCCAACCTGTTTCTTCATTTGTTAGAAATCTCTGCCTTCCTCAGTATATGGAGGTCAAGAAGCTTCTAATTCAGAGGACGTGAAGCTGTCCCAGCATCACAAGAGCAGAGGGCCCTGTTGAACTGATCCTTGTCTACCTGCTCCACTGGGTCCTCACTCTTCCACCCATACAGGACATCAGAGCAGGAATGAAGTGTAGGGTGAGCTAGTTTAGTGGTTCTCAGTCAGGGACAGTTCCACCACCAACTTATAGGGACATGGGAAAATACTTGGTGGAGTGTGACATTTGGGATCGTAACACTGGGTGGGGGATAGCTGGCATTTAGTGTGGACAGTCCCACTCAAGGAACTGTCCCTCCCCATACACCATTCAAGTCCCCATTAAAAAGAAGACCAATCTCATTCATTCACCTTGTTTGACAGAAAAGAAAAGTGAAATTCAGAGAAATCAAGCATCCTGCCCATGTTTACTGAGCTAGTTAAGAGGCAGAGCTGGGACTAAGACTCAGGTTTTCTGGCTTCTTCTCTCTTTCTACACGGAAAGGTGAAAGCAGCAGTAACAGAGGTGACAGAAACTGCTTACTGATCCCCTAGCATGGCCCAGGCCCTGGGTTAAGAGCTTTGCAGACTTTCTTATGTGGAGTCTGCACAAGGAGTCTGAGGGGAATCTAAATCACAGAAAGGGAAACTAACTAGATTAAGGCCACACAGCCTGGAAGTGTCAGGCCTGGGGCTCTCACTGGGAAGTGTCCTGCTCGGGGTGCAGGGGGCCAGTACTGTATATGCTACACAGAGGAATGGCAGGCAGAGGTGGGCAGAGGGTAGTGGGTGAGGATAGACATGCCAAGCCACCATTCTTCGAAGGCCTTTAGGGATGCAGCAAAGGCTGGAAAAACAGTGACTCTACCCTCCACCCTGAACTTGATAATGGCCTAAAAATGGACCAGAGAAAAGATTCCTCCCAAGGCTTAAGAGCTGCCTGGGTAAAAAGACCAGAGATAAGATGTCAGAGGAAACACCAGGGTTGAGAAAGTAAAATGACAAAGGTAATTCCAGAGCAGTCCCCCGAGGAGGAGGATGTGGAGCTCAGGGCAGCTGTGACTGCTCGCTCTGTATGTGAACAGCTCCCTTGCCGCCACAGGGAACTGCTGGTACCACCCTGCAGCAGCAGAGGGAGGATTCTCAAGGTGACGCTCACAGATTTCATGCCAATGGAATCAAGATGCAAGTAGAGACTCAGAACTCCTGGAGGGTTTGTGGAGAGGGGGCATGGGCAACCAGGCCCCACAGGAAAGACAAGGAACAGCTGGGCCTCCCCTCTGATTTCCCTCACACACAGAAACGGTGACAGAAAGCTGTCCTCCTCCCCTGAGAATCTTTGCAGGTGCTGGTAACTCAGCCAGGAGGTCCTTTTCCTGTCTCCCAGCTTCTCCTCTTCACCTGGCAAACTGCTATTTGATGTTCAATCTCCACTGAGGGACCAGCCATCTCCTTCTGACCTTCCTGATTGGGTTAGGCACCCATAGTGGGCTGCCCAGCCCCTGGGCTGATCCCTCTCCCTCTCCAGGAACCAACCACACTGTACTGAAGTCAGCTGTCCCCTAGTCTTGTCCCCAACAAGACCACGTGGTCTGTGTGAGAAGAGGCCAGGCACCTCCAGCCTTGTTCCCAACAAGACCATGTGGTCTGTGTGAGAAGGGGCGAGGCACCTCCCACAGCACCTGACATCATGCCTTGTGTGCTGGAGGTACAGATGCATTGATGCCTCGGCATGCTGTCACTCTGGGGACCAAGGCACCATGGCCCTCTCCCTCCTCATTGTCCTTTCAGCTGCAGTGTGACATTTGTTTCTGCATGGGATCTTCTGAGTGCAAACTAGAGCATGTCATTACCCACTCAAAAGCCTCCAATGGCTCTCAGGTAGAGGGTGTTGCTTGTGCATAACTGATTTCTACCCCTTCCTGTGAGAGAATTATCACCCCCACTCCACCGCTATCAAGCTTGGCCGTGTGACTTATTTTCACCAATGAAATGTGAGCAGGAAGTGAAACGTGCACTTCAAAACAGCAGCTTTAGGAGCCATCATGGATTCCACCATCACCCTTTCCTTCTGCTGCAAGGACAGCAGTCTCCCTGAGAATGGTGTGTCCTTCAGCCTGGGTCCTGGGATGAAAGGAATGTGGAAAAGAACCATAGCCAACTGATGACGGTCATGCAACCATGTGGGTCTTGGTTAAAAGGGGGACTGTAGGTAGCCATTCCTTAAAGTTTCCCTTGAGATTTTCCTTCACGGTACTTATCACAATTAGCTGTTGTTGTGGGACACTGAGATTTGGTTGTCACCGCAGTATAACTCAGCAAAAGCTGGC
>NW_016107315.1:53392-71632 GCF_001604975.1 Cebus imitator
TTTGTGTCAAATCCAAAGTCATCACCACAACCTGCACAGCCCTACATCTTCTGACCCCTTGATAGTTCTCCAACCTCATTTTCAACCACTCCTCCTCCCTGGCTCTGGTCCAGTCACACTGGTCTCTTGACCATTTCTCAAACATGCCAAGAATATGCTGCCTCTGGACCTTGCACTTGTTTCTCCCTTTGCCTAGAATGTACCCAATCGGTGAGGCTTCTCTAACTGCCCTGAGGCAGCACCTTCTACCATTCTCTATCCTCTCACCCTATTTATTGTTCTTCGTACTGCTTACTACCTGAAATTACGTTACATATTAATTTCCTTGTTCCTTGTCCATTTCTGCACCAGCAGGCCAGCTCCATGGTCAGGGAGTCCATCTGTCTTACATATCTCTGAATCCTTAGGACAGAATCTAGCACACTACAGGTGCTCTATAGACGCCTGTTGAGTGATCTGGGGCAGGACTGTCACCATAAGGGCAGAATATGGGACCCTCTGAGGCAGATTCCATTTTTTTCCTAAATGGCCATAATATTTCCCATTCTACATATTGGTTTTAAACTCATACCACTTCCCTATCTTGAATTTTTGTGGAATTTTACAGACTCAACCAGGACAGCAGAAGTGATGCCATGTGATCTTTGAAGCGAGCTCTTCTTCCTTGTTCTCTCGGATTGCTCGCTCTTAGATCCCACCTCTCACATTATGAGGAAGCTCAAACCATCCAAGACAGAGACTATATGGAGGCCCCACGTACGGTTCAAGAAGACGGCCCAGCTGAGGTTCCAATACACACATGTAAGCAAAGCTGTCTCCAGCTGATTCCCATTCCCAGCCATCAAGTCATCCTCAGTCTTCACCTTCCCAGATGAGGTCCCAGCAGACTTAGGTCACCCCTCCTGGGTCCAAATTCCTGACCCTGGAACCCATGAGCACAACAAAATGGCTATTTTTCGCCATGACATTTTGGGGTGTGTTGTCACTCAGCAAGAGTAACTGAAACATCTCTATCCCCAGCACATAACCCAAACCTGGCACAAAGCAGGCACTCAATAAATATCCCTGAGTGAAAGACAGGCTCCGGCCCAGAGTCTTCACCTTCAGACTGAGGCTAAATTCTACCTCTTGCCTTGTCTCAAACAAGTCCTGGGAAAGAGCACTGCACGTGACCTGAGCCCCTCCAGGATCCACGGGGCTCCATATATCTCAGAAATGGCCAGGACCAGGAATGTGAAACTAGATTGTGAGCTGCTCAACCTTGACACCTATGGCTGGGAAGGTGTAAATGCACACAGTGGTCACTCCCCAAGGAGCAATCGTTGCTGTTTTGTGTCAAGAAGTGAGGAGACTCAGAACCCCTAACTAGGCTGGCTTCTGTTCAGCTTCTACTATATTTCCTAAAGGATTCTCTTGTCAAGGTACACAATGGAAAGAAGACAGCAACCTGAGTGATGCTTTTCATATCCTGATATTGAACAGGATGTGAAGCTGCTACCTAAAAAAGCAACAGTCATTTCAAATACAATGAACATGTTGGGAAGGGCACACAAGTTTCCATTGTTTTTTTAAGGTCCTTGGGCTAGAACTTTGTCATCAGCAGCTCTTTTGTTGCCACTTAAGCCTGAGCTTTACCAGCACACATGCCATTCAGCTACTAATTCATATGCAGAAGCAAAGGTGGCTTACCTGTGATGCTAAAGACACTCACACTTCAGGGATCCTCCCTGGTCGGCGTGTTCACAGGCATATGTTTTCGTAAAATTAACAAAAGTAAGATATTTTAATCTCAACTAGTTAAGACTGCTGTCTCCTTTACCCCAACCTGCCTTGTCATGCTTCTCTTCTGAGCAGGTGGCACTGGTATGGCCATGGCAGTGTAAGGCTCTGGTGAAGAGGGAGTTGAGTGGAGATGGATTGGGTTTGGGTGCACAGGGCTATCTGTAGGTTTTATTTCCGTGTATGGTCATTACTGGTTAGTAACATTGGTGTAGCTGGGATTCACAAAGCATCTGTGAAGGGAATAATCTCAATATGGCATGACACTGTCTTTCATGAACTTACTGCTCCCTTACTAAACACTTGCCAGCACATGGCACTTTCCCACCTGCACACAGGACCCCCTTCGATGGCATCCCTGCAGCTGCAAACCTGGCACCGGGCTGCCTCCCCACACTGGACTCGCCTGCTGGACTTCGCCTTTGCTCATGTTCTTCTTTTGGCAAAATGATCTTGTTGAGTCCTATTTCTTCAGGCAGTTTAATTTCTTACTTCTTTGACACAAAATACCGATCTCAATGAAAAATATAACATGAAACTCGTAAAATGTCCAGAAAATGAGGAAACATTACAAATTGGTTAATGAGTATTTTCCATTCAAAGAACATTTAAGATTAATTACTGCACAGAAAACTTGAAACAACGTAAAGACTCACAGCTCACTTCTGAAAGAAATTGGAGAGAGATTTTCCCAGATTTGACAATAAGCCTAACAACGTATATCACAACACCAGTAACAAGTAGTGAAGCTAAAGAAACTTTTCTAAACCATCAATAGTAAAAATCAAACTTCCATCACCCATTCTAGAGCTGGGGATCTGACCTGGAGCTTTTACAAAGTACTGATGCCAGAGTCTCGCTCTGTTGCCCAGGCTGGAGCGTAATGGTGCAATCTCAGCTCACTGCAACCTCTGCCTCCCAGGTTCAAGCAATTCTCCTGCCTCAGCCTCCTGACTAGCACCCACCACCACACTCAGCTAATTTTTTTTTTTTTTTTTTTTTGAGACGGAGTTTCGCTCTTGTTACCCAGGCTGGAATGCAATGGCGCGATCTCAGCTCACCGCAACCTCCGCCTCCTGGGTTCAGGCAATTCTCCTGCCTCAGCCTCCTGAGCAGCTGGGATTACAGGCACACGCCACCATGCCCAGCTAATTTTTTTTGCATTTTTAGAGACGGGGTTTCACCATGTTGACCAGGATGGTCTCGATCTCTTGACCTCGTGATCCACCGCCTTGGCCTCCCAAAGTGCTGGGATTACAGGCGTGAGCCACCGCGCCCGGCCTAATTTTTTGTACTTTTAGTAGAGATGGGGTTTCGCCATGTTGGACAGGCTGGTCTTAAACTCCTGACCTCAGGTGATCCACTCACCTTGACCTCCCAAAGTGCTAGAATTATAGGCATGAGCCACTGCGCCCAGCCCCAGCAATTCTGATTTAATGGTCCTAGTGAGCATCTGAACATTAGGATTCTTAAAAGTTCCCAAAATATTCTCCTGTATAGGCCATGTGGAAAACCACTGCCAGCAGACAATGAATCATCTTCCTATTAGCTCCACAGAAAACAATATTATAAAATCATCATCATGTGAAGAGTAGATCAACAAGCATTCAGCCAAAAACTAGAAGAAATAAACAAGATTATAGAGCTTGCCAGGCAGTTAATTAAAAAAATTTATAAAATCATAACAATTTTATGTTATTTTCTGGATGTTTGTGGTATGTTTGTTATATAAATGATACTTTCATCTTTTAGATTAAATAATGTGTTGTGATTTCTTTCCCATTCATAATTTTGTCTTCTTTTTTATAAAGTCTATCTCCCACAAATTTCAAAAGCTTGAATTCTCTCCATGGAAATGAGCAATTTTTTGTGTATTATTTTTCAAAAGAGGTAAATTTCCTTAGTTAAATTAGATTTTTTTAAAATTTTATGGGTAACAAATCCAACCTATTCCCAAGAGGATTAGATATAGAATTAACATTTACTGCTGTTAAGCCCATGGGAATTTGATGATTCTGTCATAACTGTTTCCCTATCTTGCACTCAACACAAGCCTGGCACAGGGCAGGCACTGGGGAAAAGTTCACTGAATTTGTTTTTCTTGATTTACCCCCTCCTCTACTACAGGATATATTTCAGCTACGCAGAATATAATTTTTTATGCTATTAAAGTTTAGAATTTTTTCCCTAAACTGCATCACTTATAATAGGTTATTAAAAGGGACACTTATGATGAATGTGTAATAATACCACATAAAACATAATGTTCACGAGAAAGCACCTAAAATTGTACATACTAAATGATTGCAACAAAATTAAAGCACAATGCACTGAGCAAGGAAAAGTCTAGAAGGAAAAAAAATGACTGCATGTTAATATCAGTGATGTCTGGGTATAAAACTATGGATTTTTTTTTCCTTAAACTTATTCATTCCCACTTTCCAAATTATCTTGAATGATCATGTTCTGTTTTTAGGATGACTGAATCAATCAAAATCCCAACAGAAAATAAATGATACAGGTAAACAAGAATAATTTAAAGAGGATTTGATTCAAAAGGATGATTTAAACTGGAGGGGAGGCAAAGCTTCTAGCATCTGAAACAATGCAATTGCTGGGCAGTGTAAACAGATGCATGATTCTTAGAGGCTTCTTCCATAAGGTAAAACAGATCACCCCCACTCATATTCCACTAGCCAAAGTAAGTCATACAACAATACTTAATTTCAGCAGGGCAGGGAGTTGGATTTCATGTGCACAGAGATAGGACAAATGGAATATTTGTGAACTAATGACCAACACAGGAGAAGGACCAGAGAGCCTATTTGTTTTGCATGCATGCAGATGGGCAGGTCTGACACGAAGCTTCAAGAACAGGTTCAAGAAGTACTTGCTAAGTGAACAAAGGAAAATCATTTCCCCAAGAGGGAGTGCTCTCTATCCATGACCTCAAACAACACAGAAACAAGCACTGTGGGTGAAGCCCATGTGGGAACTTGACCATGGAAAAAAATAATTATTAGCCCTGAAAAAATGAGGGCATCCATCTGGTCCCGAGAAGCCAGTACAATATCTGTGGTACTTTTGATATTCAAGAGATTTGATTTTATGTAAAATGGAAAAGTCGGTTTATCCTGGAGAGAATACACATGGCATAATTCTGACTGGGGTGGGCTGGACACTGGAAGCCCACCTCATACTGTTCTTAAAGCTCAAGATGAGCTCCTTTTTTCCCCACAAGTGGCAAACCCTGGTTATATTGCTCAAAGAGAGAATCAATACTGAAAACATTTTCAGGTCAGTCTGGGACAAAATTTCCATGGAAGGCATCTGAAATAAAATAGCTCACAAAAGGAGCTAAATTAGCAGGTATGGGGATCTGCCTGCCCCCAGGATGACCTCATAGCTGCTGCTCGAAAATACAACCCCTAGAGAGGCTAAATAAAATGCCACAGAAATACAGGGCCAGGGGCTCCTAATACCCCCCAGCCCCTGCTAAAGAATCACAAAGTTCTAAGTAGCCAGACTGCAAGAACCACGGCCAGAGATTATAGGCAACACAGGAGACAGGGCAATCTTCAGTGCTTCCAGCACCAGGAAGCTTCAATGCCTCCAACCTTAGGTGGCAATTTCCTTCTGAAATAGTGCAGCTCCTTTTAAAATTATATCTTGCTTCTTGCCTCTCCCACCTTCCCCAAAGAACTTCTGAATGTAATCATTACAAGGAAGCTGCTCACTAAAACAGTCTTTGCACAGAAAATTTATCCTGTTTCCTCTTTATGTCCCCACCAAAGTCACATCTTTGTTTGACTTGTTAATCCCTCACTTAAAGAGGAAGTCACCCAAGCACAGGGACTGGGGGCCTCTGCTGACTTGCAAAACATGCAAGATTTTGGTGAGTGTTATGGGATATATTTTGTCTCCCTACACACACTCCAAAATTCATACACTAAAATCCTGACCCCCAGTGGTAAGGGAGGTGGGGCCTTTGAGAAGTTATAAAGTTTAAATAGAGTCATAAAGTTGGGGCCTTAAGCTATCTGATGGCACTGGTGTCTTTATAAAAACAGGAAGAGACACCAGAGAGCTCTCACTTTCTATATGCACACAGAGGAAAGACCATGTGAAGACACAAAAAGAAGGTGGCTGTCTGCAGGCCAGAAGGAAAGCCCTCACCAGAAACAAATCCTGAGGGCCCCCTGACCTTGGACTTGCAGCCTCCAGAGCTGAAAGAGAACAAATTTCTAGTTGCTTAAACCATCCGGTCTACGGTGTTTTGTTATAGTGGTTCTAGCAAACTAATACAGTTAATGTATTATCTATTGCTGTATAGCAAGTCACTCCAAAACCTAGTAGCTTAAAAACAATAATGATCATTTCTCATCTCACATGGCTTCTGTGGGTCAGGAATTGGGGAAGGGCTCAGCTAAGCAGTTCTCGTGCTGCGTATCTCATGTGGTGACCTCAGCTAGGAATGCCATGACCTAAAGGCTAAATGGGGTTGGAGGATCCACTTCCAAAGTGGCTCACTCACGTAGCTAGTGGTTAGTGCTGACGGTTTGCCAGGGCCTTAGCTTCTACCCATGTGAGGCTCTCATGACATGGTGGCTGGCTCCACCAAGGCAAAGACAAAGACTGAGAGGTCACACTTCATCACTTCTGCCAGGAAAAGCCAGCCCTGATTCAGAGTGGGAGAGGACAACATAAGAACATGAAGACCAGGAGGGAATAGGGACCATTGTGGAGTCTGGCTCCCAGACAGTCAAAAACACTGACCAACAGGCACTATGGGTGTAGCAAATGTAACTGGTGCCCCACTCCGCATCCACTCGCCTTCCAGCTGGGCATGAAGTTCTGATTAACATCCCCGTAGGAGCAGCTCTCATCCAGTGACTGATGGGCATTAGTGTATAAAGACTCCAGCTCTCTCCTCTGTGGGTGAGATAATTCCATGATGTATATACTATAGTAGCTCCCAGAGTTCCCTAGAAAATTACACTCCAGTTGTCCACAATGGTAACTGGCTTGATAACACACCCTTTATTGACGTCCTTCTTGTCCCTGTCTCACTTCCCTACTTGCCTGCTGGTGTCTCCTGGGTTCACCTTGCAAATAAACTATTTGCACCCAGATCACCAATTCAGGATCTACTGCTGGTGACTGAATCCCTGGGCAATTTAAAGATTGAAGGGTTTCCTATACTCATGAAGCTTTCTTCTAGCTGGGGAGATCTAACATTTGCACATAAACCAGGCTATAGCTCAAAAAACAAAATTAGCATGTTCCTAAAGAGAATAATGTATTTGGTAAAACCTCAGTTGGCAAGGCCAAGATCACATGAAAACGATAAAAGTGACATTCTATGCATCTTTCAACTATGATTCAACTATGATTCAACTATGATTACCTCCCAAAGTTTTGGGAGGTATCCCTTTCCAAAACAAACAAAACTTGTTCAGGTTGAAGCTCTGTTCTGGGAAGTTGCCCTGCTCCTGAATGATCTTCCTCAGTGGCCCTATGGTCACACATTTGGTACTGGGACCTGCTAAAGCAGAGATTCATGCAGACTGAACATGAGAGCTAATGCCAAAGAGTCCTCAGGCCCAACATTAAAGAACATACATCCACACCATGAGGGAGTTTCCTCTTTACAACTTATTTTCAATATTTTTGCTTGTGTTAAGAGAAAAAAGCAAACAAAACCAATCAAAACAAAACCTCAATGTTGTATTTAAGGTTACCTTTAATAAAATCCTCACTTGTTCCTCTTCATTTCCCAGTGTTGTCCCTTCCCATTAGACCCAGGCCGTATAACTGGCTCTGACCAATAGACATGAGCAGAAGTTACATGGACCCTTCTGAGCCAAGGCAGGTAAAGATGATGCATCCTCATCCTCTCTTCCCTTTCTACAGCCACAAGACAAGCTGTATGATGTGGTGATGGAGTCAGAATAAATGTAGCCTATAGTCTCGAGTGCAGATTCAGGATAGGCATGGCCCTGGAAAGTACTCTGACCCCAGCAGGCTTTGTGTGACCCACAGGTAAAGCTTTGTTGGGGTGTCACAAGACTTCAATGTTGTATTTATTACCACAGCATAGCCTAGCACGCTGACCACTAAACCACGGACCACTAAACCCTGACCACTATAACCACCTCTCCAGTGTTCCATTTTACAGACAGAGGATAGGCCTCAAGCTAATGGCCATCAGCAGGCAAACATAACCAGCTAGGATTTAAAGCTCTCGTTTTGTTTTCATAGCATTTACTTCTACCATGGAAGGTGATAATGGTTCGTTATTTATTTATAGTACTGATTCAAGGTTTTTATTTAAATAATTTCATTGAGTTTTTTTTTTTTTTTTAAGTCAGTCAATTTATAGAAAAACAGTATCAGGTAAAGCCATGCAGATAAAACTGAATGACTGAAATGTAGGAAATGTGACATTGACCTCACAGAAGGAGAAAGAAGGAATCGCAGCTGGAAGGGTTTTTTTGTTTGTTTGTTTGATGAAGGAGAATCGTACATCTGCAACAACATCACGGATTTTTAAAATGTGGTTGTAAAATATCATACCATGTTATCTCACAGTCTGGTGGACAAAACGTCACTTGGCCAGACTCTACACAGGCAGAGAGGGTAAACCCAGCCAGAGAATGGATCAAAGCAGAGGTGCTTAGACACTGATGACTGTCCTTGGGACAAGCTACCCACAAAAGAAAATATTAAACAGGTACATTATGGCTACAGTTATGGAACTAATAATCATTCGGGGGGGAAAAAGAATAAGGGGTGATTGCAGCAAAGAAAAGACTGTTTCAATACATGTGCTAGTAAAGCCCACAATTTAAAAATACAGCTTCCTAAGTCTAAGACCTCTGGGTTCAAATGTAACTCTATCACTTGACCTTGGGCCTATAAATTAACCTCCATGAACCTTAGTTCTCATTTGTAAAATGGAAATAATAAGAGAACCTCCCTAATCAGGTTACTGTGAGTATTTAATGAGGTATTACATTTAAGTGCTGAGATTAGAACTTTGAATATAACAAATGCTGGACAAGTATGGGCTAAGTTTTTTCTTTTTTAAAAAAAAAACTTGACACATAGTAGGACCTTAGTAAAAGGTGTTTGAGTTTAAATGAGAGAAATTAAGCATCTGGATGTAAAAGAACATTAAAATTAGCTAGGGAGAGTCATTTTGTCCACTTATTATAGGGAATTAAAAATATGCATATAAATCCTAGCAACCAGGCCAATACAAAGGCCCATATTTTGCAGCTAAAAAGCTAGGACTAGGTCTAGAATTCAATTATTGGTTATAGTCTACCACCTTATTTAGACTAATTCTTCAAGGGGCGAATGCTACCCAAAATGAAAGCTCTGAAGGGTTTTCTATCGCATTTCACTATATCAGAAGTGCACCAATGGAACTACGGCAGAAAAGGTTAAGAATTGTTCTTCAGAAGTTTTATAGACTGCAAGTGGCAACCCAATAATAGGCAATAGAATTAATTTAGTGGATTGGAACTTCCATTTAAAAAGTAATAAAATAAAAACACCAGTGCAATGTCCATATAAGGAAAAACCATTGCCACACACACACACACACACACACACACACACACACACACACACACCAGTGTTCTATGTAAATATACTTCTTGTGAGTCATGTTTAAAAGTTCATGAGATGGGCCATAGCTCCTTTAACGTTTCTCTTCATCAGCCATACATTTATTTGATTATTTCTTTAGCATCTATCCACCAGTCCTCCTTCCAAACTCAATTTCTAGAGGCCACATTTGTCTTGTTCAACGTTCATAAACAATAACATAAGCACAGTGCTGAACACATGGCAGATACTCAACAAATGTTGACTGAATAAATAAGGTTTGAGTTATCCCACAAGCCCCATAAGCCCAGAGGCCACCCATTTCTCAGTTAGATATTTATTTTTGCTGCAAAATAAATATGAGTGCATTTCTCCTTTCTTAACTGTCTCCTTTCACTGTCTTCAAGTAAAGGATTCAGGCACGCTGCTGACATTGACTTTTTCCTCTATCAACTGCTGTGGTCGGAGCTTTCAGATATAATCTTACCTTTCCCCAGGAGATCACTGTCCTTTTTTTTTTAAAGACATGGACACTCAGGCCCAGAATAGTGACTTAACCTGCCCAAAGTCCCAGAGCTACCAACTATCTCAATGACCTGATACCCTGTGCCCTGTGTGGTCTACGCCATGGGTCCTCAATACAGAAGAATCTTTCTGCATTCTTCTCCAAAACAGACTGGGGTCTCCATGAGCCTGTGGCTCATTTACACAATACAATGAGGAAACGAGTGTGATAAAGCTCTCCCAAGCCCTGGATTCCTGCCCACATCATGAGTGTCACCTATATGCATCCAACCTAGAAAAAGCTCCTTCCCAAGGGACCTCTCTTGCTTTCCAGAAGTTCGTGAAACAAGAGGAGCTGCCCTGGCAATCTTCACATGAAAAATAAGCCCTGAGTCACACAACCACATCGTTTTTTTTTCTTTCTCACACTTAAATACAAATTCTTCTGGTATTAAAAAGATCAATCATAAGTTATACTTTAAAATATCTATAAATGTCTCTAAAATACTTCCCTCTGTGTTACTGTCCCATAAACACTATTAAAAATTAAGAAGGGAAGATAGGACAATTGCATTCTGTGGTTTCATTTTGACTTTGCCTCTCCCTCTCTGGGGCCTTGACCGATTCGCTTCCCACTCAGTGCGTCCATATCCCAGCCCACTGCTCCCTGGGCCACGGGGTGGACAAATGAACAGCTTCTGAGAAAAATCCATTTATTCCTTTAGAAATATTTGAGGCACCTACTATTTGCTAGACTGTGCAAGACAGGCTCACGTGCTTTGAATCAGATTTTAAAGAGAAGCCAAAGTCCCTCACGGATTTTTTTTTTTAACGAGCATCATTTTAAAGTCCTACCAAATAAGAAGATCTGTCCATAGAAATGCAGCTTTTAAAGAAACAAGCACACACCCAACGATCAATATCCGCAGGTGTGGCATGTCGTATAAACTCAGCCACAGCACAATGTCCCCCTTTTCTGAGATGAGAATGTTCTGGGATATTAACCACGACATGCTGGGTGCCAGGCTACATGGGAGACGAGCTGAAGCAGAAAGTCCCTGCCCTCTAGGAAGGGGCTCAGTGTCCAAAGAGAGATCCAAGGGCATAGATAACCAAACACAAGTCAATCTTGGATCAACATTCTGGAGAGCCTGTGGGAACAGTGTAGACCAGAATCACATTAGCATAAACACGTTTCTAATCCTGACCCCTTCAAGGAGCTTAGCAAAGGCTTCATAGAAAAGGTGGCGTTTGAGCAGGGCCTGCAAAAGTGCTTGAAATAGTAACAGCTCTGCAAGGATTTGGCAGGGAACAGTATGGGCAACAACGAGGAGGCAGGAAAGAGGACGGGTGAGAAAACAGGGTTTCCCCGTGAGGGCAGGGAGTGATAAAGGCAGAGGGATGGAAATGGAGTCCAGCAAAGACAGCTGGAGGTAGCTTTGTGTATGACACCTGACTACACAGGAAGGTCTTAAGGAGCAGGCAGCACAGCACAGATCACGGAAGAATAAGTACGCCAAGTGCTGGGGCAAGTATGTCCCTGGTCCATGGACACATCATTCTCTCGGCATTGTTCCAACAAAACATCCCTCTTAATGCGGGTCACACTGCCCCCATATACCCTGGTGACCTTGCTCACTGCCCTAGCACTGGTAAAGCAAGTAGATATATGGCCTTAGGGAGGAGGTAGAACAACTGCCCAGGAGAACGGCCAGTAATTCCAAGGCCCGAGAACAGAAAAAAAATACAGTTATTTGAAGTATCTCCATTTGGAAATTCATTCACCCATCCCTTCCTTCTTCCCTCCCCCATCCATCCATTCTTCTACCCACTCATCCATCCACTCACCCACCTATCCATTCCATTCATTTACCTAACTATCCATCCACTCATCTCTCCATCCATCCATGCACTCTTCCATCCATTAATCCACTCCGACATCCATCCATTTATCTATTCATCCACCTATCCATCCACCCATTCATCCATTAATCCATATACACATCCATTCATTCATCTGTCCACCCACCCATCCATCCATTCACCCATCCGTCCATCCCTACATCCATTCATTCATCTATCCACCCACCCAGCTTGGGCAACAGAGTGCGACTTCATCTCAAAGGAAAAAAAAAAAAAATCCCAGTCCTCTTGGCTCGATTATAATTATCATTTTGTTTATTCCTCTGTAGTATTTTTGTTTTCATATAAGACTTATGTCTCATAAGGGTAATTTGACCATGGTACTGCCATTTAAAGGAGTTAAGTTATAGTAATTATAATAATAGACGTAATTATGGCATTACCATTTATTGAGGATTTACCATGTCCCAAGTTATTTGGTGAGCCCTCATAACAGCTCCCAGAGATACCAGCATGTTCCCAAGCATAGACTATATAGGCACCCTGTTAAAGAAGCAAGACAGGAATGGGGTGCCCAGGCCTGTAGAGCCCCTGCCCTTCTCAGGAGAGGGAAGGGGGCTGAGGAGGGCCACTGGGTTTCATTCATTTCCACACTCCTGCCTCTGGAATGAAGACTCCATGGTGCCTTTCATTTTCATTGTATTTTTCCTTCAAAATTCCCCAAGTATTTCCCAAACTTCAGACCTTTAACATCTGAAGTAGAAACTGAAAGGGAAAAACTAGAAAATTACAAATTCAGTTCCCAGCAGGCAAACTGCATCCTAAAACTGGAGTTCTAGGGGCTTTTCATCTTTTTTTATTTTGTTTTGTCTCCCTAGAGACCACCAGAAGATTTTTGGGATTTTTTTTCTTCTATGGAGAGAAGCGAATCCCCAAAACTGAACTTCCCCAGAGCAGGTCAAATCTGTTACTAGTCCTTCTCTGTGTTTGTATGTGTCTCCATATGAGACAGAAACAGAGACAGAGACAGGGAGATAAAGTAAAAAACAGAGGGGGAGGGGACGGAGAAAGGGAAAGAGAGAGAAAGAGAGAAAGTACCTTCAGATCAGCCCTCTCTGTTACTAAAAAGTACACAGTGCAGCACTCACTCTAGAACCAGGTACTGTCCACCTTCCCCCAGTCAAACTTCGTTAAATCCCAGGGAACCCGGAGGAACACCTGTGGGTTCCCAAAACACATCATGTCGGGGATTGAGCTTGCTGTCCTCACCCTACAAGCTGCTTCTTGTCCTGTGTTCCTTGTTTGGCTCATGAGACCACCCAGCCACTGAAGGCCCTGCCCTTGGCTCCAAGCATCAGAGGGTCCCCCTGTCACCCTCCTCCAACCACATCCTCTCAAAGAGAGAAGAAATCTGTGGGCCAAGGGGACAAGTCAACCTGGAACCCACACTCCTCCCCATCTACGCCTCACTCTGAGTACTCTCAGGGATCCTGAAAGTCTGTAATCAAATGTTTGCCCCGAGCTTGCTTCCAGGACTTGTGTGGGCCCCTTTCCCAGGTGGTCCTCCTGAGGGCAGACAACAGTGCCTGTGTATGCAACTCTAGGCCCAAGGCAGCAAAGAGGTGGCTGGTGGAGGTAGCATAGATACATACAGGCTGAGGGCTCCACGTGTGTGTGTGTGTGTGTGTGCGCGCGCGTGTGCACACGTGTGTGCACACGGGCCCCTTTGCTATGATGATTAGAGCTAGAAAGATGGGCAGAGAAAGGGGCTGGGCCACAGGCTGGGGACATCTCTATTTTGCTCCTTCCCTGAGCCCACAGATGTTAAGGACAAGTCTGGATTCTACCTCCAGAACATCTCCGCAGTGCCCATTCTGCCAGTTCTCACTGTCCTGGTATAAAACCTTCACCACCGAACTGTCTGGCTCCCCTCAGGATCCCTCACTTCTTCCTGGTTGGTGCTTGAGTTTTCTTCTGTTTATTTTATTTTATTTTATTTTTGAGATGGAGTCTCGCTCTGTCACCCAGGGTGGACTGCAGTGGTGCAATCTTGACTCACAGCAACCTCTACCTCCCAGGTTCAAGCAATCTTCCTGCCTCAGTCTTCTGAGTAGCTGGGTTTACAGGTGCCCACCACCACACCCAGCTAATTTTTGTGTTTTTAGTAGAGATTGGGTTTCACCATGTTGGTCAGGCTGATCTCAAACTCCTGACCTCAAGTGATCTGCCTGCCTGGGCCTCCCAAAGTGCTGGTATTACAGACATGAGCCACTGCGCCCAGCTGAGTTGTCTTCTTTAGGCACAAAACTGGTCAAATCCTACCTTTATACTCTACCCAATCCATGGTTAAAGCTTCTTATCTGGCACGGAAACACACCCACCTGTGGGTCCACTGGTTCATGCCCTGCTGGCCAACTCCATCTCCTTTTTCTCTGCACCTAGATGAGGGCTCAGACCACACTGACTCTGTGACCCTGCAAACTCAAACCCCCTGCAATATGTTACTGTCCAAGCTGCCTTCCAGCAGGGAACACGTTCTTCACTGGCCAAGCCCATTCCAGTGCCAATTCTGATTCCACAGCTGCCTCCTTTCTGAGGTCTCCTGCACCCCAATGCCTCCCAAAATTTAACCAGGTGACTCCTCTCCCTGGATTTGCAGTCTATACTGGGAGGCATTTCTGACCATTCCGAAGTCTGATTTTGTCTACCTGTCCCTCCATGTTGTGAGCCCTTCAAGGGAGGGACCACAGCTTGGTCTCTGCGTCCCAGCACTGTGTGTAGCATATGGAAGGGTAGCAAGAATGAAGGAGCCGTCTGGAGCTAAGAGCCCATGGGCACCTCAATAGCACGTGTGGGCCACTGTGGAGGCCAGTGGTATAAAAACCTTCCACCATCACTATTTCTGAAGCCTCTGGAAAAGCCCACCTTGGCTCTCAGAGAGTCAAGCAGGACAGCAAAAGCAAACACTAATCCAGTGCTCCCCATGTGCCAGGCTTTACCTACACCAGCACTGTAATCCTCGCCAAAATCTCACAGCCATTCCCATTTTACAAAGGAAGAAACGGAGGCACAGAGAGGTTACATAACTTGCCCAAGGTCACAGAGAGTGTGGAACAGTCAGGCTCTGACCGAGGCAGTTTGGAGCCAAAGTCTGTCATGGGACACCACTGATAACAGCAAAGAAGGAATGAAGGGAGGGAGGGAGGGAGGGAGGAGAAAGGGGTCTGTTTTGGTTCCTCTTTTACCAGAGATGAGTGGGAAATTCTCCAAGTGAGGGCTCCTCTGATTCCTTTCATCTGCTAATTCCATGTATGCCAAATACTGGCTTTTAGAGTCAGAAGAGCCAAAGCTTCCTCTGTGCCAAGCCGATGGCCTTAGACACTCAAGGTACTTACTTCACATGTCAGCCTCACCACTCGCATGTGACCGGTCTCCTCATTTTACACATGGGGCACTAAGGCCGGGAAGAGCAAAGCCACATGCCCAAGTGACAGCCAGCAGGCAGTGCAGGGTGAGCTTCCAGCTGTCCCCTCACCCCCAGCTCTCACTCTGACATTTATTTTTTATATTTTCCGGTAGGCGTGCACTGTTCCTCTGAAAAAGGTATGGGTTCTGATGCAGAAAAGGCTGATTGGAAAGCTAAGGATATTATCAGCCTCATTCACTGAAAGGGGAAAATCTCCCCCTTTGCTGAACCTTCCATGCCGGTAAGAAAAGGCCTTCGGCCGCAGCCTCAGCCAGGACATTTGTCCATAGCTCCAGGAGGGCCGGGCGTGCAGCCTGGCGGTGTCCACAGCTGTGACAGAGTCCAGTGCAGCCTCCGCGTCTGCCTCTTGCTGCCACCCTGTGACAAAGTGTGGCAATCGCAGGCAGGAAATAGGGCCCATGAGAAGGTGGGGATGGAGGGGCCTTGATGCTAGCAACCCACAGACTCCCTCAGAGTCTCCCCCAAGACATGCTGTGCACATGCGGCTCAGAACCACATTCTATGGTAGCTTCCATGGGCCCTGCCGGATGCATGGGGAACTTTGAGGAGCTCATTCATCAAAGAGACACTCCACTAGTCCACCCTCCCCTTCCCCACATTCCTGTGTCAGCCCATGGAATGGAAACACGCACCAACCCCTTCAGAGGAAGAGGGAGGGACTGGACACACAGCGCTCCCCTGTCACTAAACTGCATGGGCAGGGCTGCACAGACCTAGCTGCTCAGCTGCAGCTAAGCCTCCTGCTCTCCTGGCAGCAGGAAAGAGAGCAGCATCATTCCCAGAAAGCCTGCCTTCGTCCCCACTATCCCTGGATGTACCAAGCCAGTCTCAGCATCAGGCCCTGTGCTCGGGAACTAGAGGTCAAGGTCACCTCTAGTGTAGCGGAGGTCCTAGACTAGAAGGAAGTTAGCCAACAAATTTGTAACACAGTTACACCCATTACACCCAGGGAGCAGCGCCCTCAAGAAAGTCCCAGAGGTAGCAGTACTGGATACAAGACTTAGGGCTAGGGTTTAGCACCAGGTCAAGGGCAGAAGTCAAGGCTGCAGGAATGAGGATAGCAGGGAAGAAGACTGTTCCATCCTGAACAGAGAACCAGAAAAAAAAAAAAAAAGGCCTATTTAAATAACAACAACAATAACAACCATAATAGATATTCTAGAACTGAAAAATATAATAGAGGTTTTAAAAATATATAAACAAGTAAAAATAGTGAGATTAGGCCCAGCTGAAAAGAAGCTAGGTGAAGAAAAGACAAATTGATGAAACCCCTCAAAATGCAGTGCAGAAAGATAAAGAGAAAATATGAAAGTGATATTAAGAGACATGGAGGCAAAAATGAAAAATTCCAGCATCCATCCAGGAGAGAAGAGAGGGAATGATGAAGCAACACTGAAAAAGATAAAAGTACAGACTCTTCCATAATTGAAAGCAGACAGGGTCTACCTGTTGAAAAGTTCTCTGTTGGTCTATTTCACTTGTCGACCTCATGCAGTCCCTGGATGCTGTGCCCTGCACTGGGTGGTGAGGATGCCCAGTGCCAGAGATGGGCACAGGGCAGACCCTACCTGGAGAAACCTAGATCCCGGAACCCCCAGGATGCTGGGATATGCCGTGCAGGGCTAGGTTCTGCTGCTTACAACAAGCCTGGCATTCAGAAAACACCTGGAATCCTTCTTCTTTCTTAGACATTTTAGTGATATTAAATGGCTGAGAGGGACACTTCCCTAAATGAAAAAAATTGCAATTCTTTACAGTGTCTAGAGCTCTCCATCTTTCTAGCTAGCAGTAAACAGCTTTTAGTTTGGCCACCAGTCTCCAGAAATCCACACACACGCATCCAGAGTGCTTTCATTATCAAAACACCCTAGTCCCCTAACACTGTGCACAGCACAACTTTGCATCTGCAAATATCTCCATTTACTCTGCGGTTTAGAGACTGTTACATAATTGGCAACTTACCGCATTTTAATTAGCCATTGTTAATTCCCATTATTACTGTTACCCTTAATTTATTAGACTGCCAAAACAACTGCATTTGGGAGCTTAAGGAGACAGCTTGCTCTGTCCCAGCCAATGCTTAGATCTTGGTCTATCTTTTTAAAGCCAATCTTCTAGGGTAGAAGCCAATCTAAAATCTTAAACTCTTTTAGGGATTCCATAAACAGATATTAATGTGAAGCCTAACACCCTAACACCTCTCTCTAAACCACAGTGAGTAGTTAAATACACAATTAATCTCCAGAATATTTTAAAATTCTATTTGTAAAAACAGCGGTAGTTTTTTAAATGAATTGAATTTCTATAGTCCTGAAGGTTAAAATAAAGAGTAAAAATAATAAAAATAACATTTGCCATTATTGAGCCTTTACTGTGTGTTCAATTCTCTGCTAAGCACTTGACATACATTATTTCACTTAATCTTCATAACTCCGTAAGTACATATTATTTTTTCCCTTCGCAAACTAAGACTCAAATAAGTTGAGTACTTTGCTCAAATCCACACAGCTAGTAAGCAGCAAAGCCAGTATTTGAACCCAGGTATGCCTAGCCCCAGAGTCTGGCTTTGCACCCTATGTTGATTATCTTGCACATATAAGGAAAAGTAAAGGCCGTTTGGTCCAACCAAATCTGTCTGGTCTCCCAGGTAAGCCTGTGCCAGACACAGAGCTGGATACTAGGGGAGAAACAAAGAGGAGAATTTCACATACACATATGCAATGCACACACAAAGGGCAGCAAGAATGGAGGGTGCTGATGAAGCTCACATTATGAGGCTGCTCTGAGGGGCATAATCAGGAATTGAATTGACAGAGACAGAAAAGATGTTCATCAGAGCACTGTCTACACAGGGGAAAGCTGGGCAACAACCTTCATGCTCCACACTGTGGAAACGGGGCACAGCCATACAACATCCCCAGGGGGAAATGTTTTGTAGCCAGAACACAAATCATTTTGGAAAATACTCAGTGATAAGGGAAATGTTCATAAGA
>NW_016107315.1:71662-90849 GCF_001604975.1 Cebus imitator
TAAAGCTGGTGGAAAATGCAAAATAACTTTATATTGACAATCTGATTTCAGTTTTCAGCAGACTGAAAGAAATGCTACAAAATTTTAATGTGAATATTCTTGCATCATAAGATTTGGAAATTTTTTTCTTTTTGTATCATCTGGTACATTCCAAATTTTCAAAGAAGAGGATGAATTTTATCTATCATATGAAAAAAAATTATTTTATGTGGTCCCTACAGTGCTGCCTGAATCTGCTTTAAAATATCTTGCCATTATAATATAGCTGATACAATATGATCTCATTTATGTAAAGTACATATACATATATGCCAATATAAATACACATAAACAAAGGAAGAAAGGTTGAAAGAAATACATAAAAATATTAATAATGACAAGGTCAGGATAACGGGATAGCAGTTTGTTGTTACTTGCCTTTTTACTTATCTATATTTCCAAAATTTTCCATAGTGAATTGGCAATGCTTTATAATTTTAAAAGCTCCACATTGATCATAGTTATTATTTATTCCCAGCGGTCACCCAGCATTTATACATGAACACAAGGAAATTCTTGTCTCTGGCACTTCTGAAGCTCGTGCCATCACACAAAGAATCCACACTTGGAAAAATGAACTCAGCATTTCTGTTGAGAGGAAGCCACATGTATGACAATTCCTAGGCTTCTTCAATCCTGGGAAGAAAAGCAACTAGGACAAAAGACTTTGGCCAGAACCAAGCAGTTGTTGCTGGCATAACCAGTGGGTGCCTCAGCCTTGCTACCTAGTTCCTGTGATGGGAACCTATTCTGGAGCAAAGAAACCTACTCACAGCCTGCTTTCACTGTACTTGGAGGACCAGCGTTAGCTAGTGACTCCTTATCACTCGGGGTTGTTGTACTTGTGCAGGCTCAGGGAGAGAGATATCTCATACCTGTCACTAACTAGCACGACCATTTTCACAGATACAACTCCACAAAGGCAGGCCATGAAAGAAAGGAAGTATAGTACAGTGGTTGGAGTCAAAATGCTCAGCATGGAATCCTGGCTCTATCGCTTCCTAGCCAAGTAGCTTTGGGAAAGTTCATTAACATATTCCATGCCTCAGCTTCTTCATCAGTTAAATATGGATGGTAATACCGTAGCTTGCTCACAGGGTTGTGAGGATTTAGTGAAGTAGTATGTCTTAGGAATCCTGAATGCTGTTAGGTCTTATGTTAAATGTTCAACAAGTAGTAGTGTATCATCATCATCATCACCACCTCTGCCATCATCAGGCTTTACCCTAAGGAGACACAAAGAAAACGAAGATGGGAAAAGAGCCTCCCAACACTTGTGGAGCTGAGGAAAGGGCCCAACAATAGTACGACAGTAACTACAAATCAAGGTCACCTATAATGAATAAAGTGACGTACAACGCGGAGGAGGTTGGAAAAGGCTTCCTGAAGGCAGTAGCAACTGAGAGCCCAGCACTGAGCCCCTGGCATAGCAGGAGCTGAAAAGCTCTTTGCTGAACTAAAGAATCAGGCCAGGAAGACTGAGAATTCAACAAGCTGCTATAGGGACAAGGGAGGGAGTTTGGGGCAGAAGAAGCAAGAGAATGAAAGGCCAAGAAGAATGTACACGATAAGTCCCAGAACTCACATGAGGAGGAGCAGTCAGGGTGAGGGTGGGCCAGGACAGGAAAGAAAGCATCACAAAGGGTCCAGATACCCATCTTCCACCTTTCTGTCATATTAATTCCTCATCCTTCTGGTCACAGTAGAGGATCATGCCATGCTCTTGGCAAGCCTCCTCTGACCCCAGACCAGAGCAGGTCCTCAGGTCATGAGCTATCAGCATTCCTTCTTTCATGGCATTGCAAGGAGACTTGCATGCATTAGTTTAATTCTTTGAGATATGACCAATTCTCACATTAGATTGTAATCTCCATGAGGGTGCAATCTTACTTTGCTTGTCCTTATAATCTGAGTGGGCATGATATCTGGACAGAGTACCAAGATGCAAAAATGTTTGCTGAATGAATGGATGGATAAAATCATCAAGGTCAGGTGGTTTTCCCATGCTTCTGCCAGCGACCAAGGCAGTAACATTCTCTCTGGAGATGCTCTCAGGTTCCTCCCTACACATGAAATGGAGAAATGGAAAAAGAATGTGTTATTGATGTA
Organism: Cebus imitator; assembly: GCF_001604975.1. Taxonomy (NCBI): domain Eukaryota; kingdom Metazoa; phylum Chordata; class Mammalia; order Primates; family Cebidae; genus Cebus; species Cebus imitator. Next base: position 73,811 of record NW_016107315.1, read on the forward strand.
TTTTGACATCCTGGACTAAAAGCTGCTACACAAGAAGCAAAGTATTAATAGCCATCATCTCTCAAATTTATACTGCACCATTCAATAGCTGAGTTCAAGGACTTTTTTAAAAAGAACAGGAAGTGCCCTTTTCCATACTTCACCCCTCTGCCTCTCCTTTTCTTCCTCTCTTAACCCAGCAGTCTTGCCCACAAAACAGGACCTGAGAAAGTAGATGAACAGTAAAGTTTCACAGCCCACTGCCTTGGGAAAATGAAGGTTTTGGACAGGTTGGTTGGGAGGTTTAGGTCACTGCTGCAATGAACAAGGCAAAGATGATACATACACAGGGAGCTCAATGGAACAATTTCCCTTACCAAGTCCCAGACAAAGCACTTTGAATGGAGCCTTGACTGTTTCGACTTCCTAGAGAGACACTGTGGTTAATTCAGAACATAAGAGCTTTTAGGGAGCTTTTCTCCTGAAACAGAGAAGAGTTACCAGTGTGCCATTTCACCCAAGAATGAGAATTGACCAAATAATTAGTTTCTAAACAACCATGAGTCTACATCTAATATGACACATTTTCACATCTAGTATGACACATCTTCTCAGGCGCACGCGCACGCGCACACACACACACACACACACACACACACACACACACAGGTTTTATCTGTAGATCACAGGTGTTTCTCTTGGAAATTTAGGTAACACCACAGAGAGGCGCTAACGAGCCCCTACTAGCGGATGGTCATGGCTGAGAACAAGGCAGTCCTCTGTTCTGTCCCGTTTGATCTCACTGACCTTTCTGAGCCTGAGTTTTCTCAGCTGGTAAAGTGTTCATTCATTCTCCACACTCACTCATTCATTTATTCCACAAATATTTTCTGACAGAGACTATTACAAGAGCCAAAAACCTGAAGGCAGTAGCAACTGAGAGCCTAGGACCAACCGGACAAGGGTCTTGCTCCAGGGAGCCAACATTCTCTGGATGAGGCGGTACCACTGACCTCATGGGGTGGGTGCGCAACTCAGGGAGTTGATATAACTTGCCTAAGGCCACACAGCTAGTAAGTGGTGATCTGTGAACGCAGGGCTGTGTGAACACGAAGACTGGATTCTCACCTGCATTTGCATTTGCCTCTTCCTTGGCTAGCAGTCACTCCAGTTGGTCCCAAGTGTTAGCACTGGGCTATGCAATGTGAAAGGCCCAGGTAGAGGAAGCTTGGGAGTGGCATGCCAGGCAGCTATGGGGAGGCAATGTGAGAGAAAGCAGGGAGAGGGGAAGAGGGAAGTCTGTGAAGCCCAGGGAGAATGGTGGTCCTCAGAGCATCTGGTATTTTGTTGAGCACCTAGAGAACCTGCAGCATTTTTGCATCTCTGTTACAGGGGCTGCCTCCTCCTTAGAGCACCCACTGCATCTGGTATTTGCTATTATACCTGCTGGATAAATACTTGTTTTCACATCTCCTTCTCTGATCGGGGGTCATCTTTTTGAGGCCAGAAATGATGGCACGCCAGGACCTGGCCCAAGGAGATGTCTCACCTTTGATGCCAAGATTAAAATAATGATTGCTGTCATTCATTGAATTCCTACAGCTGTCAGACACTGAGATAGATTTTATATTCATGATCCAATTTAATCCTCATGACAGTCCAATGAAATAGCAATCATTTAAAGAAGAGGAAAATGGGAAGTAGAGAAGCTAAGAAACTGCTTTAGGCCACTGGTGGAGCCAGGATTCGAACCCACAGCCAGCTTCTGGTTCCAAGAACCTCACTCCATTTCTTATAGTGGCCCAAGCAGCCAGTGTTCCTGAGATGTGCATTTCCCCTCTCCTGAGCCTCTCAGGCTACATCTCAGCCTTCCCTCCCCAGAGAGAACTCAGCTGTACTCCTCCCTGCCTCCAGCCTGGGCTGTGAACACACCACACTTGTTGAATGAATGCTGGCTTTTTCTTTTTTTTTAATTTGGCAGTTTAAAGCAATTAACGTCATTTAGTCAGGCATGTTATTAAGTCAACATTCAAGGGAGAGTGGATCACAGGAAATGAATATACCAGGTTATATAAATAACAATTTACTCACAGTCTAAAATATCACAGAACTTCATGATATGTCAAATATTTTAGTCCCTTTTATTTTTGCCTTTTACAATTCAAAGATGACTCCATTCCCATACACAACTCTAAGAATGAGGCTGTGGTATGAGGACTCCTGGGAGATAATGTCAGCAAAAATGCAGAGAAGAATTTGCCAAATGCTATGTCATTTCTGCCTGCTCTGACATGAATGCGACTCTTGGCCATTCAGCTAAGTCTGCCTTGTCTGCAGTGGGTGTGTGTGAATCTGCTGTGCCTGCTGGACAGCACCCGAGGTGGGGCCAGCAGCCCGTGCATGCCTCCCTCCACTCACAGAGACACCTGACGCAGACGGCTGCAGGGCAATAGATGTGGGTGGCATGGGAGCACACTGGGACTAAGTGAAAAGAAGAAAGTCACAACCAAGTGCTGCCCATCTCATGGTGGAACACCTGGGGAATGAGGTTGCATCTGCTGTCCTCTGGAACTGTGCTGACCTTTGAGCTCTACTGCAGGCAAGCCCAGGGAGAAGCTGTGGGCTTCCCAAGATCCCCAAGCTCAGCAGTGTCAGGCCAGAGCTTGAACCTGGATGCCCAGACTCCAGGCCAGACTCCTGGCCTAATGACTCTCTGGTCCAGCTACATCCTGCCCAAACAACACAAAGAAAAGGGACCCAAATACAGAAAACCAGATCCAGATGGTAAGAGGAGAAATCCCCAGGAGGAGGTGGAAGAAGACAAAATTAATCTTCAGAAGGCAAAAACCAAACACATGCAAACATAACAGTCACCTTTTCATCTGGGATGGTGGCCCTTCACCTGGCTCTTCCATCACTAGCTTTGTGATCTTGGGCTCAATTTCCCCAAATGCTGAATGAGGATGGAATATGACTCATGGGCTAGTTATGAGGATTAACTTAAAGGACGTCCTCATACACTCACTAGTCACCAAACCCTGGTGACATCTCCTTGGGCCAGGTCCTGGTATGCCAAGAAGTACAAACCATCATTTCTTGCCTCAAAATGATGACCCCCGGTCAGAGAAGATGTAAAAACAAATAATTGTCCAGCAGGTACAATAACAAATACCAGATGCAGTGGGTGCTCTAAGGAGGAGGCAGCCACTGTAACAGAGATGCAAAAACACTGCAGGTTCTCTAGGTGCTCGGCAAAATACCAGCTGCTCTGAGGACCACGATTTACCTCAGGCTTCACAGACTGCTCTCTTCCCCTCTCCCCGCCTTCTCTCACATTTCTTCTCCATCGCTTCCCAGCATGCCATCTCCCAATTTCCTCTTTCTGCGTCTTTCACATCGCATAGCCCAGTGCTAACACTTGGAGCCAACTAAAGTGGCTGCTGGCAAAGGAAGAGGCAAATGCAGGGGCAGGTGAGAGTCCAGGCTTCATGATCAGACAGCCCTGGGTTCACAAACTGATGCCATCACTTACTAGCTGTGTGGCCTTGGGCAAGTCACGTCACCTCCATATACTCGTGTACTCCTCTGGAAAAGGACGCCATCAGAGCACCTGTCCCATGGGATTGTTGCAGAGGTGAAATGAAATTTATACAGACAGCATAGCCATTTGACTGGCTGATAAGCGTTAGCTGTCACCACTAATCATTATTTATTGGCACAACACAGTGTGGGACTCAAAGATCAATGCTGCATCTCCCAGAATAGAACTTAACTAACTTATCATTTACCCTGGTAACATTTAGTGCATGGGTTTTTCAAACACATGTATTATGTTGTGAAATAAAGTTACAGGTCAGAGCCAGCCTTCTAAAGTGAATTGAACAGAAGAGAAAACAGAGTAGAATAGCGTAGAATAGAGTACAGCAGAGTCCAGTCTAGTCGACTTGCATTGAATAGAATACAACAGAATAAAGTACAAAATACCGCTCTGCACTGCAAAGAATAAGGCTAAGTAATGTTTCTTGAAACATGCTTCGCATGTGAGGTTGTGTGTAACGGGTTGCAATGAAACATGTATTTTTTTCCTGTGGGCCACAGTTTAAGAAGTTTGAGAGGCACTGACTTAGAAAAAAATACAGTTTTGTGTCCAAAAGGCCCCTGAGGGAGCAATTCTTGCACCAGGGAGATTAGGAGCAGGCTTTTATAGGAAGCAGATGACGTCTTTCAAACTGATGTTCACTAAACAATTTTCTGTTAAAGGGCTAGTAACCACAGGTCCCGGTAACATTTGGTAAGAAGAAAAGCCATCGGTGACAGGTCAACAAATTTCTTTCCATCTCACAAATTGGAGAATGGCCATTCAACTGTGCTTAGTGATTTCTAAATAAACTGCTTCAACAAGGAGACGTGTATCTGGATACCTTTGGACTTAAAAGGTAAAATGTCTGACTTGTTCCAAAGCCCTCATTTCTATGGCAGGGAAAATCTCCATTCATGCCACCCACACTGAGGAAGGTTAGACCCTGTGCCAGCCCACACTTCAGACCTGGCTCGGGGGAAGAGCAGCTCCAGCCTCTGGCCCAGGACAACAGAGCCTCCACGCGTACGAATTTGTGAAAAATCAATGAAGGAAGATGTGACAGGCCAGGAGAGAAGAGGTGCACAGGCTAGCAAGGGAGATAGGCCAGAATAGAAAGGAGGGAATGACTGAGTCTCTTTAGGGAAAGCCAGAGGCCTTCCCAGAGGCAAGATGTAAACAGTGTGTCTCAACACATGGTCCACGGACCACCAAATGAGAGTCACCTGAGATGTTTGTTCATGTGCAGGTTCTGGGGCTCTGGGCCAAGCTTCCTGAGCCAGGGTCTCTTGGAGGAGGCTCCTGAAATAATGCATCTTAACAAGCTCCCCAGGTGACATTTCTGCAGGCTAAAATCTGACATCCTGTAGAACTGAGGCTCAGCAGCCAGACAAGGACAGCAGGGTCGGCAGTGTAAACAGGGCAACGGCACGGGCATGGGCACAGAGGCATGACGCAGACGGATGTGTGCAGGGAACTCAAGCAGTGTGCTGTCACCAAAGCACTCAGGGTGAGGATGGGAAAGGTGGACGCAGCAGCAAAGGGATTTGGGTGCCCAGCATAGCTCTGCACACCTCATTGAGTATTCGATGGATGTTTGTTGAAGCAGGAAGGAAAGAAGTGAGAGAAGGAAGAAAGGAAAGGATGTCCAACATTTGGACAAAAGCAAATGTATTCTTGGAGTCTGTTAAGGTAGTTGAAGATTTCCCTAAACCATGATAGTCTACCCAAAAGAAAGCATTTGATCATCTGAACCTCAACTGAGGAAAAGGAGAAGGTCAGAGGCTTCAGGTTTCTAGAGAGGTTATCAGGGTTGAATAAACGCTTGACTAATTGTTCTGTCTCCTACTGGCTTCACTTATATAGATAATGGTAATAATGGGAATGTTCCCTGATGACACACTGGACAAAATATTTTGGTTGTTAAAAATAGATACACTGGAGAAACATTTTCTCTAGGTGAAATTCAGGCTCAAACGCAATTGAATCTGAGGAGAGTTAGCTAGCAAACACACCCTTCTGCATAAACAACTAGAACACATTTCCAGTGGAGACCAGCTGGATAGTTTTGAAAGGCATGGGACGGGGAGCAGACAAGGCTTGGGGCTCAGGGCTGCGTCCTCCTGTCCTCCAAGAAGCCCACTGTGGGACATAGAACCTTCTTCCATCTGCGGCCTCAATACACTGGCCTGGGCCCAAGCCTGGTAGTCAGGACTCCAGCGCTGCAGGCCTGGCCCATTCCTGATTCACTATGAGACCTGGGGCATGCCACTGAGCCCCTACACGCACTCACAGCTGGAGGGGTCATTTCCCAAGACGTGCCCTCTCTCTGAAGTCCTCTCATCCCCTTCTAAATGAGTAGGTCAGGCTCAGGACGAAGGTTCAAGGTGGGCATCAGGTCCTGCTCACTCAGGACACACAGTGCTCTGCTAAGCAGAAGTCACAGCTCCATGGAGGAGTCACATCCCAAGGAGGAGCTGGAGGTAATACTCTTCTGAAAGCCTCATAACACGACCCTCTATTCAGTCCTGATATCTGAAGGAAGCAGAGGCTGAGGCCAAATGTCTTTTGGCAAAACTGCCCCCCATTAAATCCATGTAATTCCCACTTCCCAGCAGCTGTCTCCCCTCATCTCAGGGGTGCACTGGTGCAGACTCTTAGCACAGCCACAGGTCAGGCTTGGGGGAGAGCAGACTGCTGTGCCTGCAGAATGCAAATGTAAATAAAAACAACCCAAACTCACTTGATGGCCTCTGTTAAAGATTTCCTCCTGTGTGAAGGTGCCTGACACACCCCATGCAGTGTGCAGCAGTGAGGTCGCCCAAGGAATGTTCTGTGGACGCTGCAGGTATGTTGCAGTGGGCAGATTATGCAGCTCCCAATAGCCTCCAATGCACAGACTCAGAAATCCTGCCCCAGTGATGTAAACAACAAATAAACAAACAAATAAAAGAAGCACCTCCCTGAGAAAGTGAGATCACACTCAGCAAACACCTCGCAGACATCTTGATGCTGGCAGGGCCTCAACCCCATGTGACGGCGAAGGGAACAGAAATTAAAATTCACATTTCTCCCTAATATCAGTGGTAATGTGGTGCTCGAGCGCTTTACGGAATTAGCTGCAGCAGCTTCCTAATTGCCTTTGCTGAGTTGCCTCCCCCAGGTTGACGGTGGCGGCTGTGGCGGCCCCATCAGTCTCGCTTGGTGCTTCTCGTGCACCCGCCCGGCACTGCGGTGCTCCCACAGCAGCTGCTCAGCTTGGTACTGCAGAGGCGCCTGGACCCCTCAGCCCATCTGAATGCTTCTGGGGGAGACTCTGCCATGCCTCTGGGGTGCTGACCCAGGTGGGCAGGGATGCTCCCAGGGGCAAGGAGGGGGTCAGCCAGCTAGGAGAATTGAGGACCAGCTTGCTCTGCTGTCTGGCAGTCCCTGCTGGCATTGCAAGGGTTGTGGGCAAGGGACTCGCCTGCAGGGCTTCAAGGCTGGATTGTTGTAGCTGGAAAGCAGCCCCCACTTTTTGCGGCATCCGTGCCTGATGCTGGGACTCATAAAACCCTGGCATTGGAGCATAAATGGGGAAAGGGCTATGAAGGACCTGGTGATCTGCCTGTACCCTACAGTGTTCTTATTTCCATCACCAGCGTGCAAGGACACGGAAAAGGCTGGGCGGCTATTCCTTCCTTTGTTTATCTGTACCGTCGTGCTGGCCACACACAAACAACTCTTGAAGCCCACCTCATAGACAGCTCTGTGCTAAGTGCCGCAGAGGGACCCTCTCCAGGTCAGAAAGAGCAAGCATGACCTGGGGGAATTTAACGTCTAGTTTCCCAGCTTCCTGCTCACCCTCCCCTTTCACCACCAAAGGAGATAAGGGGTTCACAGGATATCACACATCCCACAACCCCAGACCTGCAGGGGACAAGGAAGGCCCTGCAAGACTTATTCCACACAAAATAAAAACCGTAGTGAGTTCAGGGGTGTGGGTTTCAAGCTAGCTGTCAATGGTACAGAAAAACCAAACTGTGGCTTTATCAAGAGAAAAAATAATAATAAGCACCAATAAGCATCTAAGAAAGATAAAGAATAGGAAGAACAAAAACAGAGGAGCTAAAATTTACTAGGTGCTTCAAGCCCTCCTCTCTTCCAGCTCTTGCCCCTTTTAAAAGAACTTAAGTTCTGTATTATGAAAGCAAATGACAATGCCCAAGCAACAAGACTGAGAATTCCATCAGGGAAAAATTTAAGGGCAGGGGAAAAGTGTCCACCAAACACTCTGATGAGCTAGTACCGTAGTAAGACCAGTGCAAAGGACAAATGGCTGGTCCTAGAAATTCCCCAAATACCTTTCCTCTGACCCCACACCACCACAAGCACCTGAAGTAGGATTCACACGATGTGGACTCAGAGTCTGCCTTTGCCACTTGGAGCTATGTAGCCTTGGGCAAAGTTATCTTCCTCTGTCTTAGATGTCAGAGATGTTTCTGCAACTCCAGAACTGACGCAAATGATAACAGATCTCATAACAGATCTGCTATGAGAAATTCAATGATATATCATAAAGTACACGTCATAAAATACAAATAAAATACCTGCATTATTATTATTACTGCCTAAAATCCCTTGTAGAGCTGAGTCATAGGCAACTTTGATGGAAAATTCAGAACAAGGCCTCTAGAGGTATTGACATTAACAACCCCCCAAGCGGACAAGCGACTATCTTCAGCAACCACCACTTGCTGGTGTGTGTGTAGAAGCAACTCTCTGGGAACAACAATAGCAACAATCTACCTTTTCTATCCACTCCCCACGAGTCACTTTTTGCCAAGCATCCTGCATGCATCTTCTCACTTGGGCCTCTCAAGTTAGACGTTAGTACCACTGTGCCCATTTGATAGGTACAAACACTGAGGTCCTACCCTAGAAGTTAATACCATTGTGTACACTTGATAGGTACAAACGCTGAGGCTTGGCAACTGACTTGTCAGGGTCATATAACCAGTCAGCAGTAGCACCTGGATTCAAACCTGATTGTTGTCACTCGGGTTCAGATTCTCAACTCCACACAGTTCTGCTTTCCCAAGACCAGCCACCTCTCTTCAAAGTAGAATTTCAAAAGTCAATCCTCTGATTTCTTTCTAAGCCTATGTATTTTTCCTGTCATTCATAGAGCATTTGTTTCACGCGAAAAACTGAAAACATTGCCGTTCAAGTAGAAAATCCAGCTACGGCTCTATAATTCTGAAATTCCCGTTCTGGGAAATATGCACTGTTGGCTTTTTCAAAAGATTAGTGAGCTGTGAGCCCTCTCCTGAGAGGATTACATCTTACTTCAGGGCAACCAGGTGGCTCCCGATGTTCTGAAATACCCGAACTTGGCCACACACTCTGGGACTTGAAATTAGTTACCAGTATTTACTAACAAAGGGAAACAACCCACGTATATAAAACACACACACGCACGCACACAAACACTCTTTATGGTTGCCAGATCGTGATTTGTCTGAAGTGTGCTGTCTGAGTTGGTGTGCAAATTCCGTATTATAAAAGCAAATGACAATAGCATTCCAACAGGGGCCCAGGCCAAAGTCAAGAAGAAAGAATATCCAAACTTAGCATTACCATTCCAGAAGTCAAATGACTATCATTTATGTCAGTGGGGCAAAAGCCTATGCCCACTGAGCTGTTTGTACATTATGCAGTAATATTGCCTAACAGACATTTCACTAATAATGAAAACCAGTAGGAGGCTGAGAGTAAAGCTGGATGGTATGACTCGAGGCTGAAGATTACCTGCATCCAATAAATGTACTGTCTCCCACATCTATTGTTCTTTTTACAATATTGTTCCACCTCTGCCTCAAACAATACAATGGAAAGGGCATTACGGATGGTACAGGTACAAAGAATCAGACGCCTGCCCTCTATTTTCAACTTTCACCTCGCTTCGCAAATTACAGCACAATGTTACGGCAACAGCAAATTTTCCTCTTACAGCTGCCCACCTTTGCTGTGCAACGGACAAGATTAGGAGGATTTGGGAAAGAAAGCAAAAAAAAAAAAAAAAATCCACCTCCCTGGGGACATAATAAATGCTTTTGTCATTGTGCCCCTGCCACATTAAATGTGCATGACATACACTGCCTTAATTTTATGAACTGATTACAAGATCAAAGTGACAAAAATTCCAAGTTTCTCTTGTTCATTAGTAACGAAATGGGACAGTATGAATGAGAGGATGGCCTGAGAACCAAGGCTTCCCATGTGCCACACATCATTCTAAACAACTGAAATGCTGTCCAAGGGAGCATCTGGATGAGAGATTATCTGCAGCTGGCTCCTGAACACGCTCCCACAGCAGGGAAAATGACTGCGTGTGCCAGGATCTCCAGGGGCATAAGGACCTCACTCTGGGCTGTGAGGCAGACGTGGCAACCTCAGTTCCTTGGGTGATAGGCTCCTCCGGGCATCTCCCCCCAGGCTCAGGGAGAAGGGAGCTGATCTCAAGCAGAAGGGTATACATCTTGACAGAGGCCACCGTCCCTGGAGCCCTCCTTCTGCTCTAACGTACTCTTATCAGGGGCCAGCTAGGGAATCACCTGCTTACATGCCAATGCCTGGCACTCACCCATTCATGCACTTGCTCATTCACCAAGTCCACAGGTATGTATCCAGCCAGGCCCCACAGAAGCTCAGTGAAGATTACCTGAAGGGCTTGCATTTGTATACTGCAACTAGGAATGATGACAACTCGCTGGCAGAAGCCAATGTGCCAGGCATGGTGCTAAGTGCTTTGCATATTTTATTTCATTTAACCTTCATCACAGCCTATAAGATAGAAGGTATTGTCGCCTGTCTCACTTAAGGGTATAAGTTCAGAAATGTTAAACTACAAGGCAAAGCAGAAGAGGAAATGTCAGATCTGGGGCTCAAATCAAGGTCCACCTGACTCCAGGGCTATGTCCTTTCAGCTGTTATCCCAGGCTTTGTTTCCAAATTAATATCCCAGATGTTTCTCATTTAATCCTCCCAAAATCCTCCCAAAAATCCTGAGATCAAAAATACAGGTATTATGCACCTTCTTTTCAAAGGAACTGGGGTCAAAAAGGATCACACAAAGACAAGAAAATGTCGCACTGTGGACAGATGTGCAGACCCTGGAAGCCCCAGCTCAGTCACCATGGGGAGGCTGCTAAGTTCTGCAAGCCTCAGCTTCTCAATCAGTAAAATGGGGTGAATAATAGTCCCTGCCTCATTAGGTGGCTGGGAGAATATAATGGGACGTCATATGTAAAGGGCTCATCATAGCACCTAGAAAGCAGAAACTACAGCATGAGTGCTACTTGTTTATACTATTAGATTAAGCAATTTGCCCAGGGCCACACTGGAAATTCACACAGAAAAGATAAAAGAGAGATGCCACTGCTTAAGGTCAATGACCCTTACTTTAACAACACAGCATCTCCAAAGATGTGAATCTTTGAAAATGCTCCAGGCTCTTGACCTGTTACTCATAAAATAAGAAAATGATTTCATTGGAGATGGAACAAAGGTAGGCAAAGGAAGCTTCCTAGACTAAATGGAGCTGAGAGGGTGAGCTATCCAGAAGGAAAGAAAGCAAGCCAAAACGAGGACAGCCTGTCCCACAGGAGGCTTAGCCAGGGCCCCGCACTTGGTCTAAGGCTCTGCTGCCAATCCTGGATTCTTAATAATTTTTTCAACAAGGGGTTCTGCATTTTGCACTGGGGATCACAAATTACATAGCCAGTTCTGGTCTCAGCAAGTCCTCAGATTCTAACTGCCTACAAAATCCCAGACATTGAAAATCCATGCCTGTTGGACTGGATGACTCAGTTCTGTCCTACTGCCCTGGTTCATTCTCTCAAGTCAGCCTCTCTAGCATCCAAGAGGACAAGAACAGTCTTCCCATCAGCAAGCATTATCTGGCACGTTCCGTGACAAGTAGCATCCATTTTTATTGGCACCGGCACACACACACACACACACACACACACACACACGTGCGCACACACGCACGCACACACACTTAATAAGTATAATGGTAATGGCATGGGCAGGCCCCGATTATCGACTGGGTTGTTTCACCTAAAATAGAAAACTCGAGGTCTGTTTTGTGAACCCACAGCATTTATAGCCTTGCCCACCTTGCCTGTCCAGATCATTTACATGCATAACAGCCCTTTTAACCTTGGGAGGGTACTGTTTTCCAATAACAGGTGCCAAGATAAATACTCTGAAGCACACAAAGTGAAGGAACAGCCATCCGTTTCTTGTGAAAAGATAATGCTTTCCTTTCCAATACGGCCTTGAAATGTGCACTAATAGTTTGGCTTCTGAGTTGTTTATTTCCATAATCTTGATTTGGGGTAACTGGGAAGCTATATAACATATAAATTTAATAAACCTTATAAATTTAATGCCTTATTTAAACAGCCTGCGAATGAGCACCCAATGAGTGCTGTTCAAAGCAAATGGAAGTTGAAATCTTTACCATTTATCAGAAATGAACTGGACTCTTTTCAAAGATGTATTTATAAAAACAAAAATTCCCTTCTGAAAAGTAGATGTACTGACTATGCATGCAGAAACCCCCTAAAACACATCAGCTGTACAAACGCCTAATCTGCCAAGGTTGAGTTGTAAGCACTGGCCAAAGTTCTGGGCTGTCGAGGGGTCTCAGAGGCCGGCTTCACACTACAGAGCCACCACTTCGGACAAGTCTGCTGGTCACTAACTACTCAGTAAAATCACGAAAAATCATGCATCCTCCTCTTTCTTATATCATTTCATTCCTTTGAAGGAGAAGCAAAATTTTGTTTAATGTACCAATGACAGCTGATAAGGATTCTGTAGGTTTTACCAGAAGCCTGACATTAGGAACTTTTCCTTTCACTAAGTGATACACAAAAGCTTCACTGCAGTCACTTGAGATGAAACCTAGGCTGTTATGTCTCTTGTAAAAAATTACATTAAAAAGGGAAAAAAAACTCATATGCTAATGTATTGGCTGGCATTTTATAACATCTATTTTATTTTTTTCTCAGTCTTGGCCACAGCAAACCTCTAAGTCAAATCAGTGTCCCAGGGAACACACAGTCTGCTAATATTCCTTGTGTAGAAGACACTGTGGTCTCAACCCGAAGGTTATGTCAACAAGCACTGTGACTACAAAAGATGGAGGCCCCTCAAATTGCTGCTGCTCACGTCCCACAGGGGAGATGTGCTGGAGAGAAGAAAAGGCCCATTTGCTGGCATCACAGGCATCTACAATGGTAAATCAGGATTCATGGCAGGCCTGAAACAAAGGCTTCTCGGTGAAAACGTACACTTCTTTAAGTAGGCCCAAGGTACCAGACCATGAATTGATCAACGTAAGTGGGAACACTGAACACCAAGTGGAGATCAATCCACGGCTGATAAAGGCTAGAATCCCAAAGCTGCACTTCCAAGAACATGTGCTTCAAACTGTAGGGAAATGAAACACCTGGAAGGGCCACAGGTGCTGGGGGTGATGGTTTCACATCTCTTTCACTTCTGCTCATGCTGACATAAGGCTATGTCTTCATCAAAAACTGGAAGCACTAACTGCGCCAGCTCAGGCCCAGCGGATTTCGGAATTATCGGGAGGTTTGGTATTCATGTGTTTGCCTAAAATTTGCACTAGTGTTAAATTAATTAATTAAAATCAGCATGAGATCACTATGCTAATCAGTCAAAATTATAACCACATGGGAATAAAAATTTGCAGTTTGCCTCCACCCAGAAAACCATGCCTAGGTTTTCATTTTCCCTTAATTCTGACTAGCATCTGTCAATCTCCTGAGCAACACAGGCTGCAGAAGCTCCTAGTGGGAGAAAAGACAAAGTAGAAATGTATCTGCCAGAAAAGAAATTTTAAGGAAGAAAAAAACAAGCAAAGTAGGAAAAAGAAAAAATATGAACGAAAGGACTCAGACGTAAAGTGAGCAGGTGACTATGAGTGACTCCACAAGTGCAATAAGATGTCTGCATAAGAGGCACAAACTGAAAGCCCATTGGTTTGCCCTGCTCTGCTACTGTCTGGGTGATTGTGTCAATGACACCAATAAACTGCCCTGAACGATTAAAAACTGTTATTTCGGAGATTTCAAGACTTTTAAAAATATCCTCCTACGGAAAAGTCCAGCATTTGAAGTAATGCTATGAATTAAAGCATCAGCAGCATAGGTTGAATGCATTTATCATTCGGGATGGCAAGTAGCTGTGTTTATTCAACAAAAAATGTTAGCAAAACAGCGCCTCCTCCACAAGAGCAATCTGAAGAGTGCTGGGCTTCCCAGGAACAGCACAGCACTGCTACCTAATTCCTGATAAGTGAATACACCTATTTAATTATTTAAACATCCATCGATTTCCACATTGATGAAAAGTCATAATTATAAAAATGGCTTAAAGCACCAACCTTTTACTTTGCTGACTCTGTCCTGTGGAAATGGACATCAACTTTATGTATTAAAGCTGCTCTCTCAATAAATAGTTGATAATGCAGAAAACACGTTGTGCATTCCAAGACGTGCGTGTTTGGTAAGTGCTGCATGAGGCATTCAAGGTAAATGTTACTTCTTTTCTAGCATTACTGGCAGAAACACACATTACCTGTATTTCCATTGTGTATTTATCATCATGATTCTGGAAAATGTAACTGGAACCCTTCATTCCTATGAACACTGGTTCCCCAAATGCAGGTCTAAATAGAATGAAAAACCCAGCTCCTATCAAATTCTCCCTGAGGAGGATGAAATGAGAATCAGCTAAGTTTAAGGCCTTTGATTGTGATTGTTAGAGGCGTGGAGACTGTGAGTTTAACAGCCTAGGTTCCCGGACCTACTAGAATGCTTCTCACTGAATCCCAAAATATACAGGTAATGAAACTCTGCCTCCTCAAAAGAACCAAACAAAGTGCATTCTTTGGGGAAAATGAAGCAAGGTAGAGGCAGCTGAACACTGACGGGCATGGATATGTCAAATCGGAAACTTAATTAAAAGTTGAAGTGAATGAAACCCCTGCAGTATCTGCTGGCTTAGCAAGGCAGCACACAGGCACACAGTGGCGCACCAGCACTGTCCCTCCAGAGGCCTGCTCTTCTCTCACAGCATCTAAAGCCCCTCAAGATGAATATACAAGTCCCACATACCAGTCCCACAATCTTCCATTCTGTACTGAAAACAGACAAATTTGCTAAAAGATGGCTTACCGCGTTTTATAAAATCAAAACTATCCTATTTCTAAGGACCTAACAGGTTGCTATTCCTGTGCTCAGTAAAGACAAACAGAAGGAAAAAAAAAAACGGAAAATCTGGCACTGAATACCTAATATATTATAATAGGCTAAAGTAGTGAAAGCCATGATATTAAACACAGAAACAACTGATAAAACACTCTTATTTCTGAAGCCATGACAACAAGGTACATTGCTAAATGTCTGTGTTTACACTGATGAAGTCAGTAACAATACTGCTACCTCAAATTATATCACCTAATAAAAACATGTTACCAAAACGGCAGTTTTCCCAGTCTCTAAACACCTTAAAATAGATGCATGGCCAACTATTATTTAACATATATTTACAATAACTACTTTGTAAAGTGTATGCCTTAGTGCAAAAATGACCAAACTTCCATTCTGAAAATGAACGTACTACATTGATTCACAACATGAAGTGTCAATTAAAGACTACATAAAATACATAAAATTATATGGTGGTATACAGTACACCTTACTTAACTGAAAAACTAAAACATCCTTGCCTTAAAAGTGCAATTACACTCTATTATACAACATAGTATTGTCACCTTTGAGTCCCCTTAATACAGCGTTAATGCATTTTCCAACCAAATTTTCTAACTCATTTTGAAAGCACCTTAATTGTTAAGGACACAGTGATATGACGGCAGGGTGCACAGAGTTCTGACTTAGAGGAGAAACTCCTCATACAAATGGCCAGAAACTTGAGACTTAGCAAAAGAGAAGCAATTAGCCCCTTGTTTTTCCAAATGATGTTATGTCTCCTACACTCTGAGCACTCAAGTCTATTCCCATTCACACTCTGAACTCTCTAAACCAATGTCCTTTGCTAATTTTAAGAATACAGAAACATTTGCAGGGATAGTGGACCAAGAAGGCCAAAACACAGCTGAAAAATGCTCCCTACGTGGTCTAACATGCCCTTCCCATCACTCACAAAAGTCCCTGCCAAATAACCCAAAGCCATGAGTATTTCAGAGCCCACAGAGCAGACAATTGCAAACCAAGGGTTAGGGTGGACACCCACCCTGGAACTCAATGCCAAGCAGCACCTCACCTTTCCCTAGCATCAGATTACAAAATGCCAGGCAGCAGCATGAAAGGATAACAAAGCCATAAACAGCTGGAAATAATTACACAATTGTCAAGCTGCAAACATGACAAAAGCAAAGCAGGGCTAGTGAATTCAATATCAGAAAGGATGCTGATGAGAAGGTAAGAGAAGCATTTTAGCTGTTTCCAATTTACTGTTATACAGTAGCAAATAATAGGGTTGATGGAGTTTTGGGCAGTGTGTGTGCACATGTGCATGTGTGTGTGTGCGCGCATGTGTGTGTAACTTCAGAGAGAAAGGAAAAAACATATTTTATGTGTTCTTAGAAAATGTGAGATAAAAGATATGAAAGCACAACCAAAAAAATATTAACAGGCTCTGAAGTGATTCTTTTAGAGTTGCTACAACTACAACATGCAGATGAGAAATATTTCTTTAAAGTTATACAAAATGTTACCTTCTTTAAAAGCATAAGAAAAATACACAGGCAATGCCACAGTCCAGAATTCATCACATAAAACACCTGACAAGTGGGCAAAATGCCAAAGCAGAAGACAGACTGGTCCAGATTCAAAGAATACTAGGGAAAGAGGCAATTCCTATAAGTGCCGAGGTGGGTCACAGGTATGTAAATTCTCATCTTGCAGAAGGGCATTTCATAGCCTCAAGTGTTTACCAACTGCCTATAATTCAAGAATGCCTTCCGAGACAACAGAGTGAAGCAAACAATCTTTCCATGGTTTCAATGAATAAGACCATCGGTGATTTTTAAACCAGAATAACTTCGGTCATTCCATGGTGGGCCAACGCTTTATTACAATATTTGGATTTCATGTGGCAAACTGTTTCATACGATGTCCCCAAAAATGCTACTCTCTGAAGTGGAATGCCATAAATAAAATACGTACTTGGTTACCAGGCAGCATGCATAACACATATGGTACATTGGCCCAAAAATCATATTTTAAAAATGCTTAAAAGTTAACACAACAATTTAAGCTGTTTCTACCCATTTTCAGCGAATTTTTCCCTGAAGGCCAATTTTATTTCCTATCAAGAGAATATTTGGATTAATCCTGTTGATCTGCTAACTTGAAATTCTTTGAACCCCTCTAATCTCTCTTCC
>NW_016107315.1:90869-111220 GCF_001604975.1 Cebus imitator
TCTACCTCTTGGGTTGAAGCGATTCTCCTGCCTCAGCCTCCTGAGTAGCTGGGACCAGGCACATGCCACCACGCCTGGCTAATTTTAGTATTTTTAGTAGAGATGGGGTTTTACCATGTTGGCCAGGCTGTTCTCAAACTCCTGACCTCAAGCGATCCTCCCACCATGGCCTCCCAAAGTGCTGGGATTACAGCATGGTGTGAGCCACCATGCTCAGCCAGGGCTCCATTTTCTTAGAGAGTTGCATACTGTGCAGTATCTGAAAGCAATCATATATTTTGTTTAGTTTTCTGTATTTTTGCCCCAGTAGGAAGTCAAATCCATTACAGTTTGCTCCATTATGGCTGTAAGCAAAAGTCTTCTTTTTGTACATCACTATTATTTAATCAGCTATGTAATATTTAATTAATTTTAGTATTATATCATTACAGCAATGGCTTCAACTACCAGAAATACTTGTATTATTTTTTAAAAAAGGAAATACTTGTATTATCTTTTGGGCCCCTATTTCTTCTTTATGTATGTACCTTTTTATTGTGGTAAAAGATGCATAACATAAAAGTTACCATCTTAACCATTTTTTTTCTAAAGACCTTGATATTCTACCCTTTCAGTTACAATTGGGACAGTTGTGAGAATGAGAATGGGAAGAATTGGAGTGGGATTAAGAATGAGGAGGGGCGCTATGTCTGGAAGTCCGTTTAGTTTTTGTACTGGAAGGGCTCATTGTGTCTGGTTTCCATGAGAAGATGTTGGATGAGGGCTTCTGTCACATGTCTTTACCAGTTTAAAATATGCAGTTCAGTAGTTTTAAGTGTATTGACATCATTGTGAAACAGATCTCCAGAACATTGTCATGTTGCAAAACTGAAACTCAACTCATTCAAGAGCAACTTCCTTATTTCCCCTTCCCTCACCCCTTGGTAACCCACATTCTACTCTCTGTTTCTGTGGTTTTAAATACTCCCGGTAACTCATGTAACTGAAGTCATATGTTTTTGTGACTGGTTTATTTCACTTAGCATAAGGCCCTCAAGATTGATCCATTTGTAGCTTGTGATAGGACTTCTTTCCCCTTTAAGGCTGAAGAATATTCCGTTATATGTACATAACATGTTTTGTTTATTCATCTGTTGGTAGACTTTTGAGTCGTTTCCACCTTTAAGGTATTGTGATAGTACTGCTGTGAATATGGATGTGCAAATATTTCTTTGAGACCCTTTCATTTCTTTGGGATATATACCCAGAGATCATTTGAAGAGCTTCTTCATGTAGAATATTTGACAAATTCCAATGCTGCTGCTCTGCTAAGCTGTATCTGTTTGCTTATTTGGTTAATATGATGGACGTCAGGATTATCCTGGATTTCTTTTTTGTGTATCCAGGGCTCATGCAGAAGCTCCACCATATGTAGACAACCTGAAGACTGACATTGGTGATAAAGGAAAGAATAAAGATGAAGGGGACATTTGTAACCATGAGAAAAAGACTGCAGATCGTGAGCCTCACCCAGAAGAGAAAAAGAAGAAACGTTCTGGATTCAGAGACAGAAAAGTATGAAACATAGCCGTCTAAGTTGATTAGAAGTATATCCTAAATTAGAGGAATGCAGTTTCATCTTTTTCTTTCTTTCTTTTTTTTTTTTTTTGGAGACAGGAGTCTTGCTTTGTTGCCCAGGCTGGAGTGCAGTGGTACTATCTTGGCTCAGGGCAACCTTCACCTCCCAGGTTCAAGTGATTCTCCTGCCTCAGCCTCCTAAGTAGCTGGAATTATAGGCACACGCCACCACGCCTGGGTAATTTTTTTTTGTATTTTTAGTAGAGACGGGGTTTCACCATGTTGGTCAGGCTGTTCTTGAACTCCTGACCTCGTGATCCGCCCACCTTGGTCTCCCAAAGTGCTAGGATTACAGGTGTGAGCCACCATGCCCAGCTTAGTTCCATCTTTTTAATCATGTTTCAGATGGTTTATACTCACTTTCAAGTTGTCATTTTGCTGTTTGCCATCATGTTCTAAGCCAAAAGTACTCTTGGAATGTGAAGTTGAAGGAGGTAATTAAAAGGATCTAGGACCAATAACCATGATTAGCATATTCTTTCTTAGTTCTTTCAGTTCAGCTGCCTAAGGTGATTTTTTTTTTTTTCTGGATCTTCCTGATGCTAAATATGATCATATATGTTAGGTTGAGTCTTTGTGGTATTTCTGATATCAAGTTGTAGAGGGAGAATAAAATCTCTTCGGAAACATAACTTCTAGAAAACCAAGTAACTTTGAGGACAGCACAAACTTCAAATGTCTATCAAGATTTTATGTGATTAGGCCCTGCACAGCGGCTCATGCCTTTAATCCCAGCACTCTGGGAGGCTGAGGCAAGCAGATCACCTGAGGTCAGGAGTTCAAGACCAACCTGGCCAATGTGGTGAAACCTCATCTCTACTAAAAATACAAAAATTAGCCTGGCGTGGTGGCTTACATGTGTAGTCCCAGCTGCTGGGAAGACTGAGGCAGAATTGCTCGAACCCAGGAGGTGGAGGTTGCAGTGAGCGGAGATTGTGCCAGTACACTCCAGTCTGGATGACAAAGCGAGACTCCATCTCAAAAAAACAAAAAAGATTTTATGCAGTTAACACAACCTGCTGTTATGTAGCTTTGCCTTAACAAAGTTTCAATTCCACTGTAGCGGTTCCTGTGATATCTGGTGTTTGAGTTCCACAAACATGAGTGATGAATAATGAAAAGGATGGATTTCTTAGTCATTTTGCATGTTAAGGTTAAAATTCAGGGAGTTGCCTTCAATTGGTAAACTATAGCTAATAAATGCAACAAGATAATTTGAGTTATTTTGTGTGTGTGTGGTGTGCGTATTTGCAAGAAGAGTTCTTTGTAAAATCTGGATCTTCTGTCTGGTTTCATCTGTTAGATGAAGTTTTTTTTTCAATTTTTGGAGACAGAGTCTTGCTCTGTCACCCAGGCTGGCGTGCAGTGGGATGATCTTGGCTCACTGCAATCTCTGTCTCCTGGGTTCAAGTGATTCTCCTGCCTTAGCGTCCCGAGTAGCTGGGATTACAGGTGTGCACCACCATGCCCAGCTAATTTTTGTATTTTTAGTAGAGATGGAGTTTCACCATTTTGGCTAGACTATTCTTCAACTCCTGACCTCAGGTGATCCGCCTGCCTTGGCCTCCCAAAGTGCTGGGATTATAGGCATAAGCCACCGTGCCCGGCATAGATGAAGTCATTAAATGTGATTTCCCCAAACCCAAATTCATTTCTGATTGAGGTGAATTTGAACAAAAGTTATGCATCACAAGTCAATTATCAAGTGTCCTTGTTTTTCTGTAATGGTGCATTTATTTATTCTTTTTTTTTTTTTTTTTGAGACGGGGAGAATGAAGGACCATATATTTCACAACGCAATTTTAAGCTTATGCTTAAAATGCTGCCTGTTTGAATTAAAATTGATGCAGCTTCTGATAAAAGCCTAATAATCAATTCTCCATTCTCATTACTCTCCAGAATTACATGGATGCAGACCCATTTCTTAAGTTTGTGGACTACTCTCATAGGTTATTACCCGGCAGTGCAGCTGAGTGGAAAGATAACCACATTCATTCTCCTTATCTGTAATGATGTAATGCATCCCAGCCCTGGGTCTAGATGATTGGGGAATAATGGGATTGTACAACTGCAGGGATGACAAACAATAGTGCAGCGTCTTTCTCTGGTACACTGAACCCCACGCCTCCCCTGCAAGGTGAAAGGCATTAAAAATAGGCACCGAGTCTGCCCCTTGGATGAAGTTAGCATTTTTTGGCCCGAGGAGCGTCTGCTCTGGCACTGAAACAGCAATACCAACACGGAGACGAGAGCCATGCAAAAACACTCAGTTTTCGAGCTCCAGCCAGGACAGTGCGAGTGAGTATCCTGCTTTTCTTTGTGTTTAGAATCAAGTGTCATCTAAAAATAACCGAATGGTAGGAAGAAGTCACTGCACAGTACCATGCCAAGAAACCCGGGGATCAGAGACTCCTCTGATAACTGATGCTGCTCGGGGCTCACGTTTGTTTGGAAAACTAAATCTGCCTCCATTTTCTGTGCCGGAAAAAAAATCATCGCTTCCTGCTACCACAGAAACCTTACCTTTTGCAGAAGCTGGGAGCCGGAGTACTTAGCAGCTATGGATTTTATCTCCCCACCAAAAGCTGAGGCCCAGAGCTTCACCCTACAAAGAGAAGGGGCACAAGAAGAAATGTAACACCCAAGTCACAGTCAACACGCACGCACACGCACACGCACACATGGGGCTATGGCTGAAGGAGCAGGGCGATGTAACACGTTTTAAAAGAAGAAAACATAGAAAAAGCGCCTGGGTGGAAACTGCCAGCACCAAACTGCAGAGCGCAGCGCGGGAGGGGTCCCGAGGGGGGTCTCGGAGTTGAGAATGGCGCAAAGTCTCCCAGGCTCTCTAAAAAGACCACTGAGTTTCATTTGAATCGTTGCCCGAGGACTCAATCCTTCAAACTGGGCATCACCTGGCAAATAGCAGTCAGAAGAAATCCACCCATCCCCCCTCCCAAAACAGAAGTGGGGCGGCAGGGGAGCAAAGAGGGGGGTAATTCAGCGGCCAATGGAAGTTGGATTCGGTAAACAGGCTCCAAAGTTGGTGCCGTAACTTGAGGTGAGCCTCTCCAGATCTCACTCGCCAACCTGCTGGCAGGGGCCAGAGCATCCTACCCCGGCGTCGCAGCCCGCCGCGGGTCCCGAAAGGCAGGTGCCAGCGGTGAGGCCGACGCCCGCGGCGGGTCCTGTCCAGCCGCACCTGCAGGCGCTCAAACTTGGGCACAGCGGGTCGCGGGCCGCCGGGTCCCCTCCCCGGGCGGCGCAGGAGCCGGCACTTACACGGAGAGCGGTATCTGCTGCTCCGAGCGCACCACGTCGCCCAGCGCGGCGTAGAGAAGCGCAGCGGCGAGGAGCGCCGAGGCCCCCCGGGACGCGCGGCGCTGCGAGCCCGGCCCGGCCATGCTGGGCTCCCTCCGACGCGCCCGCTGCGGCGGCGACGAGAGCGGCCGCGGGGAGCTGCGCGGAGCGGGCGGTGGGCGAGCGCGCGGGGCTGCCTGCTCCGCTCCGCGCCGCCCCGCCTGCCTCTCGCGCGCCCGGCTCACTTGGGGAGCAGAAAAAGGAGCGGGTGGCGGGGCGGGGAGGGCGGAGAGGAGGAGGGAGGGAAGAGAGGTGGGGAGGGAGGCGGGCGGGGGAGGAGGCAGCTAGACGTTCCTCTAGCAGCGGCGGCCGCCCAGCCCCGCCTCGGCGGCCCGGGGGAGTCCGGCGGGCCGCGGCGGGAGGGCGGTGGGGCGGGAGGCGCCGCGCGGGCGGGGACTCGCAAACTCCAGTGTCCTTGGCCGCAGCGGAGCGCGCCCTGCCCCGCCCGGGCCACTGCGGCCCCTGAGTTCTTTACAACTCCGCAGTCCGCCACCGCGGGCGCGACACTCGGGCTGGCCGAGGGCCGGAGCGACCCGAGCCGGGGTGGGGGTTGGGGGCGCGGGAGGGAGGCCGAGGACAGGGCGCGGCACTCCTCACTTTGCGGGCTGTGGCTCCGATCCGGCGTCACGCGCGGGGTCCGACCCTGGGCCGGGCGGGGTCGGGGGCCACGGGGTCGAGCCGCGGACCTAGAGGAGGCGCGCCCTCCACCCCCGCCACGCTATTCTCCTGCCTGGAGGGAGCCTGGGAAGAAGCCGAACGAAGTCTGAGGGAAAAGCACTGGCTCACAGCTGCAGGCGGGGTCGCACGCGGGGCGGAGCGGGCCGGGGATGGGACTGGGTGGTAGCTCGGGGACTCTGGCGAGGGCAGCGCTGCGTGACCGCCCGTTGCTGCCGGCGCCCAACGGGGGAAGGCGCGGAGGGCGGTACTGCCACCGCGGCGCGGGCGCACCAGCGCGGGGCTCCCAGCATCCGGCCGCAGCGCAGCCGCCCCCAGCGCGCCGGACCCAGGCCCCGGGGCTCCCCAGCGGTCCGCGCTCTGGCTCGCAGCGCTCGGAGTCTGCCCGGCTGCGGCGACTGGCGGGGACCGGGATGTCAGGGCTGGGAGAGAAAGCCAACGAGGCGCCCAGTCGATCCTGACCGGGGAACATCCTGGATTTCGGGATAAAAGATTTCTTCGAGCCTAGGGATTGCCTGCTCGCCACTCCGGCGCCCACTGCACTGGGCAGGAGTCAGTGAGCGCAGAAGGTGGCACCTTCTCGCCGCCCGCAGAGGCAGGGGCGAGGAGAAAGGAAGTCGGGGAAGCCCCTGCGCGTCCGGGGAACCAGCCTTCCCCCAGCCTCCTTGGCCGCTGCCCCCACCCCGGGATCCAGCTTGCAGAGACCCTCTCCCCCGTGCGAGGTCTGGGGTGTGACTGGGAACTTTGTGGAGCCCTCGCGCAGACTGGCGGTAAAGACCGACCTGAGTGAGGCTGAGTCATCCTTGCCAGGCAGAGCGCAACTCCGGCGACCCTAGAGAGGAGCGTGCTCCTAATGTCGCCTGGGGCTCCCGGTGCACCAGACACCTGGGTTCTCATTTGCATGCCTTTCTGCGATGGGGGCTTTGCCTTCTGCCCTGTCACCCGCCCTCGGCCTCAGCACCCTCAGGTTGCAGGGAAGTGGGTAAGGGTGGGCTCCAGCTTCCGCCAGGTGATGTCCGGTTAGGATCCAGGCAGGCTCTCCTACCCAGCAGTCCCTGGAAAAAGTTACCCCTGCAGATGTTGGGCTTGATCTCAGATTTGGCAGCGAGGGAGAAGGACTGCTACAGAGGGGCTCTTGGTGCTTTTTCCGAGTGCGGGCAGACCTCGAGCTCCCTTGGGCTCTGGCGGGTCGCGCTCCCACCTTGGAGGGCAGCGCAGGGGGCAGCACAAGGAACAGGCCCCACTCCAGGAGCCCCAGGTGCGTCTCGCCCACGGGCAGTGTCTGCAGTCTCTACGGATGACTAACTGGTTATAATGAATTATCCGCTTCTGTGCATACCCTCCGCCTGAGGAAGCGTGCCCGCCCTTTCCAAACCCAGCCAAGCGCGGCCTGAACCCGGAGGCAAGGGGTCCCAGGGCTTGGACCAGGGGGTTAGGAGAAAATTTGTTTCCTGTCAGGAACGCGGGATGGTTCTTCCTAAATGAAAGCATAAGTGAATGAGCCAGTGAGTGAGTGCATACTAGCTCTTAGTAAGACCACCCGTTTCGTGTATGATATCTATATGATAACAGCCCTTCATGGCTTCACTCATTCATGCAGTCAATAACTGTCAATCATCTTCTATTGATAGGTACAGTAGGACATGCTGGGCAGCCAGTAGTGAACAAATCAGGAGACCTGTCCTCACAGAGTTTACACACTACAAGGAGGACAGGCTTTACTACAAAAAACATAATGGTAAATACACAGTTATACACTTTGACAAGGGAAAGACAATACTGTGTATGAAAAAAAAGTACCTGTGACAGCCATACTGTTGTTATGCCTATTAACTGATGAGAACATCGAGGCACG
Organism: Cebus imitator; assembly: GCF_001604975.1. NCBI lineage: Eukaryota > Metazoa > Chordata > Mammalia > Primates > Cebidae > Cebus > Cebus imitator. The sequence goes on from NW_016107315.1 coordinate 98,377, forward strand.
GCAAAATCTTCCAGCTTAGTCATATTTAAGCAACCGCTTGACTTCTGGACTATACTGAAGGCCACTTGGACGTTAAGGTCATGAAGGCATTTCATAATAAAGTCACTGTGCGTTGCCAGCCTGACACAGGTGAATTTTGCAGTTGTTTCGGAGCAACTAGAGAGCAGGGATGAGAAAGGCCAGGCACAGGAAGTCATAGTCTCAGGTGGACAGTGTTTTGAGCATTTGTAACACACACAGACCATCTTGGGCAGAACATTATGCACATCACATTTCAGATGGATCCCGCTGATCATTTCATAGTATCTCAAAAATAAAAAATATTTAAACTATCTGATATTAATAAACTCAGAACTCAAGGTGTCCAAAGATTTGGGGTCTTACCACTTACATATTGTAATATACTTTCCAGAACCACAAAAGTCAGTGCTGGAAGGGGTCTATAAGCTATCTAATCATGCAGTCTCATTTTAACAGAGAGGAAAATGAGGCCCAGAAGGATTTAGCCACTTGTCCAAAGACACATACCCCTTAAAGAGAATGTTCTTACTTTGAACCAGGGAGTTCCTGCAGCTACCTGAGGATAAGGGACCAGGAGCACCTTCCAGTAAGCCAAATGTAGTACCAGGGCATTGGGTGCTACTTGCTATTTTCACCCAAAAGCTTGTATTTCAACACCCAACTCTCAGTTGAAGCATGGAATCTGGCCATATAAAACTTTCACTGGTAGACCTGTGCACTCCATCCTAACCAGCTGAGGATGTCCCACTTTGTCCTGCAACAATGAGGAGTTGCTGGAGGAGTTTGAACAGAAGTGAAAGATGGTGAAACAGAAATGAATGTTTTAGAAGCATTCACCTGATCCTGGCATATGGAAGGGATTCTGGAGGAGCCCCTAAAGCAGTGGTTCTCGTCAGTGTGTGAGAGGGCATTGCCCCGGCAGCATTTTGGACAGCTGGAACTTTTTTTTTTTAAAAGACAGAATCTTGCTGTGTTGCCCAGGCTGATGTGCAGTGGCACATCTCGGTTCACTGCAACCTCCACCTCCTAGGTTGAAGTGATTCTCTTGCCTCAGCCTCCCAAGTAGTTGGGATTACAGGGGCCCATCACCATGCCTGGCTAACTTTTGTATTTTTAGTAGAGACAGGGTTTCACCATGTTGGCCAGGCTGATCTTGAACTCTTGACTTCAAGTGATGTGCCTGCCTCAGCCTCCCAAAGTGCTGAGATTACAGGTGTGAGCCACTAAGCCCAGCCTAGTTGGGATTTTTTCTGTTTGTCATAATAACTTGGGGTCCTACTGGCATTTAGTGGATAGGGGCAGAATAGGCCCATAAAAGGACTTTCAAATGCCCCACTGGACCTTCAGGTAAGAGAAAAACCCCACTTATAACCAACTGAATCTAGAACTAAAAGCCATTTTACACATAAATTAAGAGGAGTTTTTCATGGCTTTAATAAAGACCAAATAGTCCAGGAATGTAATCATGATGTCAATAAAGGCATGGGTGTCTTCTGCTTTGTTCAGAATCTTACCAAGAAGTTGTTTAGTTGCTTCTTGAGGTTTGTTTGATTTATTGTTTTTCATTTTGGAAAGTCTCCAACACCAACTGTGCTCACAGATCCTGAGTTACCAACACACACACCTGTATCAGTCTACATTTGGGGCGTGGCATTCAAAGTTAGTCTGCATATAGGCACAGACAGCTAATAACATTATTAGATATTGTAGTTCAATCTTGTGCAAGCATTTCACATAGTTAAATAATTCTTATTTTATTATAAATTACTTTTATTTTACTTCTCTTTGCTATTACCAAATAAAGCATCATATTGTCTTTTTTAAATTCTGACTTTGATTAAGTTATATTGTCTCAGAATTTCATGTCAGGATAGTAAAATGCGTGTTGAGTCTATCTGGGTGAATATCTACTGTGAAAGGAATACCAGCTAAAAGGTTGAGATGTTGCTGATGAGGAAGCAAAATGGTTCAATCAAAAGAAGGAAAATGGCAAATCCTTTCTTGTTTACCCCAGCAATTTCTCTGCTGGAAATTTATCTTACAGTTACTGTATTAGTCCATTCTCAAGAAGAAATACCCAAGACTTGTTAATTTGTAAAGAAAAGAGGTTTAATTGATTCACAGTTCCCCGTGGCTGGGGAGACCTCAGCAAACTTACAATCATGTCAGAAGGCACCTCTTCACAGGGCAGAAGGAGAGAGAATGAGTGCAAGCAGGTGAAATGCCAGAGGCTTATAAAACCATCAGCTCTTGTGAGACTCACTCATTATCACAAGAGCAGCATGGGGGAAACCACCTCCATGATCTAATTACCTCCACCTGGTCCTGCCCTTGACAAATGGGGATTACTGCAATTCAAGGTAAGATCTGGGTGAGGACATAAGAGCCAAACCACATCATTCTGCCCCTGGCCCCTTCAAAATCTCATGTCCTCACACTTCAAAATGCAGTCACACCTTTCCAACATTCCCCCAAAATCTTAACTCATTCCAGCATTAGCCCAAAAGTTCAAGTCCAAAGTCTCATCTGAGACAAGGCAAGTCCCTTCTGCCTATAGGCCTGTAAAATCAAAAGCAAGTTAGCTACTTCCTAGATACAATGGAGGTACAGTCATTGAGTAAATACACATGCTCCAAATTAGAGAAATTGGCCAAAACAAAGAGGTTGCAGGCCCCATGCAAGTTTGAAATCCAATAGGGCAGTCATTAAACCTTAAAGTTGCAAAATGATATCCTTTGACTCCATGTCTCACATCCAAGTCTTGCTGATGCAAGAGATGAGGTCTCACAGCCTTGAGCATCTTCACCCCTGTGGCTTTGCAGGGCATATCCCCCCTCCTGGCTGCTTTCATGGGGCTGACATTGAGTGTCTGCAGCTTTTCCAGGTGCACAGTGCAAGCTGTCAATGGATCTACCATTCTGGAGTCTGGAGGACAGTGGTCCTCTTCTGACAACTCCACTACACAGTGCCCCAGTGAGAACTCTGTGTGGGGGCTCCCATCCTACATTTCCCTTCCAAACTGCTCTAGCAGAGGTTCTCTATGAGGGCTCTGCCCCTGCAGCAAACTTCTGCCTGCACACCCAGGCATTTCCTCTGAAATCTAGGCAGAGGTTCTCAAACTTCAATTCTTGACTTCTGTGCACCCATAGGCCCAACACCACATGTAAGCTGCCAAAGGTTGGGGCTTGAACCCTCTGAAGCAATGGCCCCAAGCTATACATTGGCTCCTTTTAGCCATGGCTGGAGCTGAAGCAGCTGAGACATAGGGCACCATGTCCTGAGACTACATAGAGCAGGAGGTCTCTAGGCCTGGCCCACAAAACCATTTTTCCCTCCTTGGCCTCTGGGACTGTGAAGAGAGGAACTGCGGTGAAGGTCTGTGATATGCTCTGGAGATATTTTTCCCATTGTCTTGACAATTAACATCCAGCTCCTACTACTTATACAAATTTCTGCAGCTGGCTTGAATTTATCCTCAGAAAATGGGTTTTTCTTTTTTATCACATTCTCAGGCTGCAAATTTTCCAGATTTTATCCCTGCTTCCTCTTAAATACTTTGCCACTTAGAAATTTCTTCTGCCAGATACCCTAAATTATCTCTCTCAAGTTCAAATTTCCACAGATCTCTAGGTCAGGGGCAAAATGCTGCCAGTCTCTTTGCAAAAGCATATCAAGAGTGACCTTTACTCCAGTTCCAAACAAGTTCCTCATCTCCATCTGATACCACCAGCCTAGACTTCATTGTCCATATCACTATCAACATTTTGGTCAACACAATTCAACAAGTCTCTAGGACATTCCAAACTTTCCTACATTTTCCTCTCTTCTTCTGAGTCCTCCAAACTGTTCCAACCTCTGCCCGTTACCCAGTTCCAAAGTCACTTTCACATTGTTGGGTATCCTTATAGGAGCACCCCACTCCTGCTGCCAATTTACTGTATTAGTCTGTTCTCACACTGCTATGAAGAAATAGCCAAGACTGGGTAATTTATAAAGAAAAGAGGTTGAATTGACTTACAGTTCTGCATGGCTAAGAAGGCCTCAGGAAACTTACAATCATAGCAGAAGTCATCTCTTCACAGGGTGGCAGAAGAGAGAATAAGTGCAAGCAGGGGAAATGCCAGATGCTTCTACAACCATCAGATCTTGTGAGACTCGCCCATTATCATGAGAACATCATGGGGAAATTGCCCCCATGATCCAACTACCTCCACCTAGTCCTGCCCTTGACACATGGAGATTATTACAATTCAAGGTGAAATCTGGGTGGGGACACAGAGCCAGGTCTCCCAAAGAGCAGAAGACTGGAAACAACCCAACTGACTACCAATATATGATTGGTTAAAGAAACTGATACATCCAGAAAATACAATATTATGCAGCTGTTTTTGAAAAATGAGGAGGATTTCTACATATGGAGGTGAAAATATCTGTAGGATATACTAATTTTTTTAGGAGCAGGGCACATAACAGTGTATATGGTGTGCTACTTTTGTGTAAGGGGCAAAAAATAGAATACATATCAGTATTTGCTTAAAGAAACAATGGAAGATACAGAAGAAACTGCTTATATTTATTCCCTGTTGAGAGACTGGGGGAATAGAGGAGAAGGAAATGGGAGTGAGAGTGAAATTTTACAATGTTCATCATTTTAAATCATTTATTTTGATTTTTTTCTTTTTTATTTTTGAGATTAAGTCTCGCTCTGTCACCCAGGCTGGAGTGCAGTGGCACCATCTCAGCTCACTGCAACCTTCCACCTCCAGGGTTCAGGCGATTCTCCTGCCTAAGCCTCCTGGGTAGCTGGGATTACAGGCGCACGTCACCACACCCGGCTAATTTTTGTATTTTTAGTAGAGACGGGGCTTCACCATGTTAGTCAGGCTGGTGTCACACTCCTGACCTCATGATCCACCTGCCTCGGCCTCCCAAAGTGCTGGGATTACAGGCGTGAGCCATCGCACTGGCCTCATTTTGATTTTTGAGCCATGTGAATATATTACTTATTGAAAGCAGTAAGAATACAGCTTTTCATAGCATTTGTAATAGTTTAGCTAGTGGGGTAGAATGAAGGGAGCAGACATTAGAGTGAAATGTGAAGGACATTTAAAATCCTTGATCTCCTGCAGAAGTGTTTCTCAAACCCTGAGAGGTCCTGATTCAGGAAGTCCAAGTTGGGACATGAGGCGGAGGGACATCTATATTTTTAATCAGTTTCTGGGAGGATTCTGATGCCCATACTCATGGAGCACAAGGCTTCCTTTATAGGTGTAGAGCCTATAGCAGTATGGACTTTGGGGTCACACAAACCTAGGTTCAAATTGTGGCTTACCCTCATCGTAGCTGTGTGATATTGCTCAAGTTATCTAACCTCTCTGAACACCCTTTTCTCAACTGCAAAGGATGGATAACAAAGAATTCACTTCACATGAACATAAGGAGGATGAACTGGGGTAATGCAGCTAAGTAGTCAACAAGCATTACTTATTACCTTCATCCTGCAAGCCTTTCAGCACCCAGCTACTGCTCTGCCTATCACTCTGCCTGGGCGTGCCAAAGCCAGAGGGAACCCTTCCCTCCGTCCCCCCACTGCTGCCTGGCCCAGACCTTTATCATTTTATTCCTATATTCCTGCGACTGACTCCTACTGGGTCATCCCTCCTCCTTTTGTTCCCTTTAAATACATCTTTCTTCCCACAGTAACCAGAGCCATCTTTTCAAAAACAAAAATCAGACCCTGAGAATTCCCTGCTCAAAATCCTCCAGTGGTTTCTGTTGCAAATTCAAATGCAGACTCCTCACCCAAGGTCCTTAGCTACCCCTGCAGCTTCCATCTCCCTCCCTCTCTCCCTTGCCTGCTGTGCTCCAGCCTCCTTCTCCTTGGAGTTCCCAGAACAAGCTAAGCTTGTTCCCACCTTGGGTCTGCTTCTGCTGTGCTCTCTGCCTGGACTGCTCTTCCTCCGTGTTGCCCCATGGTTATTTCTCACTGAATTTAGATATCTGCTCAGAAGTCCCCTGTGTGGGGAGAACTTCCCTGAACACCCTAGGTTAAAATGAAACACACACACACACACACACACACACACACACCTCTGAACTGTTACCTTACTTTATTTTTCTTCCTAGCAATTATCACTACTGATTTATTTGTAATTTGTTTACACTGTGTCTCCCCCACTGGATGGGAAGTGTCCACCTTCTTCATCACATGACCATAATGGCTTAGCAAGCCCTTAAATGTTGTGGGAGCTCAATAAATATCAACTGCATGCCAGGTCGGAGTAGGGGAGGATGCCAGCTTGGAATTCCCTTCTGCTGAGGTCCTGCCTCTTCCTATTCTTCCTAGGCTGTGGCTCACCCTAGACAGAGGCCCTTTACAAAAAGCACTTGATTTGCCAAGAAAAAGAGAACCTGGGAAACTGTTTCTCTTAAGAGAATTCTCAGTTACATCCCTGTGGGAGGATGCCGGTTGAAGGAAGAGGAGAAGGAGGGATAAGGAAGACACTATAAAAATGCCACATCAAATGCTGTTTTTGAAGCTGTCAGAGGAATCTTTACAAAAAGCATGTAGAGTGGAAGATGGTATGTCTGCAGGTATTAACATGTGAAACATTCAGACAACACAGATGTTTCAAAAGGATGATTTGCATATGATCACCTGTTTCTAAAATCATAACCTGGTAGGAAAGGAAGACCTATGGAAGCTAAAGAGCAAGGCAGTGGAAGAGGTCACTCCTCAGTGCTGGAGTGAATGTCCCATCAGCAGAAAGTGATGTGTGTCTCTTAAATTGAGAAACATGACCACGTTAGCAGGCCCAAACCAGGTAACGAGGCCCAGACAGTGGCCCCTGACCTCCTTACAATGCATGCATTTACAGCTTTTCCTTCATTGAGTTGTTTTCACTGATAACAACTATTTTTTAAATGCTGAATTTCAGCCAGGTGCGGGTGGCTCATGCTTGTAGTCCCAGAACTTTAGGAGGCCAAGCCAGGAGAATTCCTCAAGCCCAGGAGTTCAAGAACAGCCTGGGCAACATGGCGAAACCCTGTCTCTATAAAAAATACAAAAATTAGCCAGGCATCGTTGTGCATGGCTGTAGTCCCAGCTACTCAAGAGGCTGAGGTGGGAGAATCCTCTGAGCCTGGGAGGTGGAGGCTGCAGTGAGCTGCGATGAGGCACCGCACTTCAGCAGGGGTGAATAAATAAATTTATTCTCTAAATACATTCGTTTATTTAGAGACTGAGAGCCTGTCTCTAAATAAACAAATGATGAATTTCAATAGTGTAAATATCTCTTACTCATTAAAACATTTTTTTAATGGCTGTGTTTCGGGATATACAACATTTAAACTCCAGGAATATCTATAATTTTAAAACATTGCCTTCTGCTGTATTATTTTTATAATAAAGATAAGTATAGTACTTAAAATCTTATGTGAAATAAGGAGATTTAAAATATATATGAAGACCCTCTGTTTGAAGTCAACTTTTGGACTCAATCTCTCATCCCAGGCCAGGTTCCCCAATGCTATTCAGCAGTCCCTCACGCTATTCAATAAGCTGTACATCGGAAAACAAACCGCTTTTAAAATAAGATAAATAAAATTATTTAGGGTGGTAAATGATCTATTTAAATGCACACACATTCCAAAGGTGAACAGAAGTTCGCCACTGTTTTTAAGTACTAGTCAATTATTCTCTGTCTCAATCTTTCTGTCTCTCTGCCTCTCAGCATAGACTGAGGTTGGCAGTAAGAACTGGGTATAACTTGCTGTTCTGGAAAGAGAACTTTAAACCCTCAGCTTATTTAGAGAACATGGGTTCCCTTAATTGTGTGACCATTTCGTTCCATCATGATTTTATCCCTATACCGTTTCCTATTGCCTGAGCTGGTGAGAAGTTGACCCATCGTCATGTAATAGCCTAGTTATTAAAAAATATTCTAAGTGGTCAAATAAACATGAACATTTTTTTCTATGGTAGATCTTTAGTAATCACATATTTAAGAAGAAATGTTTGAAGTTAAGGAGAACACGGCCTAATCCAAACTCACTGGAATAATTAAAGTTCATTTGACAGACTTGCTCTTTAGAATGTGAATTAAAATGACAATATCATCTAATCAAAAATTTTCTAACCCTTGCAAATCCTTTCTCTCTTGTTTTCTTTCAGGGGATGAAATGCAAGTTCTAATTTTAAGAATTTTACTTAGGGAAATAGAATGAGCATAAAATATTTAGCTGCAATAATATTTGTCATAGTATTTTCTATAATAGAATAATAAACCACTTAACTGCCTTAAAAATGGGGTACTGTTTAAATTAATCATAGTTGAGTAATGTAATATTGTGCTGCTATAAAAATGATGTTGATGATACCTTAACTACAAAAAAAACACAATGATTTTAAAAATGTTTTGATATGTAATATAAATTTATATAATACTAACCCAATACATTAAAATAGTTATTACCAATAAATAAATATGAACCATATAAATACCTCAAATGTCTTTATAATCAGTGAGATTATGTTTTTCTTTATCTCTCTTTTTATTATTTCTTTTAAATTATAGAAGCTATGTGTTAACATAATTTTTAAAATAGTTCAGCTGGGCATGGTGGCTCATACTTGTAAGCCCAGCACTTTGTGGGGGCTGAGGCGGGTGGATCGCTTGAGGTCAGGAGTTCAAGACCAGGCTGGCCAAAAGGGTGAAACCGTGTCTCTACTAAAAATACAAAAAAATTAGCTGGGCCTGGTGGCACATTCCTGTAGTCCCAGCTACCTGGGAGGCTGAGGCAGGAGAATTGCTTGAGCCTTGGAGGCAGAGGTTGCAGTAGGCCGAGATCATGCCACTGCATGCCAGCTTGGGTTATAGAGTAAGATATCTGAAAAAAAAAAAAAAAATTGAGGCCCAAAAACCACATTTACAATAAGGAACAGGAATGTACTTACGACGGCCAGTCTCCGTGAAGCAGTAAAGGGTGACTGCAACCACAGAGAACACACAGACTCTTGGCATGAACATGGCTCTATCCAATCAGTTTTTTTCCTCTCTCAGAAAAATAACTAAAAAGCACAAAGATTATTTTTTTAAAAGCCACAAACTCCATTATTATCAAAACTTGAAGGCAGGTATAGTCTGCAGACTACCAAATATAAGTAAAGACTCCCCAAAGGAGCAGGTGAGGCAGAAGCTGCCCTGGGGAAAAAGGGACAGAGAGCTGTGAGGGGTCTCAGCATTAGCAGACTCCAGAAATCACAGCGGCTCCAGCAAAGGCCTCTCCTTAAGTGCAGATGTTCTGTCTTTTGTGGCAACAGTAGATACAGGACTGAAGTTAAACAAAACTGGAGGCAGAAGCCCTCCAGGACTCACGGTGTTTCCTTGAAACGAAAGAGATGGTACTACACAAGGAATCTCATGGCCATATTAAATTGAAGAGCCTGTCATGACAGCAGAAAAGGAGAAAGTCTGTGGGTTATGAAGGAAGGCTAGCTCAGCTTGTATGTGGTTCCTATCCATATGCACATACTTAAAGCTCCTGCAAAGTTAGCAACCTAGGAACTCAAGAAGTTCAATGATGAGTAAGAAGAGGGAAGGAGGGGAAGAGGAAGGAGGGGGAAAAGAAGAAAGAGGAGGAAGAAGAGAAAGAACAACTGGCCCAGCATCGGTACAGTCAATTTTTTTAATGGAAAAAGAATAGCAACACTTAGCAAAGAACAAAGAACACTCATCAGAAAAAAATGTTACTATGGAGCAGACAAAAATTGTAACCATTTATTTCACCAACTTTAAGAGCATAAGAAGCCATCCTCCTCACTAATGAAAGATCACAACACAGAAATGCAGGACCTCAAAGATGGCAACACAGGAGGGAATGACACAGAAGCTGGAATTCTGGGAAGAATTACACAAAACTGATAAAACCAGCAAAGAAATAGAGATAAAACTGGAAAGGATGAAAGGGAGAATAACTACAAGAAAAAAGAAAAACACTGAGGGAGGTAGAGAATGGAAACTATAAAAGCAAGCAAAATAAAATGGAAATAAAGGAAAAGTTAAAATATTAGCCAGAAAATGAGATATTGAGGACAGGATAGGCAGATTTGACATATCCATGACAGTCTTCAAAGAAGGAAACCAAGATAATGAGAATATAGCAAATATTTAAAGATATAATTCAAGAAAACTTCATGGAAATATAAGAAAACGTGAATCTGCATAGAGAAAAGACATGCCATATATTAAGGAAAGGTTATCCTGAATGGTTAGCCTTGAGAAAGAAATTGGATTTTAAAGATAAAGAAAGAATCCTTTGGATAGCTTAGCAAAAGTATCAAGTTGTTTATAAGGGGAAGATCAGTCTGGCCTTCAGATATCTCCATAACAACACTGAAGGCCAAAAGATAATGGAGCAATTCCTATAGCACTCTTAAAGGAAAAAAAAAAGTGTGAGATAGGCATTTTATATCCAAGCAAACTGTCTTTCTACTGTAAAGGCTTCAAACAAACAGTGGTAAACAAGGAAAATCTCAAAGAATGCTCTATATATGAGATCTTGCAAAAGCTATCAAAATATAAATTTTAGCTCAACAAGAGATGCCTGGTGAACAATAGCAAAAGGACTGTAGGTGAGTGATGAATATGTTTCACTATACAATTAAGATCAAACAAATGTGAATTATGGGAACACAACAGAATGTAGCTATTAGACAATGTAGAGAGCTAAGGTATCTAAAATACAGAAAAGTAAAAGAGGAAAAGAAGGTAGGAGTAACAGAAGTTGTTCATTGTCACATCTGAAGTAGCTAAATGACAAAAGATATCATTTAAAGTCTATAAAGCTTATATTTCACAGCATAATGCTAAAAAAGATGGCATTATTGCTTAAAGTCAGGTATGGGATAGAGAAAAGGAGGGAGAGAGAATTTTAATTTTATCATAGCTCATTATATATTATTAAATAGATACTGCTCAAAGAAATAAAGAACCAGGAGTATTATAGAAATTAAAAGTAATTATCAGAACAAAAATCCATACCTTCCTAAATATTGAAAGAATTACAGAGAGGAAAAAAAGCAAAAAGAAACATAAAATAGCCCAGATACTGAAAGATTTATTTGAAAAAAAATGCCACATAGACCAAAAAGATGAAAATTTTTTGATGGGTTACTTCTTTGTGTTTTGTTTTGTGACAGTCTCATTGTGTCACCCAGGCTGGAGTACAGTGGCAAGATCACAGCTCACTGCAATCTTGACTTCCCAGGCTCAAGCGAGCTTCTCACCTCAGCCTCCTGAGTAGCTGGGACTATAGGTGCACACCACCATGCCTGACTAATTATTTTATTTTTTATTTTGTAGAGACAGATCTCACTTCATTCTCCTTTTTACAAAGAATTTCGAATTGAAAACCAAAAAGTAAAGCCTTATTCTATGTTCTATGACAAAGGGCATATTTTCAACAAGATCATTCACAGAGGTTTAATAAAAAGGCGGGGGGGCAGGGGCAACAAAGAAAAGCCAAATAAATGCAAACAAAAAGAAAGCAGGAATTATAAGTTTAAATAAGAAACAAGGTAAAGTTACTGCCAAAAAGCATTTAAAAGGCAAAGAAAATCATTCTCTGAAACTAAAATGGTGGCTGAAACCTAGGTAAGCTTAGGTTAGAAAAAAAATAAACTAAAATGATGGAGTTTACAATGAAGATATAATATTTATAAATATTTATTTATCAAATACTGTAGAACAGATATAAAATCTAGAGAAATAGAAGCACTATTACTGGAAAAGATGAACTCACCATGATAGGCCCAGTGGACAAAAAAATATAAGAATATAGAAGTTCTAAGTAACACAATTAATGAGGTAGATCTGAATGATACATTCTTCATAGTCTGCCCCCATAATAGAGAGCACTTCTTCTTTTGAAATGCCTTTGTAACACTCACAGAAATTGACTATAAAGAAAACTTCAATAAAGCTCCAAAAATGAACACTATAGACAATATTCTCTGATCAGAATGTGAAAAAGAAATTGCAAATTTCCTAGGGAATAAAAATATTTCAAGAACTAAATAAAAGGTTATGGGCATGTAGCTAAGGCAGTATGCAGAGGAAAATTCATCTATTTAAAGTTTATAGCAATAAAAATGATAAAATGACAACCAATGAATAGACATTTAACCCCAAAATTTAGAAAAGGGAAATATTGGAAAGCTCAGAAGGACTAGGTAAAGTTAAAGGCAGAAACTAATGATTAGCAACATTATGAAAAATTTCAAAGGAAGCACATATACATTTACACACAAAACAAAAAACTATAGGCCCATTTCACCTACAGTTATCCAAATCCCCAAATTATACATTAACAAATAGAATGCAGCAACACATTGAAAGAATAATTCATCATGACCAAGTAAGATTGATTCAAAAAATTCAAGAATGGTTCAGTAGTAGGAAATTTTTTAATATAATTCATCCTGAAATATTAATAATAATTAACAAAGAAAACTAATAAGATTATCTTCATAAATGCTGAAGAGACAGTTGTCAAAATTCTGCAACTATTCTTTTTTCATTGTTGTTCGGTTTTTGCTTTTACAAGTTTATTTTTTGATTTTTGCTTTTGCAAGTTGTGTATTCTGCATTATAATCATCACATAACTCAGTGTATGCATATGTATTTATATATATATTTATATACACATAATACATATATATAAATTTACAGACATACATATACATACACTGAGTTATGTGATGATTATAATGCAACTGAAATTATGCATGGAGCTGCATATACGCAACACAACTGAAATTAT
>NW_016107315.1:111872-127659 GCF_001604975.1 Cebus imitator
CAACACAACTGAAATTATACATGGAACTGCATATCTATAATTCACATGATGATGCACATTAATCTTAAATGGCACACTGAATGACAACATCTATCACATCTTCTTTACTAACCAGCACTATTTTTTCATTATATCTTAACAGAATATAATACGTTATAAGTTAAACAATGTGATTTTTGTTATAAAAACAGTACAATGGAACTTCCTAAGGCATAACTCTCAATTATGATTTGTGGCCCAGCAAGGAGATCTTGGATTCTCATCAGTCCCTGAAAGTGTGTCATATTCCCTTTAAAGAGACAGCAACTATTCTAGATTCAAAAAAATACAAGATAATATAGTATTCAAAAAAATACTTCCTTAACATAATAGCATAAATGTATCTCAGCTTGAAATGCTTAATGAGGAAACCCCAGAAGCATTTTGATCAAAATTAAGTGCAAGATAAGGATGCCAACTAGCTCTTCATCATTTAACATAAAATAACCTGTTTCCTTGATGTACGTACTTAATGTACTAGTCAATATAATTTCATAGCAGGGAAAAAATAAAGAAAACTGAAGTCATAAAATTAGAAAGAGGAGACAAAACTATCATTATCTGAAGATAATCTAATTGTGTACCTAGAAAATCAAAAAGAATCAATTGAAAAACTCCTGTGAGAATTTAAAAGGATACCGGGGTGCCACCTGACGATGTAGAAGTTAATAGCTTTCATGTATACATATATATACCACAACTAGTTAGAAGACATAATGGGAAAAAAATACCTCATATACTGTAGTAGTAACAAGAAAGACAAAATGCCTAGGGGCAAACTTAAAAGAAATGTGTAAGAAAAATTGTATACACCATTAAAGGACAGAAAAGATGCCCTGAATGAAAGGAAAGATATCATCATCTTAGATATCTTTAGATAAATAATATCAGTGATCTCCAAATTAATTTAGACATTTACTATGATTTAATAAAAATTATCCATAACTTTGCTTTAGAACACGTGATTCTAAAGTTCATATGGAAAAACCAATTAACATACTTGGGAAAATTCTGAAAACAAAATGTAATAATGGAAGACTAGGCCTACTATAGGTTCCACAGTGTCCCCCACGCAGCTCCCCGAAGCACACACATGTTCCTTCTGTGTGCTGATCTAGAAACAGAGTGCCTTGACCTCTCTGTGACCTGGCCAGCTACATGTTCCCTGCAGATTTGAACCCAACCAGGGGCCATGAACATTCTCAGGCACCAATAAATCTGCTTAGGTTGTTGCTGAAAAACACTGAGAATGTAACTCTCTTGGTAAACAGGTAGAAATTAGCCCGTGTCACTAACCAGATTCCTTAAACTCTCATATAATACCCCATAACCCGACCCCCTTAAGGCAGATGTACCTAGGTAGAACATCTCTTGTCGTACCATCTGACTGGGGGATCTGCAGCAGACTCCTCTGCACGGGAGTTCCTCTAATGAATGCTCTGGACTGATCATCCTAGTATTCAGTGCTTCTTTCTTTGAAATACCAACTGGCCCCATCTCAGGAAGATTTGGGGAACTCCCTTGTAGGAATTCCTTTGCTGCTGCTTTTGGGGTGACTACAGCCATAGATTTGACTTTACAGAACACCTAACAAGTATTAATATATAAAGTCTCAATAATTAAACCTTGTGATAGTGAAAAATGAACAGATAATTAGGCCAAAAGACAAAAACAGACAATCAAAAATGCACAGAAAATCCTGAAATAAAACCAATAAATACTATATGGGCCTTTAATATATGATCAAAGGAGAATCTCAATGAAAATGGAACTGTACTTGGTGTTGAGACAATTAGACAGCTATCTGGAAAAGTTAAATTTGGGTTTATACCACACCCATGTCAGGGTAAATTTCATTTGGATATAAGATTTAAATATATAGAAACAATTCCCCTTTCCTAATACACATATCAAAAATATACTAGAAGAAAACATGAGAGAATTCCTTTTAAAATTTGGAATGAGAAACACCTACTTAACTATGACCTCAAATCTAGAAGTCATAAAAAAGCTAAATTACATAGAGAAGTTTAAATCACATAGATAAAGGCTGGGGATAAGGCAAAGCTGTTGACAAACATCCCTCCATTGCAAACAGGGTCTTCCTCTATGTGCAAGGCAGAGACTTTCCCCAACTACAAGGCAGCAGTCCACCAAAGGCTGGTGTCAGGGCAGGTAACTCTGAGAAATACTTTAAAGCAGTGGCCCGCAACCATTTTGCCATCAGGGACCGGTTTCATGGAAGACAATTTTTTTCCCGGACTGGCAGTTACTGGGGTGGTTTTGGGATGAAACTTTTCCACCTTAGATAATCAGGCATTAGTTAGATTCTCATAAGAAGCACATAACGGAGATTTCTTGCATGAGCAGTTCACAATAGGGCTCACACTCCTGTTAGAATCTAATGCCACCACTGGTCTGATAGGAGGTGGAGCTCAAGCAGTAATGCTCACTCACCCACCACTCACCTCCTGTGGTGTGGCCTGGTTCCTAATAGGCCATAGACGGGGACCAGTCCATGGCCTGGGGATTGGAGACCCCTGCTTTAAAGGACTCCAGGCCTTCATCATGAAAACTTTAGCTACTCTCCTAAGTCTAAGGGTAGGTTAGAAGGGCTGAGAGAGCCGAGAGAAATCCCTATGAAGCCTATGGACATTGAAAGAATGGTGAGTGGATATTATGAACAACTTTATGCCACCAAATTTGACAACATAATTTAAATGGACAAATTCCTTGAAAAACACAACTCTATACAAAATAGAAACAAGGAGAAAAAGAAAACATAAAAACCCATCTATGAAATAAATTTTAATAAAACAGACAAAAAACCTCTAAGTTAATGTAGCTTCACAGTAAATTCTATCAGAGATTGAAGAAATAAATAATTATAGACACAAACACTTTAAGAAAATGGAGAAAGGAACAATTCCAGCCTCGTTTGATAAGACTAGCATAACTCTGATACAAAAACTTGACAAGATCATTAAAAGAAAAAAATTACAAATCAATATCCCTTATGAACATAAATGTAAAAACTCTAAATAAAATATTAACAAGTTGAATCAGCAATATATAAAAAATGATAATACATGATGACCAAGAATGGTTTTGTTTTTTGAAAAATAATAGAAACATAAATTGTTTAATCCTATTAAAAAATCAGTGTAATTTACCACATTAACAGAATAAAGGAGAGGGGAGAAAAAAGCATGTTCCTCTTAATGTATGCAAAATAAAATTGAAAAATTCAATGCAAATTTAAGATTTTTTAAAATAGCTTAAAACTAGGAATAGAAGCGAACTTCCTCAGTCTCATAAAGATCATCTGCCAAAAGCACCTACAAATAGCATCATATTAATGGTGAAGCATTGAATAATTTCCCCTACAACTGGGAATAAGGCAATATTCTCACTTGTATTTAACCCTGAACTGGAAATCTTAACCAGTTCAGTATGGCAAGGAAACAACTGGAAAGGAAGAAGCACAATTTTCATTATTGGCAGATGACATGATTGTGTACATAGAAAACCCTGTAGAATCTACAAAAAGTAAATTTTTTAAAAATCTGGTAAAACTAATAAGTGAACTTAGAAAGGTCACAGATACAAAGCCAATATATAAAAAGCAATGAACTTCTATGTATTTGTAACCAATAGAAGTGTATTAGTCTGTTCTCGCATTTCTATAAAGAACTACCTAAAACTGGGTAATTTATAAAGAAAAGAGATTTAACTGACTCACAGTTCTGCAGGCTACACAGGAAACATGGTTGGGAAGGCCTCAAGAAACTTACAATCATGGCAGAGCGTGAAGGGAAAGCAGGTGTGTCTTACATGGCCAGAAAAGGTGGAGGACAAAAGGGCAGGCGCCGCACACTTTTAAACAACCGGACCTCATGAGAATTCACTCACTATCGTGAGAACGGCAAGAGGGAAATCCACCCCCATGATCCAATCACCTCCCACTCAACCCCTCCTCCAACACTGCGGATTACAATTCAACATGAGATTTGGGCATAGATACAAATCCAAATCATATTAAAAAGGGAAATTTAAAAATAGCATAATATTTGCAACAGACAGCAAACAGGAATAAATCTAAGATGTACAAAGCTTCTATACTGAAAACAACAAAACATTCTTGAGAGAAATTAAATAAAACCTAATAAATAGAGGTATATCATCAATATTGTGAGGATGTCCATTTTCCCAAAACTAAACAACTTAATTCACCATAGGCACAAGCAAAATCCCAGAAGACATTTATGTGCAAGTTGACATGATTCTAAAATGCATAGGGAAACACAAAAAACCTAGAGTAGACAAATCTATTTTGAAAAAGAACAAAGTTGGAAGACTTACATCAGTCAATTCTAAAACATATTATAAAGCTACAATAATCAAGACAATGTATTGATTTAGGCATAGATATGAAGATAAATAAAATGAATAGAGACCCCAGAAATAGACCCATACTTAAATGATTAACTGATTTTGAACAAAGAGTCCAAGGTAATTCAATGGAGAAGGAATAGTCTTTCTACAATTGTATATCTGTATATTTTTTAAGAAAAAGATGAACTTCAATCCTTGCATGACACTGTCCACAAAAAGTAAATGAAGTGGATTATAGATACTAGCTTAAAAGCTAAAACTACAAAACTTCTAGAAGAAAACATAAGAGAAATATCTTCATTACCTTAGTATAGGCAAAGATTTCTCAGATGAGATACAATAAAAACTAACGAAAAAAAGAAGGTACTGATAATTTGGACTTCATCAAAATTAAAAACATCTGTTCTTTGAAAAACACTTTTTTTGAAGAAAATAAAAATAAAACATTTAATAAAAGACTTGTATCTAGAATATATAAAGAACTCCTGAACTCAATAGTAAGAAAATACACAATTTACAAATAGACAAAATATTTGAACAAACACTTAAATGAAGATCTATGGCCAAAGAACGTGCATGAAATGATGCTCATCATCATTATTTAAGAGGAAAATATGGATTTAAATTCACAATGAGTTATCACTACATACCCCTAGAATAGTTAAAATTAAAAAGCTGGACAATATCAAGTGTTGTGAGGATATAAAGCAACTAAAACTCTCATGTACCACCAATGGGAGTGTAAAAGAGTACAACCATCTTGAGGAACACTAGAGCAATTTCTTATACTCAAATATCTACCCTATAATCCAGAAATTTCTAGGTATTTACTCAGGAAAGATGAAAACATATGCCTACAAATTATACATAAATGCTCCTAGTTCCTAACTGAAAACATCCAACTGTCTTTGGATAAACAAATTTGACAAGTCTTTGAATAAACAAATAGTGGTATATTCATGTAATGAAATACTATTAAGCACTAAAAATGAACTGTTAACACATGAATGAATGCAACAAACAACAAGAATGAATCTCAAAAACATTATGTTTGAATGAAAGAAGCTGGGTACAAAACAGTATATACTATAAAATATGTGAAATCCAAAAACGAAAACTAATCATGGCAAATTAGAAAATGTTTGCCCACTTGGGAGTCATTGGGTAACTGACTAGAAAGGACACTTTCTGGGATTATACAAATGCTCCAAATTTTGTTTTAGGTGGTTTTTGCACAGGTGTGTCTTACACCTGGCAACCAAAAATTGAACACTTTAGATATGTGCATTTTATTATGTGAAAATTATGCCTTGATTTTTAAAAATTATGATTAGATTTATCTCTATATATTTGTGCCCAGCAATAATAATATCATTTTCAATACATGCTGGTAGATTCCTTTGCATTGTGATAATTGTCTTATTATAACTATCTGTAATTATATGAAGTCTTCATAAATGTGACCAACTGCAATAATAAAGTTGTGAAACACTTAAAAATGATAACTGGCAGACTGGGGAAAATATTTGTAACTCATCTCTCAAAGGGCTAATGACCCTCATATATAAGAATTCATAAAAATATATTTTTAAAATGACACAAATTCAACATCCCTTCATGATAAAAAATTTTCAACAAATTAGGAAGAAATGTACCTCAACATAATAAAGGGCATAGATAACAAATGCACAACTAATATCATACTGAATAGTATCAGCTTTCTTTCTAAGATGTAGAACAAGACAAGGATGCCTGCTTTCATCGCTCTCACTCAATGTAGTACTAAAAGTCCTAGCCAGAGCAATCAGGCAAGAGAAATAAATGAAGGGCATCCAAATTAGAAAAGAGGAAGTCAAATCATCCCTTTTTGTGGATGACATAATCTCACATATAGAAAACCCTAAAGATTACACACACACACACACACACACACACACAAACACTAAACCAATAAACAAATTCAGTAAAGTTACAGGATACAAAATCAATATTAAAAAATCAGTAGCATTTCTATACACCAGTAACAAAGTATCTGAAAATCAAGAAAGCAATACCTTTTACAACAGCTATCAAAAAAATAAAATACCTAGAAACAAACTTAACCAAGGAGGTGAAAGAGCTCTACAATGAAAACTAGAAAATATTAATGACAAAAATTGAAGAAGACACAAGAAAGTGAAAAATATCTTATGTTCATAGATGGGAAGAGTTAATATGGTTAAACTTTCCATATTATCCAAAGCAATCCCTGTCAAATGCAATCCCTATTGAAATACCTATGACATTCTTCACAGTTATAGAAAAAAAAAAAGATCCTAAAATTCATATGGAACCACAAAAGACCCCCAAATAGTCAAAGCAATTTTGAGCAAAAAGAACAAACCTGGAGGCACAACAGAATCTGACTTTAAAACATGCTACAAAGCTATAGTAACCAAAACAACATGGTACTGGCATAAAAACAGATACATAGACCAAGGAACCAGAACAGAAAGTCCAGAAATAAACCCATGCATCTACAAACAATCAATTTTCAACAACAGTACCAAGTACACACAATGGGGAAAGGACAACCTCTTTAATAAATGGTGCTGGGAAAACTAGATATGTAGAAGAATAACACTAGACTCTTATTTCTCACCATATGCGAAAATTAACTCAAAATGGATTAAAGACTTAAGTGTAAGACCCAACACTGTGAAACTACTGGAAGAAAACATAGGGGGAAAGCTCCATGGCATTTGTGTAGGCCAGGATTCTTTGAGCAAAACATCAAAAACACAGGCAACAAAAGCAAATATAGACAAATGGGATTACCTCAAACTAAAAAGCTTCTGCACAGCAAAGAAAACAATCAACAGAGCAAAAAGACAATCTATAGAATGGGAGAATATATTTCTAAACTACACATCTGATAATGAGATCATATTCAAAATATATAAGAAACTCAAATAACTCAACAACAAAAAAACAGATAAACCAATTTAAAAACGGGTAAAAGACCTGAATAGACATTTCTCAAAAAAAGACATACAGATGGCCAACAGGAATATGAAAAATTGCTCAACATCACTAGTCAATAGGGAACTGCAAATCTAAACTATAATGAGACATCACCTTACTCCAATCAGAATGGCTACTACCAAAAAATCAAAAGATAGCAAGGATGTGGAGAAAAGGGACCCCTTATACACTGCTAGCAGGATCCAGTGTGGAAAGCAATATGGAGGTTCCTCAAAAAATTAAAAATAACAGCAGGGCACAGTGGCATGGGCCTGTAATTCTAGCCACTCAGGTGGCTGAGGCAGGAGGACAGGTTGAACCTAGGAGTTCAAAGCTGTAGTGTACTTTGATAGTGACTGTGAATAGCCGCTGCACTCCAGACTGGGCAATAGAGTAAAACTATGTCTCTAAGAAAAAAAAATTAAAAATAGAACTACCATATGATCCAGCAATCCCACTACAGGGTATATATCCAAAGGTGATGAAATTAGTATGTTGAAGAGATATCTAAACTCCTTTGTTCATTGCAGCACTATTCATAGTGGTTGAGATATGGAAACTACTTAAATGTTCATCAATAGAAGAATAGGTAAAGAAACTATAGTACATATATACAGGTTATAATTTACACACACACATACACATACACAATGGAATACTATTCAGTTATAATAACAAAATGAAATTCTGTCATTTGTGGCAACATAGATGAACCTGGAAAACATGTTTAAACTAAATAAGCTAGGCATAGAAAACAAGTCCCACAAGGTCTCACTTAAACGCAGAGTCTAAAAAGTTGTTCTTATAGACGTAGAAGGCAGAATAGTGGTTAGCAGAGGATGGGAAGGATGGGGAGAAGTGGGGGAAGGTGAGAGATTGGTCAGTGAGTACAAAGCTCTAGTTACATTGGAGGAATAAGTTGTGGTGGCCTGTTGCATAGAAAGATCACTAGAGTTAACAACACTGTATTGTGTATTTCAAAATAGCTAGAAGAGAGGTTTTTGAATTTCTCATCACAAAGAAATAACACATGTTTAAGACAATGGAGATGTTAATTAAACTGTGATCATTATACAATTATGAATGTATCAAAACATCACATTTATCCCATAAATATGTACATTTATTATGTGTTAATCATAAATAAAAATAATAAAAATGAAAGTCATAGGACTGTTAAAAGAAAACATAAATTACCAAAATAAAGACTGCTTTACTCTGGGAGTGGAGTGCTTTCATCACAAATGGATTTCACTTTTAGGTGTAGTCACTGTTTTCTATTTCTGGTTTGTTTTCACATTTAATGGTGGTGTGAAAAAAGGGAACAGAGGAAGAAGGGAGAAAAGAGGAAAAAGACAGATATATACCTATGCTCAAAGAAAGTACTGGATAGAATCATACAAACATATTAATAATGGGGTGGAATTATGGGAGTTTTTTTCTTCTATGGATTATGTTTTGTTTGTTTGTTTGTTTGTTTGTTGAGATGACTCTCCCTCTGTCAACAGGCTGGTGAGCAGTGATGCCATCTCAGCTCACTGCAACTTCCGCCTCCCAGGTTCAAGCGATTCTCCTGCCTCAGCCTCCTGAGTAGCTGGGACTATAGGTGTGTGCCACCACGCCCAGCTAATTTTAGTATTTTTAGTATAGACAGGGTTTCACCATGTTGGCCAAAATGGTCTGGATCTCTTGACATGATGACCCTCCTGCCTCAGCCTCCCAAAGTGCTGGGATTATAGGTGTGAGCCACCACACCCGGTTGGATTACCTGTATATATATGTATTTTTGCAATGGACATATTACCTTCTGCTCATTTATTGAAAATGCTATCATGCAAATAAGAACTATTTCTGGGGAACCTATTACATCTAGAAGTACTTTTAATAATTTTCATGAAGTTCAATTTATGAGTCAAAATTTTATTCCTTCAATAGGCAATGCTTTTATTATTTTTTATGCCCACCCACAGAACATAGGTGGGGATAAATGAATTAAGAAGCTTCATGAACTTTTTACTTATAAATGCTGCATAATTTTATATTCTAGTAGCAGATAATATTTTTTAAAGTTCATTTAAATCTACCTAACTTATATTTGGAGTTTTATTCCACAGTTTCCATCAGAGATGGTGCCCACATTGGTTCCTTAAAATAGATGTAGAAGCTGGGGAGGTGGTGCACACCTATAGTCCCAGTTACTTCAGTGGCTAAGGCAGGAGGATTGCTTGAGCCCAGGACAACAAGTTCAAGTTCAGCCTAGACAACATGGCAAAGCTCTGCCTCTAAAAAAATAAAAAAGAAAAACAGAAGTAGTAAAGGAATCCACTGGCAATTTATATGTCCTTTTCAAAAAGTCTTTGTATTATAAAATCTTTAAATGTATATAAAAATAGAGGATTGTCTATTTAACCCTGTATAACCATCATGTAGACTTACATTGGCAATATTTGTTTAGTCTTTTAAAAAACATATAGATTATAACATTTCTTCCTAAATACTTTAGTAAGGATTTCTAAAATATAAGGATATCTTATAACCACAAAACCATTTTTACACCTAACAAAATTAACAATAATTTCTTAGTATCATCTAATTCATAGACCATATTCAAATTTCCCCCATATATCTCCAAAATGTATTTTACAGTTATTTGTTTGACCTAGGATCCATATAAAGTCTGACTGATCATTTCATTTCTAAAATCTAGTGTTTTAAAAATCTAGAATAGTTTCCATCATTACTACCACTTTTTTCTTTCTTCTTCTTCATTTCTTTTTTAATGTTATTTATTGACTTGTACTTGGTTCACTGTTTCATAAAGTGTTTCCTGGAAACTTAAAGAATAATTTGACACCACCACCAAAGAACTCATTGTAAAAACAATTGTCTCAAAAGAGAAAATCAGATGTTAAAATCATTTTTTAACATCAAAATCTTGCAAATCTTCATCTTGAACATCAATACTGTAAGGCCGGTTGCCTCGCCGGGAGCTTGGACACGCCCATCCCTCTCCGTGCCTAAAAACTACATCACCACTCCGCGCCCGACATCAAGCCCTGCACCCGGCACCTAGCCCACCCTTGGAAAACCCCGCCAAAATTTAAAAGAAGCCCCGCAAAAACCTGCCCAATAGCCTTTTGCCCAGTCCAGGTCCCACTCCCACTGGGCGGCCGCTCACCAGAAATCCCACCTACCTACCAATAGCAGCTTGCCCCAACCACATCTGGTTTCCCCACAACCAATCAAAACGCCTTCACTCCCTATAAAACCCCAGGCCCAGAAGAATCAAGCGCGACTTCCCTGGCCCCTTCCCCCGGGACCATGGAACCTCTGCGAGAGCTAAATAAATTGGCATTTAATTTTATTATGCTGGTCTCACTTTCCTCATTTTAAACTCGGCAATAACCCTTACAAATACTATAGTGTGGAAGGGTGGGGCAAATAGGAATATTAGAAAAATTCCATAAAACTAGCATATTTTAAGAGCTGGGTGCACTGGCTCATGCCTGTAATCCCAGCTCCTCTGGAGGCTAAGGCGAGAGAATCACTTAAACTCGGGAGTTTGGCTGCAGTGAGCTAAGATTATATCACTGCACTCTAGCCTGGGTGACAGAGGGAAACCCCATTGAAAGAAAGGAAAGAAAAAGAAAAGAGAAAAGACCCGAATTTTAGAAAGCTGCCTTGCCTTTGGAGCCTCTCAACCCGGAAGAGACGTCACAATTTCCCTTCTGCCCTGGAGGAACACATGCTTAATGTAGTTTGCAGGAAGCCTGACTTCAGCTAGCTTTAACACCCCCAGGAGTTAAAACGTGAAAGAACCGCACTTCCCCTTTTAGAAGGCTCATCTTATCACAGACAACAGAGGTAAGAGAAAACATTTTAAGCTAATGACATTTACTGCTAACCAGATCTGGTTGAAGCAATCCATTGGACTCCAGTTTGCAAGTCTCATTTCTTAGAAGCTTCATTTATCTTAGAATGCTCAACCAAAAGCACCCCACCTTCACATTTCTCTGAGTATTATGCTAGAAAATGAATTATTTTCCCAGCTGGTTAACTATCTTTAACCCCCCAGGCTGCCACAATATTGTGTGTATGTTAATTCAACTGCATTGCAAATTCTCTGACATTGAACAACAATAATAAAAGAGACAAATATTAAGCCTAATGGAAGGAATGTTGCTAGGGAGATTTTTATAAGATAGAACCAAAAAAATCCTTCATGTATAGAAGGAAAATTTCTGAAATCATCCAACATGCAAGAATTGAGCATCCGCCAACTGGGTCAGCTGCTGACCCATTTCTATACTGGTCAGTGGGGTCTAGAAAGGCTGAGGCTTTCCTTGACAGGTTTGGGCCACATACCCACTCCTGAGGTCAGAGGCAAAGTCAACTTCCTCCAAACCTAAATCTAAGAGTCATGAACAAAGCCTTCTCCAAGGAAAATCAAAAGCAGCTACCAGCAGAAAGGGGAATGAATCCTGGGCAGCAAAGCCAATAGATAAATGGGCATCTATAGAGCCAGAGCTAAGTGAAGTCAGAAATACAGAAAAGGGGCCATGAGTGTGTGTGTCCCCTGTCTATTAGAATGCCTGGGTCCCTAATGCTTTTTACTAGCTCTAGTCCTTCCCCAATCATATCCCAGTCTCTCAGGTCTCTGGGTCCATTGAGTTTGTTGGCCTATTGGGCAAGCTTCCTAATATATTTCCTCTCTTGTACAGGAAAGTTTTATCTTCAATTAGATGCATTTTTCTAAAATCCTTAATGGAAGGACTTTAATGGAAAGAGTGTTTTTAGTCCCAATCCCTGGAACATATCACAGTTCAGCTATGTAGGCTGTTGAATCCAGCTTTAGTGGGAGAAATTACGCATTTCTTGATTTGGCTCTTCTAGATGTCGAAAGGCAGCATAAAAAGCAGTCATTTAATTTTTCAGTGAAAGATGAAATGAAGGTAGGGAGTTTTCAAATCACTAAACAGATTCACCTTTCTAGTAAAAAGAGATTCCTCTCAGAGCTTTCCTAGCCCAGAGAGGTTGCTTGGTCCTGCCTTGTGGTTCTTACCTTCTCCTCGCCTCCTGCAAGCAGCTCAGAAACAGAGGGAAAACTTTGTAAACATTGGCACAGGACAACACCAATCTTCCTCTGGCCCTGCTAGAATCACTTACTAGAGCCTTCCAGAGAGGGCCACATGTGTGCTAAAAGATGCATGGCAAATATTACGGATAACACATTAAAAAAATAAAAGGGAAATGAGTCATGTTTGCAAGTGAATTTATGTTTATACAAAATATTTGTGGAAACATGCCTTTCCACTTTGGAGATTCTCCTAATCCATCACCATGACACTAATGTTGCGAGAAGCAAATCCGTCAGACGGTGACCATTACTTTTTAATAGACCACTCCATTTTCAGCAATCACACTAACAAAATCAGGACATAGCCCAGTCTGCTTGCGGGAGATGAAAATACTTGCAAACACTTCACAAATCCTCCCCTACACAAAGAGGAGGCTTGCTCACAGGTAGTCCAGATGCAGAACAGGAGGGAAGTGCCAAGGGAACTCTGCCATGCAGATTCTTCTAGGGCCTGACCAACATCTGTGTGGTGCCTGCACACCCGGTGCTGAGTTTGTTTTTCAGAAAGCTGTTCTCATTTTGCCCAGAAAGGCTCTGCTTGAGGGCCAGGTGTATGGCCTTTGCTTTCAGATTATATAAGATGCAAAAACACATGATCTGGATCACATAGACCAAAGTATGATTTTTTAAACTGCTTACCAAAGGACACTAAGAAAGAGCCTTAATAAAAACACACACACACACCTCTCTGATATATTTGTGACTGCACTACACCAGAGCACAATTCATTCATTCACTCTTTTGACAATTATCTCCTAAATGGTGGGAACTGTGCTTGGTGTGATGAAATATGAATATTTATAAGTCATGGTCCCTGCTCTCAAATGAAAGGGAAAGACACAGTTGGCCATGCTACATATTAGAACTAATTAAGTACAAATAAGGAGCTATGGGAGCATAAAGAAATAAGTGATTTATGAAATTTCATGTGAATTGAGAAAAACTTCAGGGAGGAAATTTTTGGACCCTGACCTTGAAGAATATAGCTAGCAGTTATTCTTTTATGATGATGATGATGATGATTTTCTTTTGTTGCCTTATTTCAAAAACAATATATATGCATTATAGAAAATATACATAAGCTTCTTACTCAAATATAACTACTATTGATATTCTCAATTTTTTCTAGCAACATGCACTTGTTACAAAAATTGTTCATATTTCATGATTAGACTTGTAGCCTGCTTACCCCAGCATGCATGTGTGTGTGCGAGTACATACACATATCTAATATTGTAACAGAAGCACTCTTATTTGATAGAATTGGATGCACTAGATCAGTAAAAAAAATGCAGTCAATGCAAGGAATCCTCAAATAGGATAAAAACCAACCCCTGAAATATCTTATTTTAATTTAATGCAAAGTCCTGTGCCTTCATTCACCACTCTTCTGCTTTCAGGCCAGCACCTTTTCTCTGGGCACAGCACTGCTGGGGGCTGCAGCTTCAGTAAGCCATCTTCCCCATGCACCACGTGTAAAGTCTAGTTTTGAAGCCTTTAACACAGAGGAAGAACTGAGACAGAATGGCAGAGTAATGTGACTCCAGAAACCTTCTAAATCTTTACAATTCTTCTCTGCTCTTTAGTTGCCTCACCCACCTAATTCCATGGCATTTTTCAGTGATTACTATTCATCCAGTATTTCCAAAGTGTTCAGCTCTTGGTAGAAACATCAGCTCTCTTCATGTTCACTGTCTTACATCTCCTATTGACATAGTACCAAAATACATATAAATGGATAATTATAATAAGCAATGGAATTAGCACCAGCAGGTTTGGAAGCATACCACTCAGCCCACCAAAGCAGAGAGAACAGGAGTACGAGTCCCTGGCAACCATAGCATTCAGGCTGCCCTGGGCTTCGGTCAGCAGTTGTTACCTGTGAACTCTCTCTCAAGTCCAGAAGGCTGGCTAAAATTAATGTTTATTATATAAGACAAATCTCTTTCTATATCATTGTATCTGTTTTCCGTTGTTGCTCTAACAAACTGCCACCAATTTAGCAGCTTAAAACAACATCCTCGTTTACTTCACAGTTGTGTGGGTCAGAAGTCCAGGTGGGCTCAGCTGGGTTCTCTGCGTAAGGTCTCAAAAGGTCTAAGACAAGATGTTGGCCAGCTCAGCTCTTACCTGAAAGCTCCAAGGAAGAATCTGTTTCCACGCTCATTGAGGTTGCTGGCTGACTGCAGCAATAGGTCTGAAGTCGCCATTTCCTTGCTGGCTGTCAGCTGGGGCTACTCACAGCTCCTGATGGCTGCCCACACTCCTTGGCATGTGGCCGCCTCCATCTTTGAGCCAGCAGTGGCATGCCAAATCCCTCCAAGAGCTTCAAATCTATGACTTCCCCTCTGCGATCAGAAAAGAAAACTCTGGGCTTTTAAAAGAACTCATGTGGTGAGATCAAGTACATCCAGATAAGCCTATTTTAAAGTCAACTATGCCATATAACAAAACATAATCATGGGAGTGATAGCTTATCAATCAATGAGTTCTGGGGAGTAGAGGTGGGAATCTTGATTTTAAAATTCTGCCTACCACAGTCATTAAAATGGGGACAAAAGGAAAGGGTTTTCCAGGTTAAATGGAGAGCATAAGCAAAGACATAGCGAACGACAAGGCACTGGGTGAAGGATCTGCGAACAGTAACACCATATCCCCCTTTCATCCCAGCTGGGGCCCCTTCTGCGTCTAGCATCCCAACTAAAAGCAGATAAAAGAAAGTGAGAAGATGAGAAAATAGAAATTAAATCATGCTAAGGTTTCTATATAATATTTCCTTGGGTTGTAACCTAATTATTAGTTTATGAAATGATGAGTTAAGGATCTAAAGAAGGGCCAATCACATTCTTTCCCAAGAGAGCAAGAGATAACATTCATTGGTCTACTGACAATGGTATAATGATATCAAAATATACCCACTTTCTAGCTGTTCAAGTAGAAAAAATTCAAATGAGAATTCCCAATGCTAAGAGATAAAACTGATATTGTCAAAAATTACAGTGTAAATGAGTACAACTCATTAAGAATGCCATTTTGTAATATGCTAAAAAGAATAAAAATATTCGTACCCTTTGACCTCATTTTGAGGACTTTATACCAAGGAGATAACCCAAAAGAATTTTTTGAATTATACAATAAAAATACACTTCACAGTGTATTTTATATACTATATAAACATTTATATACTATAATTTTTCTTTCTTTTTTTTTTTT
>NW_016107315.1:129069-152126 GCF_001604975.1 Cebus imitator
ATTTAAACCTGTAAATAGGTGTGATGTAGTACTGATAAGAGTGTATATTTTGTGTATTTAAAGTGGAGAGTTCTATAAATGTTAATTAAGTCTACCTGTTCCGGATCTGAGTTCAAGTCCTGAATACCGATGTTAACTTTCTGTTCATTTCTTTTGGCTAAAAATTACAGCTTTTAGCCAAAAGAGGAGATAAACTAAGCTGTCCCTCCTGTTGTGTGGATTTCATTATTTGCAAATACACAATAGCATCTACCTCTTCTAAGAGGAAAGTTGTTTTAATTCTGTTTCACTGAGAATTGGCTCATTTTTATAATGCATTGCAGTGCCCTGAATCTCAAGTCCAGAAATTCACTAGAGGACCTGTTACGGTGAAGAAAAGATCACAGTCCCCATTAAGTGACTGATCTGTGACTGATCAGGTAGCATTGACCTGCCTTACCTCTGTTGGCTTCTAATTCCCTCTGGTTTTATTTTCATCAAAGAAGCAAACATTGTGAGGAAGCAGTTCTATTATCATACTTAAAATTCCTATACTAGTCAGCAGTACTCAGAAAAAATTCATGTCTCCTCCAGCTCTAGGGGATCTACTGCAAATCCTTTAAATTGTCATATTATCCTCTCATTTGTTCTATTTTAGCAAAGCAAATGATTAAAAATTAAACTTTCATTTAGAAGCGTAATTATTTTAAAGGGCGTCAGAGCTTCGTGTAAAACAAATTTACCTCAGCAAATAGAATGAGGCTTTGGAATTTCGATTGGAGAGTTAATGAAATAACCATAATTTGGTTAGGTGAATCAACCTACATCATCTTATTTAAAGAGATTTCTCTCCTTATTTATTCAGTTGTCATGTATGTAGCTGCTACTTACTCTTTCAGTAAATATCTTAGCTGTGTTTCTGACTGAATCACAGAAATATTTTTGTTTTAAAACAGGAAGAGAATTTTCTAGATACATGAAAATGAAAATTAATTGCTGTGATTTCCCTCAAGAGAGTGGGAATTTATAAGTTTAAAAAGTAGCAATAGTACTAATCTGAATTTCTAAATCCTTAAAAATTCCCCACATAACATAAAAATCTGTTCTGAATACTTGAGGTAAATTAGTTTAGTGTTAGGAGCTGGAAAACCAATGCCTGGCCCAGTGCCTGAAAATCTTTAGGTTAAGGGAATGAACACATGAACTGTCAACCTAAATAACAGAGGGAGGCTCTCTATAAGAAAATGATGTTTATTCAAGAATAACTTTGGGAATAGAGGGGCTTTGAGAGAGTCTCTCGGTTTGTTATTTAGGTTGACAATATGCCAATCCAGTCAACTGTCTAAGCAATTGGGTACCACGGAGCTCACAGAGTCCAGGAGCTTGTGCGGAGGGAGGCCACTGAACGTGGCCATATGGAAGTGCCACCTCTTGGTCTCTTTCACCTTAAAATTGTACCCCCACCACCAGCACAATAGGCCTACTAGATTTCATTGCCAGGAGGGAAGGATAAGGAAATGGTGGTATAAGTCTACCCCTAAATGTATGGGTATGTACCAAGAGTGCAGAGGGAAGTCCATACATGTTTACATATTTACATGTGATAACCAAGCTACAGGAAGGTACGTGTTTTCATGGAGAGCTCTCCACTCACCCACATAGCCCTCTTCCTACGATGCCAAAGGAGTCCACTCTGTGCTCCAGGGCCAGCCCTTTGTCCTGTAAGTCCTCGCAGGAGCAAAAGTACTCTGGGGCAGGGCAGGTGGGAGCCACGCTGACTTAGTTGTTCCTAGACTGGCCCCACAGGGGAACAACCTAGTCAAACTCCCCAGGCAGCTAACCTGGCAAGGCAACTGGCAATAACTCTTATGCTTAAAGACCAGCCAACGGACGGCTGTCCCAGCTTCCTCTCAGGGAGAGAACCATGCAAAACCTCCAGCAGTCCTCAGATGAGTAAAGCAGGTTAGAGGAGCTCCGCTCATCCCATGCAATCACCATGCAGCCACCATCAGAATGAGGTCCTCCCATCCAAACTGCGTGGCTTGGAGTAAGGGAAGCAAAGCCCCCAGGGAAAAACCCAAAGGATGATGGCTGGGGAAGCCACAAGCACCACCATCACACTAGGTGTGCACTGGGGCTACTCTTGACCCCCTGAGCCTCAGCCTCTTCACTCTGGCCCCAGGGGGTGATGGCCTCACCTCTAAGAGGTTTGGGGAGGACTCCATGAGACGCCTTCAATTCAACACGCCCAAGGTCAGCACAGAGAGCTCAGCAGCCCTGAGCCTGGCGCGCTGTCGGTGTTTGGAAAGAATGCATTCTGTCCCAGAAGGCAAGAATAGTTTGAGGCTGGCAGAAGCCCCCAACGTGGGGGTAGCCGGGGGGACACCCACAGGAAGGCTCCATGCTGCAGCCCAGGGCCCTGGTACGTCAGGTCTCCTCCGACCTCGGGCGAGCTCCGGCGGGCTGGCCCGTGGCCGCTCCCCCACGCATCTGAACGCGCCGGGCTCTGCTGGCTGGCCAGGGTGACAGAGAGACAGTCGGGCGGTGCCCTCGGGGAGGGGCGGGACTCTCCTGCTGGGCTCCCAGATGGCGCGGGAAGAAAAGCCATCAACCAGGAAATGAAAAAAACAGCAGGTCCATTAGCGGTGGGCCTGTGACGCGAGGGGCCACGGAGGCGGCGGGAGCTCCGTGGGGCCACCCACCCTCAGAGCGTAGCCCCTAGGTGGCGCCGCCCGTTCCGCGATCCCAGGACCCCAGCCCCGTGTCCCGGGGACTGGGAGCCGCGCGGACACACAGACTCTGGGCTGCAAAGATGCGCCCCCCGCTCTAAGCTGCCTGCCCGGAGGTCACGGGCAAAGTGGCTAGGGATCTGGCGCTCTCTCTCTCTCTCTTTTTTTTTTTTTTTTTTTTTTTTTGAGAACGCAGCAATGTGGAGCTGGTCAGCCTGGTGCACCGCTCTTTTTCCCCTTTCTTTTCAATGCTTTTCTCATTGTAGCCTCCTTCACTCCTGCCCCCCTGCTCTCTTAAGTGCTTTTAGTTGGAGGGAAAATTGACCCACAGAAATCACTGCATTGTACCCAAGACACTATTTGAACTTTCTAATAGCCCTAGAAATCCCCTCAGGGCTCTGTTTCTAATAAACCAAACCTCCAAAGTGGAAGAAAACAGTTTTCTCACCCTGCCAGCCTTCTTTATAATTAGCCTCAACTAGAGGATCCCACTTGGACTGTCTGGCTGACAGCTGTGGGCCCAGGCCTGGAAACTGGGCCCTCAACAACTGGGCAGAGAGAACAGAGGGAGAAACCGGCTGCCACCCCGGAGCCTGGGCTGGGGGTTCTACAAAGCCATCCGGTGCCTATGGACTAGCAAACCCGTTTTACAGGAAGGGAAGGGAAGCTCATGGGGATGACGGATTCTCCCAAGGCCCCTTCCTTCATAAGCCGTAGAGTTAGGTCTGGAATCCTGGTCCAGGAGTCTCTAAATGTTCTTGTACCCCTTCCTGTGCCACACAAGATTCTCACTGGGTCATCAGCTATTTTAGTCACTGATGAAATAGTGACTAAAATTTTAGTGAAATCAGCTACACAGCGTCTACGATTTTCACTCAGGGGCTGTGTTAATCATTCACCCTTTATAGGCCACTTGCAGGCACTTACAGTTTCTGAAAGGCCACTGTAAAGATCATACTTTATTTAGTTGGCTCTCTGTAGTAGATGCTATAGCACTGGCAAATTTTCCTCAGACTAATAAATATGGGTGCTGTGTGGCACTCAAGGTGGTGCAACTTTACACAGAAACGCATCTGCCCACCCTGACATCACACCACAGAAAGTTTAGCATCATAAAAGCAGGTTTCCTTGCCTACATTTTCTAGTGCAGATCTTCTCCTTTTCAATGTCCTTGGGTTTAAAGCCTTCATAGAGCATAGTAATCTAAAGTCACAATGAAAATGTATATTTCATTTTCAAATGTGAGAAATGAGAAAAGCCGTAATCGTAGATTAACACTGTAGAGTTTAAACTGGCGTGCTGTGTCCAAGTGAGATTTACAGCAACATCTTTACCAGTGCTCCAGTGTTTCCCTTGAAGAAAATGTTTCATTCTCCCAGGACCTGCTTATTAAGTCAGAAAAAAAAAAATATCACTTATTTCTTCAGCCACGTTTCTCCTTTGTTTTGCCTTGATGTTGTGTGTAAAAACGAAATATACTAATAAATATCAAGGTGTCATAGAAACAAGGAAAAAAAAGGACTGACAATCCAAGGTTAAAAATTCAATTAAATTAAGACCCATAACTTCTAGTCTGTAAGGAACAGAGCTTTCACCTCCCCAGTGTTTAACAAGCACCTCTCACGCGCCAGGCCCTGTGCTAGATACTGGTGAATAAACCAGTCTGCAACTTCACAAATCACAGAGTAGTGGGAAAGACAGGCTGCAGCCAGTGGTTACAAGGTATTAATTAAGCCATACAGGGAACTGTGAGGACATGTAACAGGAGGCTCTAAGCTAGCCTGGGGTGAGGGAGTTACCCGAAAGAAGACCAAGTCTTTGCTGAATTGAAAAGGAGATTGCCAGGTAAGACAGGTGTTTTCATCTGGTTTATGTTGCTTATAACAGAACTCCTGAAACTGGGTAATTTATAAAGAAAAGGAACTTATTTCTCACAGTCATAAAGCCTGAGAAGTCCTAGGTGCAGGGGCTGTATCTGGTGAGGGTCTTCTTGCTGGTGGAGACTCTCTGCAGCGTCTCGAGGCAGTGCGGGGCATCACATGGCGAGGAACTGAGTGTGCTAGCTAAGGTATCTTTTCCTTCTCTTATAAAGCCACTAGTCCTAATCTCAGGATAACTCATTAATCCACTAACCCATTAATGCATTCATTATGAGTGGATTAATCCATTTATGAGGGTACAGCCCTTATAAGCCAATCACCTTTTAAATGTCCCACCTTAAAATGCTGCCACCTTGGGGATTAAATTTTAACATGAGTTTTGGAGGGGACGAATATTCAAACCAAACTACCAGGCACAGTGGCTCACACCTATAATCTCAGCACTTTGGGAGGCTGAGGTGGGAGGATAACTTGAGCCGAGGAGCCCAAGACCAGCCCAAGCAACATGGCAAAACACCATCTCTACAAAAAATACAAAACTAGCTGGGCGTGGTGGTACACACCTGTGATCCCAGCTACTCGAGAGGCTAAGGTGGGAGGATCACCTGAGCCCTGGGAGGTCAAGGCTGCAATGAACCATGATTGTACCACTGCACTCCAGCCTAGGTGAGAGAGCAAGACCCTATATCAAAAAAAAAAAAAAAAAAAAAAACACAGCAAAGGGGCAAAGAGCTCTTAGGCAATAAAGAGTATGTGGGAGTATGTGGGCAGAGGAGACCCTGGCAGGCTGGAAGAACTGAGAAGATTCCAGAATGACTGATGAGAAAAGATAGAGAACAGAGTGGTGCGAAGTGAGTTTGGAGAGGTCTCGGCCTATCAGTGGACGTGACCTTTGCCTTAGAAACCTAGTCCAGTAGGGTAGACTGCAGAGGATAAGCTCCATGAGAACAAGGACCAAGCCTGCTTTTACTTGTTGTACTTGGTACACTTGTTAGCCCAGCATTAGCACGTAGTAGGTGCTCATTAAACAGGGGCTATTTCTGTATTATTGTCACATCTTCATTCATTTCTCCCACTTTCTCTCTATTTCTTTCCCTACCCTCTAACTAAATGTTGCACCTGTTTCTCTCATTGTCCTTTTCCTTACTTAAAGGTTATGGATTAATCAGGCTTCTCTTCCTTCCATGTTCTTCCCTGTTCTTTCTTTCCATTTTGCCATCTAATGTATTCAGAAATTCCTTGCAATGCCAAAGAGAAGGGAGAAATCATCCAGCCAGATCACTAGGGAGGGAAAAAAACCAAAGACACCTGCATCTTAAATCTTAATCCATTCACTCTAGGGTGGATCAAATCTGAACAGGGCCGGTGGGTATTTACACATCCAACTAACAAAGTGAGGAGGACTTTCTGCTTTACATGGCAGATAATTTATACCAAAGAGAGTACTTTAACTCAGCATTAAGCTCCTTTTCATTGATTATGATGCCAAATCTTGAGATGGCACATGGCAAATGTGTGCCCTGAGTGCCAAATTGGTCCCTCTGGGACCGGAAAAGCATTTTAGAAACCTTGCTTGAGGCTGATGTACTTACCATTTTGAGTTGTCAAAGCTTGTCTCTCTACTGTGGCAGAATCACCAATAGTCTTGCCTTCTGAAAAAAAAATGGCATTCTTAACTCTCCAGATAGTCATGCATATGCTGTATTTTGTTTTGTTTTGTTTTCAAGTAGTCTGGATCCCAAGAGACCTTCCTGGAAACCTAATTAATAAGCAAATCATCCTGAGGGTTTATTTCAATTTGTTTATTTACACTCCTCAGCCTTCTGGGACAGTCACCCTCTGTTTTAATACCCAACTAAAATGACTCACCTCATTGTCCCATGGTTCTTCCCAAGAGGTAAAGATGCAGCTCCTGTTCCCTCTTGCTCTGACTTTGTGCTCAGAGTTCATCTCCAGCCCTTTTTCCTTAAGCATGAGCAAAGCCTCTCCTGTTTCCTTGCCCAAGCACCACCAATCCAAGATTCTGTATATAAAAGACATTTATGAATTCTGGAGTGAACAGAGGGTATTTACAGCTCGGGGCTGGGGGGAATACTTTAAACTTAAAGCTTGACACAAATAGTTACTGAAAATTCATCACCTATCCTCTGACCAAGAGTATCTATGACTGTTGTAGTCTCCTGGGGCCCTTGGGTCACCGGCCCTCTCTCTCTCCTTTTCCAAGAGCTTTTCTCTCTCTCGCTCGTTGTTTCAATTCTGCTATTCTCCTATAATTTACTAAGCAATGATAGACACTTCATATTCTCAAATAGCAGAAATAATTATTTCTTTCCTTTGCACATTTGGTAGAGATGCTTCAAGAAGAAGAGCCTGTTGGTTGGGCACTGTGACTCATGCCTATAATCCCAGGACTTTGGGAGGCCAAGGTGGGCAGATCACATGAGGTCAGGAGTTTGAGATCAGCCTGATCAAGACCAGCCTGGCCAACATGGTGAAACCCCGTCTCTACTAAAAATACAAAAAAGTTAGCCAGGCATAATGGTGGGTGCTTATAATCCCAGCTACATGGGAGGCTGAGGCAGGACAATCGCTTGAACCTGGGAGGTGATGTTGCAGTGAGCCGAGATTGTGCCACTGCACTCCAGTCTGGGCAACACAGCGAAGCTCTGTCTCAAAAAAAAAAAAAAAAAAAGAAGAGCCTGTCTTTAAAGGTCAAAACTATTTGTTCAGAAATTCATCTCCTTAGACCTCAGAGTCTTTCTGCCTCTTGCCCAGGCTGGAGTGCAGTGGTGCAATCATAGATCACTGCAACCTCGACCTCCTAGGCTCAAGTGATCCTCCCACCTTAGCCTGGGAATACAGGTATGCACCATCATATGCAAGTAATATTTTGGGTAGAGATGGGATCTCACTATGTTGCCCAAACTGGTCTTGAACTCCTGGGCTCAAGCTGTCCTCCTGCCTTGACCTCCCAAAGTGCTGGGATGACAGGCATGAGCCACCACACCTCTCCGATACTTCTAACATAAAGAAATAGCCCTTAAACTACTATTTTATGAGCACTTTCTAGGTACCAGCTATGTAACAAGCCTTATTTCATTTAATCTTTATAACAGCTGTATATGATTAGCATTATTCTCTTCATTTTACAGATTATCATCATCACATTGAGTGCTTACTGTGCATCAAGGTCTATGTGAAGCACTTTACATGGTCACCCTGCTGAATCCTCATAATTCTATGTAAAGTTACTATTGCCATGCTGTTTCACAGAGAAAGAAACTGAGGTTGAGAGGAGCAATGAGGGGTTAGCAGCATTCAAACAAGAATGGAGCACAGGTCCCCATGATCCCAAGGCCTTTTAATTTCATCCACCATAGAACTTCAGTACGGCTGAGCTCCTGAAATTTTAGGAACTTCCCCTTAGAAGACCACAAGCAATGGTCTTCACAGTCTATCTCTGAGCTAACCCAGGGATGGTCTCAGAGAAAGACCTCAGTAATTAGATGTTGAATGAATGAGGGATACTGGTTCTGGATTCTTCTGCAGAGACTTTCAGGAGCACCACTCCCGGTTGAGGGAGCTTGTTCTTCCCACTGGGTCTTCTGTTGGTTATCATTCCTCATCCCCTACTGTGATTCAGCTGACGAAGTGCCCATCAATTAAGGAAAAGCATTCTTGCTCAGAGTGCAGCATTAAACTTTAATGGGGAGAAAGAAGGAAGAATAATAATTGTGGCAAGAATAAAACTAGGCTTTTTTCTTTCTTTTCTTTTTTTATTGTACTTTGGGCTCTGGGGTATATGTGCACACCCTGCATCCTGCAGGATTGTTGCATAAGTACACACATGCCATGGTAGTATGCTATCTCCATTCCCCTGCCCCACCCCGTTGCCTACATTAGGCATTTCTCCTGGTGTTATCCCTCCCCATCCTCCCCACTCCACAATGTCCCTCCCCTCCCCTCTACCCTCCCACCTACCCCAGTGAGTGTTGTTCCCTTGTTCATCACCCACCTATGAGTCAAAACATGCAGTGTTTGATTTGGTTTTCTGTTTTTGTGTCAGTCGGCTGGGAATGATGGTTTCTAGATTCATCCATGTCTCTACAAAGGACATGAACTTGTCATTTTTTATGGCTGCATAGTATTCCATGGTATATATGTGCCACATTTCCCTTGTCCAGTCTATCATGGATGGGCATTTGGGTTGGTTCCAGGTCTTTGCTATCATAAACAGTGCAGTGATGAACATACATGTGCATGTGTCTTTATAATAGAACGATTTATAATCCTTTGGGTATATACCCAGTAATGGGATTGCTGGGTCAAATGGAATTTCTATTTCTAGATCCTTGAGGAATCGCCCCACTGTCTTCCATAATTGTTGAACTAATTTACACTCCCACCAACAGTATAAAAGTGTTCCTATTTCTCCACATCCTCTCCAGCATCTGCTGTCTCCAGATTTTTTAATGATCGCCATTCTAACTGGCGTGAGATGGTAACTCAATGTGGTTTTGATTTGCATTTCTCTAATGACCAGTGATGATGAGCATTTTCTCATATGTTTGTTGGAAAACTAGACTTTTCTCTAACAAAACCCCTGCCAGTATCATCCCTGATTTCCTAGGACTGCGGCATGATAAAATGATCCTACTAACATGGAGAGACATAGGAGCTCCCATTTCTTTCCTAAATCAGCTGACAGGACCTGCAGTTTGATTTTCTCTCTGTTTCTCCACTATGTCAAGAACCTGGCGTCCTAAGCACTCAGAGGAACACTGGCCTGGGACTAAAGGGAAAAGGAGGTAATTCTCCTGAAACAGGAGACTGGCAAAGTGATGTTCCTAGCCCCTTCAAACTTAGAGGCAAGGTTCATAGAGGGGGTGCCTGTTATTCTGCTCAGATCCATGTCCAGGAGAAAGGTTTCTTTGTCAGGGAGTCTCTCTGGGAAGGGAACAAGAGAAACCAGCATGACTCTTCATCTGACACTCTTAACATAAGTCTGTATGTCCCCATCCTTAAGATGGCCAAAAAAAAAAAGAAAGAAAGAAAAATGATAACACCCAGTATTGGGGAGATAAAATAGCAAGAGTCAATCTGGCCATATGTGCCACAGAGCTTTGGAAACAAGCATTTCATTTGACCCAGCAATTACACTTCTAGGAATTTATCTGAAGGAAATGATTTAGAATGTGGGCTATTTTAGCTATAAGGATGTTCGTTCACAGCAGTGGTTTTATAATAGCATGAAACTGGAATAACCCTAAATGCCCAACAACAGAAAATAGGTTCCATTAATTTTAGTTCATCTCTACAATAGAATATTCAGCAGTCATTAAAACAATAATGTACATCTCTATTTGTTGACATGGAAAGACATGACATGTTAAAGTGGATTAACTTTAACATCAGAATGTTTTCCTTTTTGTGTATGCGTGCATGTGTGTGTGTGTGTATGTGTATGTGTGTGTGGGCATGCTCGTTAGAAGTGGTTATTTCTTGGTAATATAATTATAGAGTTTGTTTCTTCTTTATACTTGAATGCATTCCATGAAAATTTTGTAAGCATAGAAAAATTATAATCAGAAAATAATTAACAATCATATTTCTGTTTCTTCAAAAAGGACTATTTATCAAGAAATCTAAAGACAAAGACAGATCCTAGGAGGCTCCCATTTAACCAAATCGATAGAAATCAGATCACTGCTGAACATCTAGTTGGAACTGATTTTGCTGCTCTACTCAAACGGTGAGGCCTTCCTTTTTCCAACAGACTGTGTGGTAGCATGAATTCTGGGCAGGGATCTGTGTTTGCTCACCTTTTGCCTGTAGGCATGGCTCAGGGGTTCAGCTGTCCTGCTTCTCAGTGCCACATCTTCCAGAAAGCCATTCACCCTTTAAGGATTCACTGAGCACTCATCCTGTGCCAGGTGCTGAGCTGAGCCCCTGGGATTTAGAGGACAGAAGATGCAGTCCCACATCAGAAAAGAAGCCTTTCCCAAGCCTTCTCTCAGAGTGTACGCTCCCCTGGAACCCTTTAGCCTATGAGTTGCATCTTTTGGGCACCTTTCCTTTCCACCTGGTTTTACCTTTGTCTTCTTCTTCCAGTCCTCTTCCCACCAGGCCATCTGTCCCTTGAGGCTGCCTCAGAATCTCCCATAGCAATATAGCAGAATGAGTGGCACACAGCAAAAACTCCATAAATATTTATGGAACGACTGGCTAAATGTAATTACTACCAGAGAAGCATATTTCCATTATTTAGATTGACGTGAATGTGGTACCTGATATCCTACATCAGTTAGAACTCTTTTCAGATGTAAGTGACAGAAAATGCAACCCTAACCATCTTAAGCAAAAAGGAAGATTTTCTGTCTTCCATAACTGTGAAGTTTATGAGCAAGCCTCAGCGGGATCCAGGGGCTTAAGCAATGCAGAATGTGGTCTCCCTCGATCTCTCAGCTTGACTTTTCTGTGCTGGCTCCATTCTCAGCTGGCTCTTTCCTTGTGAAACCAAGATGCTCACTATAGCTCAAGGTTTTCACGGACCCAAGGCTTGTCAGGGGGAGTGGGGGAGAAAAGAAGGAGTGGAGTGCATCTCTTTTGAAATCCAAGCAAAGATCTCCAGATTGGCAAATTGGACCTGACTGCTTGGCATGGGTTTTGTAAGCATCCTGAACCAATCACAGAGCTGGAAGATACTGTGTCCTGACTGGCCAGGGCTGGGATGTATGTCTAAGTCTGCAGCAGCTGGTGCACTCATAGTGAGGGAGGGGAGAAGGCTGGCTGCCCCAAACACAATCAGTGTGCTGTTACCAGAGAGAGAGAGGATCCGGGGATGCTGAGCTTCCCTGAATAGTCACTTCCCTCACAGCAAGCATATCTTGCCTACATTTCTTGGGCTAAAACTCAACTGATTCCCTTTAAGCAGAAACATCTTGGTTTCTCCCCCTACTTAGACAGCAAAACTGCACCCAAGTCCACTGTGGGGAAGATAGAACTGGCTCAAACTAAACCTCCTCACTTTAACCAAGTGTGGCCCATGGATGTGTGTTTGCATCTCCCAGGAAAGTCATTCTCCACCAACCCCAGCTGCACACGGAGATCATTTGGAAGGAAGAGGGCATTTTAAAAACAGGTATCTGGGTGTACCTCCCCTGTTCTTATTCAATGGCAGTCTAGGTGGGAAGCCCCAGGTCACACAGGCAGCTCTGCTGTGAATTGTAGAGCAGCAAAGGGGACACAGCCTTGGTTTGCATTCTGAAAATGCTGAGAGCCAGACCCTGATCTGCCAGCTATTAACCCTAAGACAGTGGGCAAGTTAACTGCCTCACTGAGCCTCACTTTCCTGTCTATGAAATGGAAGTGGTACCCGCCAGGTTGCAGAGATGCTAAGAGGATTAGATGAGATGGGGCAGACAAAATTCTGGTCCCAGTAGGTGCTTAAAGATTCATAGATGCAGCTTCCAAACAAGATTGCCAAGGGGTATCTACCACTTCTCCCTGCAGAAGCAAAGCTTGCTTTGTTCTTGACTAACTTGTTTTTCAAATGCCAGCTACTCATTCCACGCTTTCCTGGAAGAGCAGTTTGTCAGGATACTTAAATTAAGAAATTCCTCTTAATATTTTTATAATGTGAAAGGATATTTTAAAAAATGTTAGCGTGTACCATGCTCAGATAGCATGAAGTACAAAAGAGACATGGATATGCAAATTAACATTAGAAAGGTTCTCTAAAGACACTTCCTGAATAATGAATGTGAATAATGGTGAGAACATTGGTTAGCCAAGCACCAAAACCTGTCTCAGAAACTTCAAACATTTGTTTTCTATATTGTTGACATTATATGAAAGAAAAGGTTACAGGTGAAATGTAAAGAGATTTTACTACTTGAAACTGTGTTGCAAGAACAGCCTCTCCCTAGGATAGGAATATCTAGAAGGGTTTAAATGTCACTAACAGTCTCAAAATTATTGCAGTAGATTTGCCAAAAAAAGAGATATAAAGGGCCTTTTTCATTAAAAATGTTCTTTGATTTCAGTTGTAGCTTTGGCGGTGATTGGCAAGGGAGCGATTGTAGGAGAATATGGCTCAGATGGCGGTGGGGGCCAAGTGGAGAAGGCACTTGGGGCAGTTTACACATGAAAAGAGTTTCCCCTCAAAGAGGAAGTGCAGACCAGTCAGCTGAGCTCAAAAGATGTCATTTCATTAATTTCCAGAAAGAAAGGGGATTGAGAACACACTGGAGCACTCTCCCATGCAAGGAAACCAGCTTCAAAACCATCCACATCAGGACTGCAGACTCCAGTCTGCTCCTTCATCCCACAAACGTTGAGAGATGCTTGTGTGGGTCACACTTAGGCTGGGCTCAGGGATTATATCCCCTGCAGGTGATGAGGCAGGGCACTGTGGGATCTCAAAGTCTGGAGGGGTCTATGAAGCCACGGGATATGCCTCACAGACCCTCAACTACAATAAGAGTAAAGGACACAGGAAACCATCCTGGCATTTGCACTGAGTTTACTCCTTCTGCAGGCAGTGCCAGCCAACTCAGTACAGCAGGGGTATTGCTAACGCAGGCCCATTCCAGGGAAACCGTGGGAGTCCTCTGTTGCTATTGATGCTGTTATTTAAAAGGCAGGGTCTCCCTATGTTACCCAGGCTGGCCTCAAGTGATACTCCTGTGATGGCCTGCTTTGACTTGAGGTCTCTCCTATGGCATGGGGGTCTAAGGGCTTCCACTCAACCTTCCTTCCCTCTTCTTCACTGGTATTGTGGTCTGATGTGTTTTCTCACTGGTATCTCCCCTGATAAAATCCCATCTCAACATCTTTTTCTTGGAAAACCCAGAGCAGCACAGGCCCCCACAATCAAGAAACATGATAGAGAAAGTAGAGAAGAAAACATGAGTGTAAGGAAAGCTTTCTATGCTCCAGGCCCCGCTGAGTGCCCTGTGGCAACCTCTAAACATTCCCACACCCTCTAATGTGGGTCCTGCTGCCATTTCTGTTTGATGCAGGAGACACAAGGCACAGGGAGGGCAAGTCACAGCCCAGCTGATAAGCAGTGGCACCAAGGTTTGCCTGCATGGTCAGTACACCTAGCACAGCCTTCAGGAGCACTGCACTGCCATGGCCTTCTGCAGCTCTGCCATCTCCAAAGTGTCCCCGAGGAAACAGACACAAGTCCTCATGACACATAACAAAGACTAGCAAGGACATGCCGGCAGGACGGGGAGGTTTCTAGCTGCCAAGACAGGGTGGACAAAGGTAGTGCTTATGCCTGGGGCCAACCCTGAAGCTAAAAACTAAACCAAAGCCACCTGATCAAAGAACAACAGATGGAAAGCCCAGGAGGCTCTGGGAATTGACGAGAGAAAAGGGGCAGCACACACTGTTAACTCCTGACTTTCTGGACTGGCCTGTGCAGTGGATGCTGCCATGTTTTCACCTGTTTATCCTTCTCCTGTTGGTAGTACCTCAGTTTCCTTCTGGGAAAGTTTCCCCTCTCCCACTGCAACCCACATGGTTTTGGGTGGAGTTCAGTCAACAACTGATCAGGCTAACCTGGCATCAAATTCTCCTTGGAGGGATGATTGGTGCAGGAATGGGCTTGGGACCCAATTAAGACAAACAGATGTGGTGGGACCAGCTAGGCGTGGTGGCTCTCGCCTGTCATCCCAGCACTTTGGGAGGCTGAGGCGGGCGGATCACTTTAGGTCAGGAGTTCGAGACCAGCCTGGCCAGCATGGTGAAACCCCCATCTCTACTAATAATACAAAAACTAGCCAGGCACGATGGTGCATGCCTGTAATCCTACCTACTCAGGAGGCTGATGCAGGAAA
The DNA here is from genome assembly GCF_001604975.1 of Cebus imitator. Taxonomy (NCBI): domain Eukaryota; kingdom Metazoa; phylum Chordata; class Mammalia; order Primates; family Cebidae; genus Cebus; species Cebus imitator. Next base: position 143,506 of record NW_016107315.1, read on the forward strand.
ATCGCTTTAACCCTGGAGGCAGAGGCTGCAGTGAGCGAGATAGCGCCACTGTACTCCAGCCTGGGTGACAGAGCGAGATTCTGTCTCAAAAGAGAGAGAGAGAGATGGAGAGAGGGAGAGAGGGAGGGAGGGGGGGAGGGAGGGAGGAAAGAAAGGGAAGGAAGGGAAGAAAGGGAAGGAAGGGAAGGGAGGGAAGGAAGGGAAGGGAGGGAAGGGAGGGAGGGAGGCAGGAAGGAAGGGAGGAAGGAAGCGAAGCAGGCCCTCCTTTCCTACTGTATTTGAGCCTCCCAGGGTGTAGCCCTGGAGCCACGGGCCATCAGTCATCTTCCCTGAGAAGGAAGCTAACCCACGGAACATAATTAAGAAATGTTAACATTGCTTGACCCCCTGCATTCAACGAAGCCTGAAACCAGAATGTCTCTGGATTTTTCAGTTTCCTAAGTAAGGCAATAATAGCCCATTTACGCCTCAGGCAGGTTGAGAAGGGTTTGCTATAACATGCAATGGAAAGCCTTTTACCTGTCTAAGCCTGCCCTCCCACACTTTATCTATGCTTCAAACTTTCCTGCCTCACAGAACTCCCAGAGCTCCCTCTTGTCTTCCTGTAGTCCTGCACGCTTCACTGCAGGTAACCAGAGTCAGGACCAGCTGCAGCCCTGGAGCTTGCCTGCTGACCACCTTCCAGGAACTGGGAGCATTGCAGGCATTGGCCATCACGCCAAAGGGCCTCAATTCAGCACCAAGCCCAGAGGTTCCCACCAGAACCAGTTGCAGGGGTTCCCCTGCTGAGGACTGGCCCCCTTCTGTAGAAATCCCCCTCTGTACTGGGCTTGAGAAAGGCAAACCTAAGGCTAGAACAGCAGGCTATCTGCAGGGCTCAAGGTTGTGAGCTGGTCACTAATAAGGGCCAGATATACTTCAGAGCAATGACCATATCCCCAGCATGGAGCTGAGCCCTTATCCTCACAAACACCTCAGGACGTTGGCGCCATGATTACCCCATGTTATAAAAGAAGACATGACACTTATAGGAAGATTTGTGGACTTTTCTTGGCTTTTTCACAATCCACTAAAACTGTCTGTGAAGGATTGTTATTTTTCTCACCTTTAAAAATGTAGGTAGAAAGTTAAACATTGCATGTTCTCACTCATCTGTGAAAGCTAAAAAACTTGATCTCATAGAATTAAAAAGTAGAAGCCCGGACACAGTGGCTTCTGCCTGTAATCTGAGCACTTTGGGAGACTGAGGCGGGTAGATTGCATGAGCTCAGGAGTTCGAGACCAGCTTGGCCAACATAGCAAAACGCTCTCTCTATTAAAAATCCAAAAAAGAAAAAATAAATTATCTGGGCAAGGTGACGGGCACCTGTAATCCCAGCTACTCAGGAGGCTGAGGCAGGAGAATTGCTTGAACCCGGGAGGATGCAAAATGACAGCTAGATAGGAGGGTAAATTCCAGTGCTCTGTCCACTATAGGATAACTGGCTAACAAAATTACATACTAATAGTTTCAAACAGCTAGAAGGATATTAAATGCTTCCAACACAAAGAAAGATGCACATTTAAGATGATGGATGTGCTAATGACCCCACTCTGATCACCATACATTATATCTTTAAAAACATCACTGTGTACCCCATGAATATATACAATTATTATTTGTCAGTTAAAAAGGTATTGACTTCTTAAATTAAAAAGTTTAAAATAGGTGATATAATCAATTTATCTAAAAATTTCCAAGCTGGGTGTGGTGGCTCACACCTGTAATCCCAGCACTTTGAGAGGCCAAGTTGGGAAGATCGCTTGAGCCCAGGAGTTCAAGACCAGCCCTGGCAACACGGAGAGACCTTGTCCCTACAAACAAATTTTTAAAAATTATCTGGATGTGGGGGCACATGCCTGTAGTCCCAGATACTCAGGAGGCTGAGGTGGAAGGGTCACTTGAGCCAGGGGGGTCAAGGCTGCAGTGAGCCATGATTGTGCCACTGCATTCCAGCCTGAATGACAGAGTGAGATCCTGTCTGAAAAAATACTAATAATAATATAAAATGAAATAAAATTTCAAGCAGTATGACAAAGCTTAGAGAGAAATGTCTCTCTCACATTCCTGTCCTGGAGCCCCAGGATTTACTGAGTGTTTGCTAGACCCCAGGCCCTGTGCTAAACTTTTTACATTCTTCATGTAATTCTCAAAATGACTCTATGTGACAAGTGTTACTGTTATTAACCCCAGTTTGAGATGATGGAATTTAGGCAGGGTGAGACATTAAAGATAGAGCTGGGATGCCAGCTCCACTGTCAGGCCCCAAAGCCCATGCCCTTGACCTTACCTGCACATTGGAGCCCCTCTCATTTGGGCCAGGACCTTTGTACCACAGATTGCAAAAGACACTCTCAAGCCTCAAGGTCACTTGAGGGCTTATTTCAGAAATAAAAGCAAATTGTTCACTGCAGAAGGAAGATCCCTGTGTAGCTCATGTCATTTCCAGTGCTTTAGTCTAGCCAAGTCTGCCTCTTTCCCTGACCCAGGTCAGCTGACCCAGCTCAGGGCCATGGACCGGCAGCAGCATTCTGAGGCTCCCCTTGTTCGTTCCTCATGAGAGAAGGCTCTGCAGTGACAATCAGGGCCTTATTTTAAGGCTGCTGGGCACTTTGCTCTTTCTACCCACTCTGCAGCACAGGTATGCCTCTGGAAGACTGGAACAGGCCAGCTCCTTAATGTCCCCATGACATTGGGCATAATTCCATCCTCTCCCTCTGGGCAGAGGGGCCAGCAGGTGGAATCCTGCCACCCCTCCACTTCACAGTTGGTAGTGCAGAGAAGGGACCTTGGCATTGTCTTCTCAGTGGGGTGAAAAGAAGTGTGGAATTGCTACCCCACAAAGCCCAGTTTGGTCCACGTGCCACCGGCACTTAGCAGCAGGTGGCCCGGCACTGAAGACTTAGGCAAGTGAGACGAGAGGGGGGAAGGAGTATCCTGGCTGCTCTGTATTCATTACATTGCAGAGTCAAATGAGAATGCAGTGATGATAATAGGCCCGTGGGTGGTGGATCAAGAGTCTCTGCCTCTTAGGAACAGGCTGAGAAGCCTTTGCTGTGAGAAAACTATATTAATAAATGGGTGACAAATACAAAACAGTTTCCAGCCTTTAGCCATGCTGACTTGCTGGTGGAATTGAGCACGGCATGCTGTTCTCCAAAACGCACGTGCAGGAAGCCCGGCTTCCCCCAGTGCCGAAGGGCAGGGGTATGCTGCTAAATGTGCGGCTAAGGCTTTCAGCGGGAAAGGAAAGCCTTGGTTTGTAACATCCGCTGATTTCTGAGGTGTAAATACTCCTACCATGCCTGATTTTGAGCTGCCTACATGAAGTCACTAGAACCTCTAGCACAGCATTATATAGATTAAAAAGATGTAAATAACCCTGGAACATAGAGAAGAGTAAAATGTATAAATTTTACATTTATACATGAGGTGAGTCTCAAGTATTTCTTAGCTTTGGATGTGACATGTGTCGCCCCACTGATCACCACGGTTGATTCAGCTGACCTTGCCGACTAGGTGGGTGTCCCTTTCCTCCCTCACCACTCAATGTCTTTCCCGAAGCTGCCAGAACCTCTAAACAAACTCTCAAGTATTTACCTTTGTTTTTAATATACTTTACTTAATTGCAGGCATATACATAATTTAATGTGTAGTAACGGCTGTTCTTAACAACCACCTCACAGAATTCCCCAAAATCTCCCAATTAGTACCTGTGAGCCAGTGCGAGCCAGTCTGGCTCATCACTAACTGGTCAGGAAAGGCTATTGTATTTGAGTAGTTGTGATTTTAAAAAAAGTCAGACGTGGATTACACTGGTGATGGGAGTTTAGCATAATGATGTGCTAGGAAGTGAGGCCGCGCCAGACACTACCTCATCTGCAACAGTCTTGCTGGGGTTTCTCGCACCATCAGGCCTGGTATAGGATTGCAGCAATCAGCTTGGCATGGTCATGGGGACTACCGGAGCTCTCACAGCCGAGCTCCGAACCTCTGACATCAAGGACCACCCATGTTGGAAAGCTATGCACCAAGACACCTCAGGGATGAGTTGACCTCCCACAGGACCAACCTGCATCAGATGCTCACGGATCAGGCCGTAGTCACTGGTCCAATAGACTGTGCCTGGAACCACAGGGTGGGTTCCCAGGTTTGCATACAGCCTGAGTGCTAACAACAGGAAGCAGAGAGGGTCTCTTTGGGCCCCTTCCCTCAGAACGTGCTGTGTGCAAGGCAGGCCCTTGGAGTGTCACAGATCCCTTCTGCAGTGAGGCTCTTTCGTTTCATCCCCCTTGGGAAGAGCTATGGGGTCACTGAAAGATTCTGGCTTGTTTGGTTTCAGAACTAAGCCCTTCTTTATGGACGAGTAAATAGCAAGCCAGTTGCTGCTAGACAGACTACTACACCTTGAAGCTCAAGACACATGAAAGTGAGTATGCTGTTTTACCTCCACATTCATTATATGAACAGTAGTGACTGTTTCCAGTCTCTGTGCGGCTGTGTTTAGGAAAAAAATGTACCCTCTTTCAAGTAGAAAGCAAGCTGCTGCTTCTCATGCTGTCACTGCTGCCTGGAATGCTGCCCTCTGCATCGCTCCTCCTTTCCCGGCTTGCCTCCACGCAGACTCCTCTTCTCTTTCAGGGTACTTGGCTAAAGTTGAAAAACAAGTGGCAACACACTATGCAAACCAAGATTTTCATATTGGACACGTACTCACATATACCATACAAAGGACAAGAACACACATGAATCAAAGGACGAGAACATACATACATGCATCAAAGTGGGATTTTTTTTCTACGTACTTTTCCACGTTTTGCATATTTCTTCCACTAAATATATTTAATTTTATAAACATGGAAGGGAACGCCCCTCATTTTCTCCATGAAGGATTTTCCCACCCCCACAGCCAGCAAATCAGTCCATCTTCTGGTCTCTAATTTGTGCATGTACCCCAGAAGGTTGTAACTGGCTTTGTATTTCTTCCTGTTTTCCCATGAGACATGAGTCGTCCCTCAAATGCAGGGGCTTGGCTTGTCTTCTCCCAGGCACACACCCTCAGCTTCTGACCCCGTGCCTGGCACAAAGAGGCCCTCAGTGAATTAAGAAATTAAACTAGGTCACTGCAAAGCCCAACCTGAAGACTGCTTCAACCTGAATGGAAGGGAATGGTGAACTCTCATCTTCCAGGAATATCCCTGCCAGAATATTAATTACACAATCCTGTCACAGACAGACATCATTAATTTCAACCCTTTCATTGTTCAACCATTTAGAGATGAGAAAACTGAGACCCAGAGAGGTCTGGGGATTTTCTTAAATCACACATCGAGTAAGTGGTGGAGCCAAAGAGGAATCCAAGTTCTTCAAGTCTTAACATTTTCTATCTCACTAGGTAAGAGTGCAAGAGAGAAAGTATAGGGTGCCAAAGAATGATAATAAGAGTTAGCATTTACTGAATTGAGAACTTTCTGTGTTCCAAGCCCTTTTCTTGGCCTTTCTTGTATTTTATCTCAGTTAAGGTATTTAACAGGTACTATCATCATTCACATTTTACTGGTGGGAAAACTGAGGTTCAGAGAGGTTGGGTAACTCTTCCAAGATTGCCAGTCTGTTTCAGCCTCGTTTATCCTGAGCCCAAGCCCCTGCACTACTGGCAGCTAATGACACCAAAGAGCCAAATCTGAGCCACACGGAAGCTGTGCCTGCAAGGGCTGCACAGGACCTGGAGGCTGTGTTAGGATTAGGCTGAGGACAATCAGATCCAGGGATAGTTGGGGAGCAAAAGGCTATGGCACCAAAACAGATGGGTCAGAATCATTTGTTTGTCTGACAGAAAAAAGCTGAGGGGAGCCAGTTAAAGCTCAACCACATCTCACATGCCTTTCTTCTTGGTGTCTCTCTCTGCTTCGTTATTTTGCTTAACTTTCCTTACAGCTTCTCCGTTGGCTTCTCTCCTCCTCTCCCACTAATGCCACAGCAGGTCCTGAGATCTGCAGGACTCTCCTTGCTTCTGTGCTGGGACGCTGGCCTCTTGTATAGTATACCTTCTTAAGGACGCGGCTCTTCTGCCCTCCATCACTCACTTCTTTGCTTAGCCAGGATTCCTTTGTTCTTTTTCTGCTTCTGACTTAAATCCTGACCTGAGGATGCATCATATCACCCCTCGGTATATCCAAGCTCAGCCCCTTTGATGGCAGCTCCCAAGTTCTTCTCTCTTTTGCTAAAATGACCCTTTTTATCTGTATCATTTGGAGTTCAGGATTCCAACAGCCCTTCTCACCTTGCCTTCACATCCTTACCACTTAGGAATCTTTGTGATTTGTTATGATGGTCAAAACAGAAGCATGTCTAACCTTTCATATACTAAAATTACTCCAATTTTACTAAAGTTTTAAGAGGGAGAACTATCCCTAGAGATACTTCCTAGCACAAAAAGAGAACACTTTTCTATACTTAGGAACTTGTTCAGATCTTGTGTCCTGGACAGGGCAGTCCCTACCCAATGAGGCAGCATGGTGCACTGGCCATCTAACAGACCTGGTTCAAAACCTGGTTCTATTGCTTCCCAGGTATGTGGCCTTAAAAAAGAAACAGCTTCTCTGTGCTGTAATTTCTTTGTCTATGCAGTGGGGACAATCATAACTACTCTGTATGTGAGGACTTGAGGCAATGCCTGGTACACTGTGGGTACTTAAGAAGAGCTGCTCTTGGACTATTCTTATTCCCTAGTGAACCAGAGGCTTATGCTGAGGGTGCTGTTTCATGTTTACAGAGCATCTTCACTTCCACTATCTAAAGTAGGCCCATAAGAGTTCAGTTGTAAAGTATAGAATATACTCTTGCAACTTTAAGCAGGAGGGGCTTATTTCAGAGAAATAGGTGGCTTCCAGAATTATCAGAAAATGATTCTACCTTAAGTTTTCTAGAATGGCAGAAATGGACCACCAAAAGACTGCTGCCCTTTCTATGACAAGGAAGGGGACCACCCTTGTGGACCACCAAAAGACAGCTGCCCCTCCTATGTCTGATCTGGAAATTTGCATTATAACTGTTGGCCTCATGTCCATGCAACCACTACCATGATCAGAGAGCCACCATGGTCAGAAAGTCTCCAGGACTGCTGCCAACTGTATGACCTCACTACTATTATTCTCTATTTAACTCATTCCAGTCAGAGTGCATTGCACTGGATCCACTCTTGCCAAAGTCACCAGTGACCTTCCCCTTAATAAAGCCGAAGATCCATTAGCTGCACTCATCTGACCTGCTCTAGACATGGAATACCTACCACCTACCCCACCCAAACACTAACTTCCCTGCCCTGGAGGATGCTGCCCTCACTGCCTAACCTTATGGAATACTCCAGCCAATTGAGTCACACACACTCACACACACACAAGCCCCAGTGGATTCCAGTCCCTTCAGGAGTCCCAGTGATAGGGATAGGATAGAGAGAGGGGAGAAAAGTAAGTTCACACTCTCTGGGAGCCTTCCTACCCGGGACATGCTACCAAGCCAAATGTCCCTTTTTTGGCACAGCCACAAAACTATGGATTTTAGAGAGTGGAAACTTCAACAGATTCAATGACTAAAAGCCTAAGAACCATCCAATCTAGCTCTCTCATCTTGCAGAGAAGGCACATATAGCTCTAAAATGTAGGATGTACCCAAAGTCATAGAGACAAGGCAAGGCAACACAGCTTCAGTGGGAAGGATTCCTTCAGCAAATCAGGCAACATCCTGGGAACTCACTTGGTATAGTGGTTATCTTCGGTCAGGTTCCCTAGAAGTAGAGCGGGAGAGGGGATTTGTCACTTACTAAGGGAGTGATCTCAGGGGAAACTGTATGGGAGGGAGAAAGTAGGCTAGGGGAGAAGAAGTTAAGCAAGGGTGTAGTTTAGGGGACATGTGGCCACAGCGTGATCCTGCAGGGAGCTCTAGAGCCACACTGTATCACAGAACTTAAGCCACCTTAAACAAGGGAGCTAGCCTTTTATGCTTCTGCATCATCTGTTTATTAGCTATGTGCTGTTCCAGGACAGAGGTTGACAGTTACCCCCTAGGCACTCCCAGGTAAAGTTGCTCTAACCTCTGAAGAGCAATAGAAAAGGTTTCAGGTATGAGCTATTAACAGCAACACCTCTAGCAGTTGGGGGATGGGCACATTGAATGGTAAAAGCGGTCCTGCTTAGATCTCCTACCAAGGTGGGGGCACCAGCATTGTCTGCTACAGTGGCTAAGAGAAATCTCAGGACCCTAGCAAAACAACTAGGATTCAATATCAGCTGTGTGACCTTGGACAAGTCACTTAATCTCTCTAAGCTTCAGTTCACAAATCTGAAAATCATGAAAGTACAGCCTGGCACGGTGGCTCACAGCTGTAATCCCAGCATTTTGGAAGGCTGAGGTGGATGGATCACTTCAGGTCCAGAGTTAGAGACCAGCCTGGCCAACACGGTGAAATCCCGTCTCTACTAAAAATACAAAAATTTGACAGGCATGGTGGCACACTCTTGTAATCCCAGCCACTCAGGAAGCCGAGACAAGAGAATCACTTGAACCCAGGAGGTGGAGGTTG
>NW_016107315.1:152463-187911 GCF_001604975.1 Cebus imitator
AAGAGTAAAACAAAAAAAAAAAAAAAAAAAAAAAGAAAAGAAAAAATAACAAAAAAGAAAATCATGAAAGTAATACTGCCTCTTAGGGTCATTATGGGCATCCAGTGAGCTAAGGCATGGGAGGTGCTTAGCCCAATGACTGCATTCAGTAAGTATTATTGTAATTATTAGTGGTTATGATTAAGAATTATATTACTTTATTATTATAAGTAATTATATGATGATAAAAATTGATGATCCCAAAACTGAAGCTATCCAAAGTCACCATCCATCTCTTACTATCCAAAGGAAGTGGATGCACATTGTCCACATCTTGACAGCCGAAATTAGGATCATCCAAGAAATGCCATTATTTTTATCCACAATGTGGATGTAAGTGTTTGCCTTTGGTGCTCCCAGCTCACCACTGAGATAATTAACCAGAAGCAATTATAGTGTACCTGGCAAATTGCAGCTTTGCCCTCTTTGCAAGGCACATGTTTTATTTATACTTCCTCCCTTGTGGCTTGCTGATTGTTCACATTCCAAGTCTAATATTTAAAGGTGAGCTGCTGACATGGACTTCAGCTGGGTTCCTCTCAGGGTTCTCACACTCTGGGGTCTGAGCAAGACACTTGCCCATGAATGCAGCCATCTCTCTGACAATCTGCATGTCTGGGCAGATCACAATGCCCGCATCCCTGGCACATCTGCAGAGTTCTCCTTGTTGCCAGTGAGCCAGTGCAATGCCCTGAGCTGGACAACTCATCTCCTCTGCCTAGTCTTCTCCGATTTCAGGATCACGGTAAGCCAACACACTTTTCGAATACTGAATGCACAGAAGGCTCTTGAAGCTGGACATTAGAAATGGACATCCCAGTAATTCTATTTCTGGAAATCTGTCTGGAGGACATAACCTGGAATGAGGATTTATGCTGAGATTTATGAGTGAGAAGGTCATCTAAGCATTATTCATAGTAGCAAGAGGTGGGGAGAATGAAATGTAAATTTCAGGTTAGACACAATATGCTCAGACAATGAGATAGTAGGTAGACATTAACATAATATAAACAAAGACTGTTTTCTACATCCTTAGGCTTAGGGGTATAGGAAAATATTAACCAATGGTTTTTCTGTACAAAATGAATCTTCTCTATATTCCCTCTCCATGATCATTTGTATTAATATCTTTTTTTTTTTTTTTGAGATGGAGTCCTGTCACACAGGCTGGAATACAGCAGCACAATCAGCTCACTGCAACCTCTGCCTCCCAGATTCAAGCAATTCTCCTGCCTCAGCCTCCCAAATAGCTAGAATTACAGGCATGTGCCACCACACTGGCTAATTTTTGTATTTTTAGTAGAAATGACGTTTCACCATATTGGCCAGGCTGGTCTCGAACTTCTGACCTTAAGTGATCCGCCTGCCTCGGCCTCCCACAGTGTTGGGATTACAGGTGTGAGCCACTGTGCCTGGCCTGTATTAGTATCTTTATTGGCAGAAGTTTAACATCAATTCTGCAACACCGTATGAGTTATTAGCATTTTAATAAATAATATTCTTCAATAAATCCTCAAAATATGGAAGGTTTAAAATATATAAACTATTTAATTTCTTAACAGAATGTCTATATTTTCTCATTAAATGAAACAGAAAAATATTACCCAGGAGAAACTCCACACCTTGACTATATTCTCATTTCTCATAATCTGCATCCATAATTATCCTTTTCTTGTAGAGAAAAAGGAGATTCACCTTCTTAAGGTGACAAAATAAGAAAAGGGGCCGGGCACAGTGGCTCACATCTGTAATCTCAGCACTTTGGGAGGCTGAGGCGGGCGGATCACCTGAGGTCAGGACTTTGAGACCAGCCTGGCCAACATGGTGAAACCCTGTCTCCACTAAAAATACAAAAAAAAAAGAAAATTAGCCGGATGTGGTGGTACATGCCTGTAATCCCAGCTACACAGGAGGCTGAGGCTGGAGAATCTCTCAAACCTGAGAGGCAGAGGTTGCAGTGAGCCAAGAATCCACCATTGCATTTCAGCCTGGGCAGCTGAGCAAGACTCCGTCTCAAAAAAAAAAAAAAAAGAAAAGGAGCGGGGAACTGGGCCATTATTTGTCCCAATAAACAAGCAATCAGTCTTATGAGATCTGGCACAATAGGGTGGCACATTACCACTTAACCACATGGTATGGCAAACTTACAATTACCACATCCTCTCCTCCCCTGGCCTCCACATTCTCAGGGTCTCTCTATAGAGTCAGCCTTGAAATGCCATCCCTTTCCCCTATAGGATAATACTTGAAATAAACAGGGATAAATACTTAATTTAAATTTCAAACATTAAATTTCATCTTTATATGCTGGCGACTAACTTCTGCCTAAAATCAATTTCAGTCATATTTTATTCACCTGTTACTTGTTACACACCTTACATATTTCAGGCACTGTGTTAGACACAGGAAATAAAATGGTGAGGTAGTATCTGCCCTAAGGGTGGCTAGAATTAATGGGAAACGAAGAAACCTTAGTCAAGAGAGACACAATTAAGTAAAGACTGAACACTACCAAGTGCCAGAAAAGAGGAGGAATAGGGGATCTGACCTCATCAGGGGACAGGGAGCTCAGCTGACATTTGAAGAATGGGTAGGAATTAACTAGGAAATGAGAGGAGAGGAGACAAGAGCATCCCAGGAAGAGGAAGTAGCATGGACAGAGGCCCTGAGGTTAAGAACACGACTGTAGAAGCTGGGGTCAAAGAGGTGGGGGACCGCAGTGCAAGGTGAGACTGGAGAAGTGGAGAGGGTAGGCAGGAGAGACATTGTAAGGGGCCCCTTTACTGGATGATGTTGGATACCCATTCAGCATCACATCCGTTCCCACCTTTCCCAGAAGAATTCCAACTTTGTGGAGGTAGTCAGCCCTTCTGCATACAGCTTTGTGATGCAGGAAAAGATGATGCCACCCTCAGCTCTGGGGAGGGTTCCAAAAGATCAAAGTCAGTCCTTCTGGATTCCAGGTTTAAGCACTGCAGCACTGCATGAGACAGCTGCTAATGGTGCCTAGGTAGGAATGTAAGCTAAACTAGACCAATGGGACCCCCAAGTGACCGGAGGACTTCCATGCTATACTTGAGGGACATATCTTTCTGTCTCCCTCTAGGCATACATAAGGAAACTCATTGACCTAATTGCTGCCATCAGCCCAGGGACAAAGCCAATTGGGTGGACAGCAGAGAGGCAATATGGGAAGAACCTTGGTCCTTGAAGATATTGTGCCACTATATCAAGCAACGCTGAAGCCTGAATTACCTCTAGATGCCTAATAATGTGAATAATACATTTCCTTATTGTTCAATTTGAGTCAGGTTTTATGATACTTGCTTCCAAACGCATCCCATGGGGCACGTCCTTGTGAGTAAGGGTTATTGTTGTTTTTATCCCAAGTAGAACAATGTTCTGAAATTTGGGAGGAGGTTGCATAATTCTAAGAAAAAGATTATAAAACAGGGACTGGTACATTCTTCACCACCACCACTCAAAATATTCTAATGTTAAATGAAAAATGTAGAAAATGAAATTCCCTACATATGATCCCAACTGTGCACACGTGCACGCACGCGCACACACACACACACACATTTTTCAAATGACTGGTAAGAAAAACACTATGCTAAGTGATTGCTCTTAGGTAGTAAGATTATTACTAGTTATTATTTTTTAACCTCTGCTTTATTTGGTTTGGTTCTTTATGTTCTTCAGTACTTCCTGACTTTCCTACAGTGAACATGCTTTACTTCTTTAATTAGACATCAAAGACAATAATTGTTTTCTATCTAAATTTATACTACCTATCACAAAAGAAGTCACTCTGACTTTTGACAAACATAATGGCCAAATGAAAATGAAAAAGTGGCATATTCGATGCAATCTATTGGCAAAAGAAAAATATTTCCAGTTTTTATGTACTGTATCCAGAGACTTAAAGATTTATCATTGGTCATATAGTAGAATAAAAAATCTTGAGAGAATGAGTATGTCTAATTTTCATTATAAATCCTCAACTTATAAAAGTTACTATTGCTCATTTTAAATTTCTGTCATGTAAAATAGAGGTACTTGCAAATGTTGAGACCCTCAGGAGATGTCATTTAGCATCTTTGGGAAACATAACATTTAATTATCATAGCATGAGGTACTTTTAATGCACATTTCAACATCTCGATTGAGCACTGATTTTTGAGAGGCAAATTCAGTGATATTTCCACTCACATGCCTTATTTAAATACAAGCTACATGCATAATTATCATTGATCCCACTGCCACTTTAAATACAAAAGTGAAAATACAAGATACCCATGGAGGTTTTTTTCCTCAATAACTACAGTCACCAAAAGAGTAATAATTACCAAAATACCCCTAAAAGGTTTGGGGGCCCTGTTTGCTAACCAATATCGACCATGGGATTCAGATTCCAAAGCTAACCTTTTTGCTATCAGAGCCATTTCAGATGAGTTTTGTTCCAGGAAGGAAGATGACATTATTTTTATTAATTACCTCTAAACATAAAATTTGCATTTTTTTATTCAACCTTTGCTCAACCACATACTTCTTCCTTTTGTTTTCTAAAAGTAATAAATAGACCTTCCTATTTTGTATTGCCCATTTGCTCTCTAAGATGGCAGGAGTATTTTTAGAGAGATAAGGCAGGCAGACAACCCAATAGAGACATCAGAGAACATCTTTCCCTGAGGGTCCTGCTAGCGTACTGAATGAGGGAGGATTAAGGAAGGGCTGGTGGGCACTTGGGCTGTTCACAAATACTCATAGTTCTCCCCTCTGTGAGCACATGATGGGATTGTACATCTCTCTTTTGAAATCAGGGTGGCCATATAACTGTCTGTGGCCAATGGTTTGTGTATAGAAGGTCAAACTTTAGAGAGCCAAGCCATGAGTCATCACACCTTCTTCACTTGCCAGGGAGATGGTGGGAGCACATGTCAAGGCCTTCATCAGCTTGAGTCCCCAGGTGACCACATAAGTAGAGGCCCCTCCCAATCAGCAGTAGAGAAGTACACTTTTGTTAGGTTAAACCGCTAGGATTTGAGGGTTATGTGTTACTGCAGTGTAATCTAGGCAATACTGATTGTATAGAAGAAAAAAAAAGGGGGGGGAAGTAGACCTTGAATTCCTTCAAATCCTTTTATATTCCTATTGAAATCCCCTTTCAATTTGGTAAGTAATAACTAAGTTAAATGAACTCCTTCGAAATAAAGTATAAAAATCATTCTTATATAAAGTTCACTGTGTTATAATCGAAACATTTTCATTATAAGCTTGAGGTCAACGGTTTAATGCTAAATCCTTATTTACTATGTTACTGGAATGAGTTTACAGGTACCTGTGAGCTCTCTAAGGAGAGTTTTTAATTTGCGGTTTTTATGTTGATGATAAAATAAATTGATGTAAGCATATTCTATACCACCTGGATGGCCAGCCTATACAAGGCAAAGCCCAAGTTTGCATTTGTGTTTACTTTATGTTGGTGCCAATGGTACTACTTTGTCAAAGGCTAGTGAGTGAAGAACGGAGTTGCCGTAATTCTAACATACTGCATTTGTACCAAAGGAGCTCACAAAAAGCCAAGATGACCAGCACCTTGTTTCAAGCAGTGATTTAGTTCCAAAAAACCATATCTTTCACAAACCATATCTTTCTAAAAATGCAATTAACTTTAATTGTATTGGCTTTATTGTTTGGCTTTAATCTAACCTATAAATTAGTTTTCTAAGAACTACAAATATAAGACATTTATATCCACTTTTCTATAATATGCGTTTAAGTAATATAATTCAAATAGTAGAAGTCTACACTTTGGTGGTGGTAGAGTATGGTTCTGCAATGATTTTCCTCTTAAAAGGCCCCAAACATTGTTCATTTCAGATGAGGCTAAAGTAGTTCTGTCTGTTTAAGTGGGTAAATTGTCAAGTTATATGAATTTATTCATTCAAGTTTATGTAAAAGAGTTACCTGAAAACCAAAGAACTAGCTCAAGGGCTCTACGAATCTCCACTTCGTGCTTGTGATAGAGGATGCCAGAGAGAGAAAGAAGAGAGATAAAATGCTCTGAAAACAAAGAATCAGAAATGATTTTAAAAACAAACAAACAAACAGGCATTAGTGGCTCTTTTTGAAGGCAGAACCTGTTGCAGCAAAATATCTCTTTATTTGTGTTGAAATCAGTAGGATGAAAAGGCTGCTCGAACAATTCTCATATATAGTTTTTTGTTATTAAGACTAATAAGGAAGTCATGTGATATTTAAGAGTTGGAACACACTTCACTGAAAACACTGGCCAAAATAGGATCAAAGCGGAGTATTTTACATTACTGAAAGCAATGCAACTTTGCTTTTAGTTCCTTTTTCTTTGTTTGAATTATTGATTTTTGCCAAGTGATTTAACGGATTTCTCTGTTACCACAGTAAACACTGGCTTATGTTTCCTCACTGCACCTAAAGCCACCCATTCCTAAAGATGTGCCTGGAGAACCAGGAGAACCAGCAGAACCAGTGGCAGGTGCCCAAGAAGGGCTGATGCTGAGGCTGACCACAAGGAAAATCCTAATCAGGTCAGCCAGAGAGTGCAAGTGTATACCGCCAACAGAATCATGACCGTGAAAACACTTAGAAATCAGCACAACACTATCCTGAGGGAAAGTGAAATCAATGAAGGGTAAGAAAAAGATGATGAAGATAATGAAGGTTGATGATGAAAGGAAAATAATAAAGATGATGACAAAGGTGATGAGGATGATGGTGATAATGATGGTGATGAAGATGACAGTGTGGATTCTTTCATGAGTTCACCATCATTTAGCATCTCATGCTATGCACAAGGCCCTCTAAAACAAGAAAAAACACCAAAACAGTTAAAACGAATGGCTAGGCACAGTGTCCCATGCCTGTAATCCCAGCACTTGGGGAGGCTGAGATGGGCAGCTCACTTGAGGTTAGGAGTTTGAGACCAGCCTGAGCAACATGGTTAAACCTTGTCTCTACTAAAATACAAAAATTAGCTGGGCATGGTGGCACATGTCTGTAATCCCAGCTACATGGGAAGCTGAGGCAGAAGAACCACTTGAACCTGGGAGGCAGAGGTTGCAGTGAGCCAAGATTGCACCACTCCACTCCAGCCTGGGAAACAGCAAGACTGATCTCAAAAAGAAAAAAAAAAAGAGTTAAGATGAGCACTCTGCCCTCAGTGAGCTTCCAGGCCAGGAGGGAGGCAAAGCAAAAAAATACATAAAACATAAGAAAAGACTGTAGAAAAGACAGGGTTTTCTCCTGCTCAAAACAAAGGTTCTTAGCCTTTGGTTTTCTGGTCTAGTTTGACATTAGAGTTCATCCACAGAGCCTAGCCCCTTAGTCACCCTTTGCCACTATGTGACAGGCTCATTCATGCATGCAGGCATTCATTCATTTATAGAAAAACAATTTGTTGTTGTCTAGCCCCAGGTGGGGCAATGGGCTCCCAATGCTGCAGGAAACCCTGGGCTTCCACCTGCATGGAGCTTCCAGCAGAGCTGTGGTATGGGCCTGCTTCCCGCCGTGGCCACACTCTTGCATATGGTCATGAAACAAAGTGTTCACACATTCCCCTAATTATGAAATCTTTCTTTGGTGCCAGCTTACTATTAAATTATGCCTTTTACCTCCTTGTAGCAGGCGGTGACAGCGCCACTCAGTATCACATTCTGTCTGCTCAGTGTTGCTGTGTTGGGAATTTCCTTACCGTAAAACAAATTAACTTTATACATTCATCAAAATGTGACAGGTCACCTGTGAAGGATTGAGGCCACACACATCAGTTGAGAAATACTGTCCTGAAGTGTAGAAAAGTGAATTCGATCCATACTTTCAGTGTACTGACTGCCTCTCAGTATTCTGTATTTGAAGAGCACGTTTGCAAAAACACTTCCCCATCATCTTAAATCCATTAAACTCTGTATTTTAAAGAGGAAATGTAATTCATCTGATCCTGATTTGTTTGTACTTATCACAGCTTTGTTTTGAAGAAGCTGATATGCAAAAAGCCTTTTTCATCAGCTTCTTCAAGAGCTTTTCTCTTCAAAGGGAAGAAGAGAATCAGTGTTTATCAAGGGTAAACAAACGAAGGCCTTAAATAAAAATCCAAGTGTATTTCTAAACCCTGAACTCACCAGGAGCCAAGGAGGTTTGAAACTTAAGGTCCCTGCTCTCTCTCTTGGAAAAGGAATGAGACTCAGAATCAACGGCGCTGCCTTCCTGGGGGAAGCTAGTGAGGCTTGCTCTCATGCTGTCATTGAGCAAACCTTACTGCGTGCTCCAGGGCTGGGATACGTGTTTGCAGCAGCCAGTAAACACTCCTAATGATGCTCTCAACAAAAGCCCATATTTTGAACCTTGTTTTCCCTTTTCATGTTGTTTTGCTCAGTGAAAGGATCAAAGCAAGGAGGCTACTTTTCTTTTGCTCAATCAGACAGGAGTTCTTTGAAGTAAATGTATTATTTTGCTTTTGCTTTTTTTCCTTTTCTCCTTAAGGCAGAGCCTTGATAATCAGAGGCTGACTTTGTAGATTTCATTAATACTACTCCCTTAGCAGGTGCATGTATCTCAGGAAGACGAGTCCGCAATATCTTTTTCCTCGGATTTCCCCTTCTTCTCTTCCACTAGATGAGAGCCATCAGATGGGTTTTAATGTGCCCAGGATGGTTGAGAACATCTAAAGACAACACTATCTATTCATCAAGAACATATGAAAATGAAGATACAAGAGTTCAGCTGAACAGAAAAACAAATCAGGGAATTTTGAAAAGGCATTTGTAGTTACAGTTCACGGCTGTCTTATTTTATTTTTTTTTAAGTATCAAAATAACTCCATTAATGATCATCTCAGAAGCAAAACGAAGCTGAAAGCTTGTTACTATGGTTCTTGCTTCCACAGGGAATTCAAAATATCTTATAAAAAATAATGGGATGGTGAATAAAAACAGATGCAGAAGTCAAGCTGAGCACGATGTCTTCAGGAGCCCTTCATGATATATACCGTACAAAACCGGAGTTTCTCAGAGAATGGATATTTTTCTAATAAGTGATAATAAGAACAGCAGCTGATGTGTACTGAATACTCCCATGAGCTAGTCACTGTACTCTTTTCATGTATTATCTCTTTTAATCTTTCTATGAACCCTCTCAAGTGCCAGCATGCTGTCAGCCCATTTTGCAGAAGAGAAAACCGAGCCTCTGAATGCCCAAATGACAAAGAACCCAACTCCAGATCAATATGATGCCAAAGCCCAAACTCTTGACCACTGCAAATGTGGTTTATCAGAAACCTGTTATATATATTCACTCTGGATCTAAGAATTGCTCTTGCTACTCAAAGGCTGAAGTCACTTCCGTCCTGGTTAAGCAAATGGAAGCAATCGTCTGACTTGGACAAAATTCTTCTTTCACTGTTAATTAGCTCAAAGAAAGAGAAGTTGTTTTAGAGACGTTTCCAGGCATTCCTTCAACAACCCCTTTTGTATAGTGGTAGTATAGACCTACTTCTCTATACAATTTCCCTATCAAAACTTGAATAAGATTGTCAAAACCTATCAAACTATACACCTAAAATGCCAGCATTTTCTCATATGTAAAATAGACCTTTAAAAAGTTTTTCCAAAAAAAAGATCCCAGAACATTCAATGGGAGATGTTCCCAATATATTTTCAGCTTCACCATTTCCTAAATTTTATGCCAAATTGTTATCAAATTATTATTAAGTCAAACTATGCAAAATTGCCATTTGTGTACGTCTATGTCAGTTTCATACAGATTTAAGTATTTTGTTTGTTTGTTTGTTTTTGAGACAGAGTCTTATTCTGTCACCCAGGATGGAGTGCAGTGGCATAATCTTGGCTCACTGTAGCCTCTGCCTTCTGGGTTCAAGTGATTTTCATGCCTCAGCCTGTCAGGTAGCTGGGATTACAAATATGTGCCACTATGCCTGGCTATTTTTTGCATTTTTAGTAGAGATGAATTTTTGTATTTTAGTGTCACTATGTTGGCCAGGCTGGACTCAAACTCCTGGCCTCAAGTGATCCACTTTCCTTGGCTTCCCAAAGTGCTGCGATTACAGGCATGAGCCACTGTACCTGGCCTTTTTTAAAGTTTTAAATAGTGTTAACACACTTGTGCAATGTAATCTGCAGTTATTCTCACCTGTTGTCTTAGTAATACATTTTGATTTAGAAAAATGTTTTATTTGCCAGCAAATGCACTAGGGGAATGGAATTTCTTTAATTGTGTTCCTTTCTTTTTTTTTTTTTTGGGACGGAGGCTCACTCTGTGCAGTGGCATGATCCCTGCTCATTGCAACCTCTGCCTGCCAGGTTCAAGTAATTCTTCTGCCTCAGCCTCCTGAGTAGCTGGAATTACAGACGCCCGCCACCACACCCAGCTAATTTTGTATTTTTAATAGAGATAGAGTCTCAAACTTCCCACCTTAGATGATCTGCGCGCCTCGGCCTCCCAAAGTGCTAGGATAACAGGCATAAGTCACCATGCCTGGCCGATTGTGTTCCTTTTTCATAGTTTTTTTTTGTTTGTTTGTTTGTTTCTTTTTTCTAAACACTCAGCGGGACTACATTTCCCAGCCTCCCTTGCAGTTAAGTAACAAGTAGTCCTGTGACTGAGTTCTGCCCAATAAAAGGTAAGCAGAAGTGATGTGTATCACTTCTATGTATAGCCCCCAAGAACCTCCTAAAGGTTATGTTCCCCTCTTTTTCCCCATCCATGGCCTGGAAGAGGAATATTATGGGGCCTTTGACTGAGGCACAAGGCAGAAGAAACCTGGGTCTCAGAATCAGTGTGGAAAACCTGACAGACCAGCATGTGAGAGGAGAACAGAGTTAAACTTCTGTTGTGTTAAGCCACTGAAATATGAGAACTTGCTAGTGAAACTAGTGTTAATTTTACCAGTAGTCTTTCTTTCTTTACATTTCATCCTGTCAATACCATTCAATGTACCAAAATCAAGCAAATGGCTCTTCAAAGAGGTGCTATGGAAATATATTCAAGGCTACTGCAGCAAATGTACTTCCTGTTTGTAGAAGACATCTGTTATTTGCTGCCCATTATTGATTCACCCTCTTCCTGGGAACAATCTCCCTATGTTTCCTTCGGGAAACCATCCTTCCTCCCTACCTAGCCATGTGAAGTTGAAGCCCCCAACAATGTTTAGGTCCTGATCGGTTTAGCCAACCTGTATCTCCCGACCACGGGCTCCAGGAATTGGCCAGTGACACACAAGGGATGAGAGGACATCACTGAATCCTGCCAGCAAGGAAAAAATTTCTCATCCTCTGCAAAAGCCAGTGCAAGAAGATCCTCTTTATAAACCCAGAGAATGCACTGCAAGGATGATACAGCCTAGAGCTCTGCAGCCACCTTGCTGCTGCTAAAGATAAGCTGGTCTGCCAGGACTGTGTGAAGCTGCAGATGAAGACACTGCTGCATGAGGAAAAATCTGCAGGTCCTGGAGAACTTCATCTTACTATGTGGATCTGACTTCTGGTCATCTGGACTTCTCAACTTTATGGGGCCATTACTTTCTTATTGTTCAAACCATTAGAGTTGGGTTTTCAGTTGTAAATTATGTAACTTTGTTATTCATTCATTTATTCATTCAATCATTCCTTCTGAATTTGGCTGAGTAAGGAAGGATGCCAATTTGTATGAACCAAGGAAAACTCAATACTAAAAACTCAATATTGAAATGCACATACTATTTTCTGTTTTATGAAGACTGATTTTCTTCTCTCACAATTACTAAAGCTTCCAAACTGAGCCTAACTATAGTGGTACAATGATTCCTGCAATGATAATTGGGCCTCAGCATTCAGGAAGAATTCAAGTTAGACCACTGCTGATTGTCAAAGAAATACATCAAGTACTTTATGAGTATCACATTTGTTTGTACACCCTGTATTGTGATACATACTCATTATACAAGTTAGAGTTACAATAATTTGTTCTAATAATCATGTTTTCAAATGTTATATAGAAAATAACATGTAACTTCAGCCCAGGTGATGTTGTATCCCAAAGACCTTTCGTCAACTGCTCTTGTATTTTAGCAGAAGCAGAGCTCACTCTCCTTAAGGCACTGGCTTTCATGGCTTTTGTCATTCACTCATTCTGAAATTTGGTGAATAAAGATTGATGACTTATAAAAAATAGAAAATTGACTCCAAAAGGAGCTCATGATACTGAGCATGTCATTGAAACTGCAACTGCTTTTGTTTTGTTTTTATTCAACCCTTCCTCATCTTTACTGCCTATGTAACTCAACACCCTTTTGGTGACAAGTGACAAAAGAAAAAAACCAACCCAAAAAGACTTAATCAAAAGTAAGACAGAATTTATTTGCTCTGGTGACTGAAATATCTGGGATAGATCTGGCTTCCAGTGTGATTGAACCTAGGGGCTTCTACAGTGACAACAGACTATCCCAGTCTCACTTTCTGTCTCTTGCCTGTTGTCTTCTGTGGCCACTCTCAGGCAGGCTGTCTTCACGTGGTGGCACTCAGCAGCTGAATTCTCATCATAGCTTCAAAGCCAGCAGAATAGCACCTTCCCTAAAGGTCTGCTTGGCTCAAATGCCCATTGCTAAGCCAATCTCTGTGGCTAAGGGTGGGACGTGTGCAATGCTCTGATTGGCCAGGCTCACAGTACTCATACAGTCAGTCTTCCGAATCCACAGCTCTGCATACATGGATTCAATAAACCACAGATCTAAAATATTTGCTTAAAAAATATTCCACAAAGGTTCAAAAAGCAAAACTTGAATTTGCCGCGCAACAAGTACTAGGATGAATCCACACAAATGAAGTGATGTGTAGGCATTGTGTTAGGTATTATAAATAATCTAGAAATGATTTAAAGTATATGGAGGATGTGCGTAGGTTATGTGCAAATACTACACTAGGTTATATCAGGGACTTGAGCACCCACGGATTTTGGTATTTGTGAGGGTCCTGGACCAAATCCCCCATGGATACTGAGAGACAATTGTAAATCCTCTGGAGGATATGGACTGAAAATGATGCCATTTCTTTCAGAAAAGAGAATGAAGGAATGCACACTGGATGCCTGTATTAGGGAACTTAACATTACTATAACAAGCAATCCCACATATCCATGGCTTGGCTCAACAATCAGTTGTATTTTTCACTCATGCAAAGTCAAATGCAGAGATGTTCTGGTTGGGCAGCTCCCTTGGCAGTTCTCCACCAGCACTGACTCAGGAAACCAAGCCTCTTCCATCTTGGGAATGCTGCTACCCACATCACATAATCTCCAAGGTTGTTGTGGGAGGGGCAAAGTGAACTGGATGAAGCATAAAGGCTCTCAGCTGCGTTGGCCTTGAAATGACCCAGCAATTTGCCCTTGCATTCACTGGTGAGAACTTAGTCACATGGCCCACACAGATGCAAGGGGGCTGGGAAATACAATGTAGCCATGTGCCTAGGAAGAGGAAACAGATTTGTGGCCACCTGGCTTATCTCTGATACAAAGACAAACACAATCCATATCAAATACACAGCCAGAACTGCCCACTGGCTCTACTCTGGTCAAACACTGAGTCAGGGCCAGCAGCGTCCAGAGAGGTGATCTGGTTCCACTCTCTAATTGAACAGATGGAAAAGTAAGCAAAGAAGGGCCTTTTCCAGATCATTTGCCACTGATGTAAGGCACATGAATTTAACCAAATGTCTCAAAAAGGAATAAAGAGGCAGTCCCTCTCCACAAAACTGCCAGAAACTCCTTCCAACTACCAACTTGCGGAATCTTGCTTTTATCAAGCATGGGATAGTAGAAATGCGGTGGGTTTTATAGCCAGATAGCCTTGAGTTCAAATGCTAGTTCCTTATCTTTCTAGACTGAATGAATAGTTAAGCTCTCTGAGCCTCAAATTACTCATCTGCCCAACCAAAACATTCAACAAGCATTCAATTCCTACTCTCTTCTTATTTCCTGCTATAATACCAGGGATACTGAGAGTTTTCTGGGAGTGACTGATAGTTAACCTTTTGAAGGGCCCAAGAGCATAATATATTTTCCCAACTTTTTTATGGTCAGCGCACTAAAATCAAATATACTTCCACAGAAATCTGTAGAAGCTCTAAGGGTGAGTAAGTATCTCTTTGTAGAGGTAAATTAACCTTTGTATAGTAAACATTTTACTCCTAGAATGTACTTTGCTGATTCAATTATCATGGTTCCTCCTAGAATTTGGCTAGCTAAGCTGAAAATAGAGCTATACTAGCTTCTTTCCAGGACTCAAACAAGAATAATCACTTCTCTGTAGGAGGAAGTGGCTCCAATCTTGGAGGTGACCAAATTCTATGTCCTTTGCAAGTCCGTGCCTGGTAGACTACCATCTAGCAGGAGACTCAACTCACCATTTGAAAAAGACCCCAACTCTCATTCCTCAGGCCAAAAATATATACCATGACTAAACCATTAAACAAACTATCTGACTCCATGTTTCCATGTTCTTTCTAAGGAAACCAAGCTGTTTGCAAAGTCAAGGCCTTGACCAGTGTCAGTAAGGCCAGACCAGGAGACTAGCTTGGTTTCCAACACCAATAGCCACCCCAGGGCTGTGCATAGCAGAGGCTTTCCCAGCCCGGATGGCCCCCAAACTCAGGATGGTCTTTCTCTTCCTTAACTCATCAAAACTTAAATTTGTTGCATGGTTCATTGCCTCAGATCTTTGCCAAGCTCTCAATCAGACAACCAAATTGATAATGTGATTCAAGGCTGTTGGTGATAGCGTTTCCCAAAGAACACATGTTCCTTTAAACAGAGGCCTCTTTGAGACAAACCACCTGCTTCCACCCCAGAAAAGTACATCTGAAAATCCTGCTGGAGTAAATTTGGTTGAGAAGGTATCTCTCTGTCCTGGGAATTCTAACAGTTTAGCTTTGTCTAAAAGTGGCCTCAGGTCTTGAGGCATTCAGTGATTCCTCAAGGAACATGACCACAGATACTGTTTGAATTTTCTCCACATTGAATTAAGTTTCTAGGTAGGGGAGCATTATAATTGTCACACATTCATCATGTTTTGCATTTGCTTGCCAGGCTATATAAAAGGTCATTATAAAGATTTAAAAATTTCATTTGGCTATGTCTTAGAGGTCTCCATTGTAGCTATCCACACTTTCAGGAACATTGTGGTTTCCTCTTCATAATACCAGCTTTTTAAAAGGCGTTTCTTTATTTCCTTCTGTTTCCTTTCACCGACCTTCAGAGACTGGCCCATAAAAGTGTGCCTGAAGTGTGGAAAGTGAAAACTGAGAAAGAAATATATATTCATTCCACTTTGGGTTACTCTATGACTGACTCCTGCTTTTAAAAGGTACATTGTGGTATTACTGGGATGATAGAGATTTCTGTTCAGGATCCTGTCTGATAGGCTATAACTCAGGGCTTACTGGGAAAACAGTTAAGGGAACACTTCCTGTAGGAGCTCACCACCCTCCCACGGGCCCTAAACCTTAATGATTTACACCCCAAAATAGATCAACACACATACCTCACTCCTGCCTCATTTCAGTTCCAGTCACACCTGGATTTTACTTGCATTTCATAAGCACTCGAAAACTGGGGACCTGCTTAAATTTCTATTAGGCAGTCAAGGCACTGAGAGCTGAGGTCACTAACTCAGAGAACTGACCTCTAAATAGAAAGAGTCCTTGTTTTCATCTGGGTTAGGAGGGATGGAATCAATGTCTGTTCAACGCTCTGCCTCCCTGCACGGCGAGACAGCTCACATAGCTGGGGAGTCAGGAGACCTAGGACTCTGCCAAGAACAAGATGTGGTGTGACCTTCTGCAACTTACTGTCACAGCCTCAGTTTCCTTTCTTGCAAAATGAGGTGGAGCAGGGAGAGTTTGGTCTAGGTCAGACCCAACCTTTCTGTTGCTGGGTGGTGGTGTGGGGGAGGTTTTCCCTTCCAAGAAACAGAAGAGAGGTTGGATCCTCTCCCTAAGGAAACATGCAGGGACCCAAATGTCACATAAATTGATGGCTTGGGACTATTAGCTTAATAACCCTCAAGAAAGGTCGTCTTAAAACCCTCTCTAGTAAAATGACAACAAAATAGTTGATTGTTCTTTTCAAAAACCTGATGTTCATCCTTAAGTGTTTTTACTCTCACCTCTGCCTACCTCAACCTCTAATCCACCTCGATTTCCCCACTGTGCTAACGACACAAGACAGACCCAAAGACCCAGGCACCCCCATCCATGCTGCCACAGCATCTCTCACACAGACGCCCCTCCCTCTCATCTCCTATAGTCCATCCATGGATCCTCCCTGCCCCCGCAGCTGGAGAGCTGCTCTGCCTGGTGGCTTTCCATGGCCCTGCATGGTTAGGCTCTGGCTTGATCTCCCACCGGATTGCCACCAGCCTCACCCTTCTGCTTTCTGTTTCTTGTATTTGCCAAACCTATTCCTACCTCAACATCTCTCTTCCTGGACCACTCTGTCCCCAGAGCTTCACATGGCTTTAAGGTCTCCATTCAAATGCCCCGCTCTGGGAGAAGCCCACCTACAGTTACTGGCTTACCCATCTTCCTGCCATGGCATTGTCACAGCACATATCATTGACTAAAATGATCGCATTTGAATAACCTTTCCTTGTTTATCTTGTCTGTCCTTCCCTCCTTCTTCCACTCCTGCCACCAAAATGTGAGTTCTACCAGAGGAGGGTCCTCCCCTGTCTTGTTCGCTCTGTAGTCTGGCCATGGTGGCTATATACTATATATTTGTCAAACTAGTTAAATAAATTATAGTCAAATCATTCCTTTCATATCATGTAATAAAATGAGTTGACTGGCTCCTTTTTCTAAAAATATTTTAATTGATTTTCATGAAGATATCAGTAGAAAGCCGTTAATATCAGCCCTAGGATTTATTTCTCCAGATTAAATTTCTCTTATTCCTCTAAGCTTTCTCACCAGCCTTACTCTTATCCTCTTAATCACTTTCTGGGGCCTTCCCTGGAGGCTCTCCAATTTCTCATTGTCCTCCTGAGGAGCTGAATAACCTTGTTCTTAGCAGGACCCACAGTGAACCTACAGAGGGGGCGGGGCAACAATTCTGCATGGCAGAGGGCTTAAAAACGGAGATTTTCTAAGCTGGCATAGATTCAGATGCAACCACTTCTAGCTCAATGACCTTGAGTGTGTCACTTCCTCAGACTTGGTTTCCTCCTCTGTGAAATGGGGCTGACAAAAATATCTCAAAGAGCTGTCTGTGGTGAAGCTTCCAGGAGCTTTTTCCAACAAAGTACTTAGCACAATGCTTGCGCAGGTGTGTATAAAGGCGGGCACAGTCACTCCAGACGGAAGGACCTCACAGACGAAGTTAGCTCAGACACGTCTGGCCTCCGAGGAGCTGCCCCGTGTCTATGAACAATCTGCATGGGGTGCAGAAGAATTAGGCCCCCTCCTACGTTTGTGCCGCATGGATCAGAATTTCCCAGCATTTGTGGAAGAGGTAGAAAAGGAACTTAAAAAGCTGGTGGGGTTCAGAAATTAATTCTCTGTATAATTAATGAACTTCAAAGCATTGAATGCTTCCTCCTAAAATTAAATATTAGAATAAACAGTATTATTCCAAAAAAAAGAAAAAAGGTGTTGTTACACACCAACACCTCAGTAAGTTACAACTCCTTACTAGTAAATAAGCTAAAACTATAGCCACTTTAAGTAAACGGGGAGCTGTGCAATGACACTCTACATGGTTTCAGATGTTGTAGATAAAAAGAAAAGATAAACAAGGAGAAAGATTATTTATAAAACCTTGAATAAAGCAAAGGGGGCATGAAAGACTGCCTAAAGCCTATTCCTGGAGTGGCAGGCATGAAACAGACTTCACTAATTGTAGTGTGCACAGGGAAAGAACCAGCTGACCATGCAACAGAAGCAAGTGTAAGGGGCAAAAGTCTCACCTGCCTGAAAGAGAAGAACACCTCCTTTTTATTCCTGGAAGATGAGCTCATACAGGGATGTCATCCAGGATGTCACACACCTGCCTTTCCAAATGCAGAGCACTCCTCAGCACTTGGAGGAGTGACAGAGAGTTGGCTCTGCTTCCTTTGGAGGCCCCAGGACCCGCTCAGAGATCCTTGATAATGGAAGCCCCATTTGGCAGAGATTCACTGAGAGATACCAAACTCAGAAAGACTATTTTTAGGAGGTTTATGTTTACAGCACACACTTCCACAATGACACAGCACAATGGGACAATTCTGAGGGGCTGCAAGAACTGATGCACTGCAAAAGCAGTGGGTGGGCCTCAGGGTGCTTAGAGATTAGGATCTGTCAGGCCAGCAAGGCAGTGGAGTAGTAAGCCGCTACCAAACAGGACGGGTTGGATCCCTATGCTCTGATGCAGAATGATGGCCAAATATATATGTTCTAGTGACAGAAGGAAGGTGCAAAAGTATCTGTAGGATAAGGGTCAGGGAGAACTGTGCCTCTGTCCTCTCTAGGAGGAGCCCTGCAGCAAAGCCTCACGTCTCCTTCCATTCCTGACTCAGCCTCCTCAGAAGAGCTGGCCATGCCCCGCGCCATGTGTCCTAGAGGGCAGGAGGGTGGGGCAAGTGCACGAGGTCTCCTAGGTCTCACATTGCCTATTCCAGGCATAGCAGGGGCTCACACCATCTCTCAGACCCTTTCCTGGGCTTCTCGTCTCCAGCAGGGAAGCAGGCATGAGGAGGTGAGTAGACCCATGCTTTCTCCCTCAGGCCTAGCTCCTCCTCTGACATCAGGGTGGGTGGGTCAGACCAGCTGTGCCCTGTGAGCCTGGTTGTCTTCAGTTCAAGGTGCCATGTGGCCTTCTCCTTACCAGAAAGCTGTCAAAAACATAAAAGCTGGGTGGGTGCAGTGGTTCATGCCTGTAATCCCAGCACTTTGGGAGTCTAAGGCAGGGGGATCTCTTGAAGTCAGGAATTCAACACCAGCCTGGGCAACATAGAAAGACCCCTGTCTCTACAAAAGATAAAATAGGTTACTGGGTGCAGTGGCTCATGCCTATAATCCTAGCACTTTAGGAGGTCAACGAAGGAGGACTGCTTGAGCCCAGGAGTTTGAGGGTTGCAGTGAGCTCTTATGGTACAACTGCACTCCAGCCTGAGCAACAAAGTGAGACAACCTTTCTCTAAAAAGCATAAAAGTTAAAAGGATGAGTAGGGGTATAGCGAACAGATCCTAAGAATGACGTTCAATGTGCCCTGGCCCATTTGTGTGTAATTTCCTGCCCTGACTGTGGCCTAGTGACTTGCTTTAACCTACAGAACATGGCAAAGTGGTGAATCGCACTGTGTGATTGGTTCCTTCAGACGGAGTTTGCACCTGCTGGCACACTCTCCCTAGCTGGCTGGGAGGAAGCAAGTTACGTGCAGAACTGCCCTACGCAGTGGCCCACATAAAAAGAAATAGAGGGTGGCCTCTAGCGGACAGTCATAAGGATCTGAGGTCTTCAGTCTAAGAGTCCACAAGAAACCAAATCCCGCCAACAACTGTGTGAGCTTGGAAGTGAATCCTTCCTCAATGGGGTCTCAGATGAGGCTCCCGCCCTGGCTGATTCCTTGGTTACTGACCTGTGAAACACCCTGAGGCGAAGGATGCCATTAAGTGGTGTCTGGCCCCTGAGATAATAGATGTGTATGAGTTCCTCAGTAATTTCATGGTAATTTGTTACATAGCAATAGGCAACAAATAAGGGAGCATTACTTGCCATTACTTTCAATGGCAAAAACTGCAATTACTTTTGCACCAGCCTAATAAAATGAGAGTTCATATGGCATGACGGTTAAGAGCCCAGGCTCAGAGCCTGACTGCTTGGATTCAAATCCTGCCTCTCCCTTCAACTTCTTTGTGTCTAAGTTTCCTTATCCGTAGATAGAGGGGGTACTGGTCCCATGCCATGGCCTGATGGCAAGGATTGAAGGAGTTAATCACGCCAGAGTGCTTTGAAAAACATTGGCCCCTGGTCAGAGCCCAGGAAAGGCTGGTTCATACCTGTCTGTGTTCACTCCTTGCTCTCACTCCCAAACTATCGACAACTATTTTCTCTAAGGAGGATGACTGTGGCCATTTTCACATTCTAAGACGTACATTTCTATGCTCCTTTTTTTTTGTAGCAGTGAACATTTTTATCATTTTGTATGTGGAAAAAACAATAAAGTTCTTTATAAATTCATATTAGCTTCCCGTTAGGCCCTTATAAGAAGGAGATCTCTGTCAAGTTCCTATAAAAAAAAAAAATTCCATGCAATCTAGCTTAAACAAAATGGGGGTGGTGTTGCAGGGTGGACTCTGAGGTATGGCACAGAATAGGAAGTTAGGAAACGGTCAGGGGTCTTGGAGGAAGCTGGGCTCAGGGACTGATAGCACGGGTGGATGCAGGTGGATGAGGCCTTTGGCTCTCTCTTTAGCCACATGATCTCTTTTTGCACCTCTCCTGTAGGCTTCTCCAAGCCCATGGTAGAAGGTGGCAACCCACACTGTTTAGAATGACCAGACATCTAGCAGAAACTAATTAGCTCCTCCATGTCCCAACTCCAAATTCCCTGAGGAGAGAATCTGAGGGTCAGATGAACATGGCTGGTCCCACCTGCAATCACTGGGGGTAGGGAGTAGGGTTTCCTAATATAAAATGAACTGCTGAGGCCGGGCGCGGTGGCTCAAGCCTGTAATCCCAGCACTGTGGGAGGCGGAGGCGGGTGGATCACGAGGTCAAGAGATCAAGACCATCCTGGTCAACATGGTGAAACCCCGTCTCTACTAAAAATACAGAAAAAAATTAGCTGGGCATGGTGGCGCATGCCTGTAATCCCAGCGACTCAGGAGGCTGAGGCAGGAGAATTGCCTGAACCCAGGAGACGGAGGTTGCGGTGAGCCGAGATCGCGCCATTGCACTCCAGCCTGGGTAATAAGAGCGAAACTCCGTCTCAAAAAAAAAATAAATAAATAAAATAAAATAAAATGAACTGCTGTGACTACATCACGTAGTAGCAGTATAGAAAGAGGAGAGGAAAGAAAATGGCCAAACAGTGTTTGTTTCAAGTCCTTTCCTTCTTTTTACCAAATGACAGCAGAAAATTAAGAATTTTGTCCAAGAAGCTTTCAGAGACATTAGATGAGAGATCATGTTTGCCATGAACACCAGAACCCATGAGAAATTTCTCATTTGGAGAGAAATTAAGCAATTTCTTTTAATCAGCTGGATTCACCCTTCTCTCTTTGATATCCTGATCCATACAGGGTTGCTGCTATCCTACTGGGCATAAAACATCAGGGGTGTAAGACGAGGTTCTGCCTAGCTGATACTGTGTCTCAGTGTGGCAAGCCTAACAAGGTTCATGGGACCCCGGAAGTCAGTACTCAGTGAGCCATATGCATGTCACCCATAACCTAACTCATGGAAGAATGCGTTGCTCCTCACTCTGTCCTTGTGCAAGTCACAGTTATAAACAAGGTACAGTAGAGACCCAAGTCCACAGCAAACCCCACATCTCATACAATGATGCTAAAGATACAAAATACTGTTCAACTTGAAATTATACCTCACTCAGTAGAAACATTATCTCTAATTAGCATAATTATCTAATGAACATTCAAAGGGGAAAAACTAATTACTAGAATCATGGGCTCTCCCGGTTGGAAGGAAACTCACAGGTCAGTGTAAAAGCCTGTTCTCTCCCCTGTCTCTCCTACTCCCGACAGGTACAGGAATCCCTTTTACTATGCCCCTGCCAGGTGGGTGCTAATTCTGCTTCACATCTCCATTTCCAGATAACTATGGTTATGTGGAAATCTTGACTATCGTGGAACCAAAAATTGACTTCCAGGTAACCTACCAATTGGCACATTTGCCCAAATTTTGCTTCTGAAACATCATAAACAAACCTTCTGCCTACTTCCAGACATCTTGTTTTATGAGATAGTCAAGTTTTTATCACCTAACCACTGCTAGTTGAGCTCTCTGTAAATTATAATGAATCATGTTTTAGCCAATGACAGTTCACCAGAGCTGTGGGTGTCTGGGCTCCCACTCTAAGATTCATGTGACATTTCAAAACCCTACTTCAGCCCCACCTTTCTGACCTCTCTCCTCTATTCAATCCGCTTGTCAAATGCAGTGAAGAACCCTCAACCCAAGCCCCCAGTGAAAGCTGCCAGAACAGAGCTCTACCACCACCCCAAATTTCACATTCTTGGCTGCCATCTCCCACCTCAAGGCTGCAGTTAACCATAGCACCTGATTCTGTCTCCCAGATTCAGGCTGAGGCCCTTACCTGCCATCCTTGTGCAACTTGCTGTTTGGACTCAAGGGCTAGACTTTGCATTTCTCTGTTACGCTCCAGGTTGCTCTACTTGACCTGGCTTTGCTGACTGTCAGCATTGCTCTGGCTCATTCCTCTTTCATCCAGTCTATTAGCTCTATTTCCGCCCCATGGCGGCCTGGAAATGTGATCAGCATGCCATCCATGTGCTCACCCACACAGCTAAAAAAAAAAAAAAAAAAAGCCAACAAAAAACTGAATAAGACAGCAGCCAGAGATGAAACGCAAACACAATACTAGCAGTTGGCCTGACAATGATAACAGCCCTACCAGTGTCTCCAAAAATACACCACTTGATACCCATTTGGATTGAACTTTTTCTGGTATTAATGCCAGCATCAGAAGAAGGCAGGATTCATCCCACAGGAGCTGAAATGCTGAGGACAGAATGGTGAAGGGAGGTCAACACATCCCCTGGGTCATTATCATAGCCGCTATCAGTCTCTCCATTCAGGGTATCCTGTAACTGCAGCTTGTTAGGTCATGTGCAGCAACACACAAGTTGAAAAGAACTCCTGGAGATTTAAGAGGCTTGCTCTGAAAAGACTGCATTTTTTTAGAATAAAGGCATTTGTTCCATAACAATAGAACATGCTCATGATTTATAAAGCAAAGCAAAGATACATGGCCTGCTATTCTAATAATATGTATTTTTATTCTAGACACAATAAGCAGATCCAAAGGAAAGAGAACTCCTAGATGAAAGCAGGTATCTGTGATATCAAAAATGTAGGGGATCAAGAAAGAAAAAAAAATAACCAGAGAAAAATAAATGCCAGAAAAGTAACCAGAATAACTGCTTTGCATTTCCTAAAACCTGGATTTTTATCTTACCCACCATTTCCAGTTCATCTCCAACACTCACCACTCTTCCACACTGCCACATTACCACCACCACTAACCCCTACCATCACTGCTACCACCACCAAAACCCTATCTGTGCCGTTACTACCACCAAGAACTTCACCACTGCCACAATCAGCACCATCAATACCATGACAACAAATGACTATAATAACCCTGTTATAGCCACTAATACCACCATCATCACCACCACCAACCACATCATCACTGCCATATCATCAACATCAACAATGTCACTATTACCTACGATAACACCATCATTATTGCCACTGCTGTCAACAACACCATCACCCCACTGAACCACCATCCCCACAACAAAACTTATCATCTTCCCTGAGCATTGCCCTAGGTAGCTAGAGGAAAAGGAGACCTGGGCTACAGTTCTGACTCTGCTAATTAGCTGGTGACATTGGGAAAGTCACTTTACTTCTTTGTATCTCAGATCAATAAATACAAGATGAATGACTGGAAGAATTAACATTATTTTATGTCTGCTCTTAAAGTCAACAAAAATATAAAAAATCAACAGAAATATAAAAAGTGCTGTAGAGGCAAGTCGGTCTAAGCATTTGGTCTCCATCTCCAGGACACGCAGCTGCAACTGAGCTAGAACACTCATTTCTCTGTATCTCTGTATTCCTCTAGTATCAGAGGGGTGTGTGTGTATGTGTGTGTGTGTGTGTGTGTGTGTGTGTGTGTGTGTGTGTGTTTTCTTAGAGATAGGGTCTCACTCTGTTGCCTAGGCTGGAATGCAGTGGTGCAATCACAGCTCACTGCAGTCTTGAACTCCTGGGCTCAAGCGATCCTTCCACCTTTGCCTCCCAAGTAGCTGGGACTACAGGCACACCCCATCACGCCCAGCTAATTTTTAAATTATTTTTTTGTAGAGACAGGGTATCGCTACATTGTGCAGGCTGGTCTTGAACTCCTGGCCTCAAGAAATCCTCCTGCCATGGCCTTCCAAAGTGCTGGGATTACAGACATGAGCCACTGTGCCCAGCCTAGGAACTTAACCAGAAATAATGAAGTCCTCTAAAACTGTATGCAAAAAAAGGGTGTGTCTCAGCAAAGAACACTCATAACTTTTAGTATGTTTTCAAAGTTATCCCTGTCCCTAAAAACATTAAGAACCATTTTTCAGTGCTAACCTTAAAAGACCTGGAAGTCAGGAGGAAAAAAGACCTGGAAGTCATTATTAAAAGACCTGGAAGTCAGGAGGAAAAATCAGGTTGGGGAAAAGAAGTTTGATTTTTGAGTGACCAGTTGGAGGTTACAGAGGACCATCTAAGTCAAAGATAGATATCTTGAATCAGATACCTTCTGACTCAAAGATAGTCAGAAATCTTCATTTCCTTCATGGCACTTGACATTTTGAAGTTGTTTTTCATTTACTTGTTTAATGTCTGTCTTCCCCACTTAGCATGAAGCTCCCTAAAGATGGGGCTTATTTTTGAGTGTTTCTTTCACCCCTGTGTCACCAGGCCCTTGCACAGTTCCTCACAGAAGAAAAACAAAGATCTTAATATGAATCAATGTCAACATGATGTTGTTGACATTGTTCAGGGTCTTGGTGTTAATTTTTGACACTGCTTGAACTTAAAATCTAAATAAACGTTTATTAGTCTCAGATACAACTAGAAAATTTTTAAATGATGATAAAATTGAGTGTAGGCAGGCAAACTGACTGTCATTACTAAGAGCCTTTCCAGCACCAGGGACACAGTGAGTGAAGCCTGGTGCTGATGTACTTGCACAGGAAATACCCCAGATCCAGCTGCTCCTCTTGGGCTAGGGCCTTTGCTGCATGGATGGGTTGCTTCACCTGCTTTCATTCTCTCAACTACAAGGGAAGCTGGACTTGGTGCAACTCTAGCTTAATGTCTGAGAACCTGGCCAAACCAGCCAAACACCTTGGATAAGCCACTGCCCTTTGTGGCCTTGGCATCCTGCTTTGCTGATAGAGAGCTGATGAACTTCCTGGGGTCCTTTGCCTCAAAGGAAGGCCAGACTAGCTGCCAACTACGCCTCTTCTCTCCTCCCTCCATTGGGCATCAATGTCAAGGTCTAACCCAGTGGATTTTACTGCTTTACAGAAGTCAAGTGACAAAGTCCAATTTTGCCTCAAGTAGTGGCCTTCCTTATTGAGGCCCCAAAATGCACTCTGAGGGGGGAAAATTCCTTCTAAACAAGGTTGGTGAAGGCTTCAGTGCCACTCTCATTGGACACTGATGACTTCACAAAGTCTTTACCTAAACTACTCATTCTATCTGAACTAAAATGTTAATGGGCCTAGGTTTCTGGAAGACCTGAGTCACTGGTGGACTGTCAGAGAGAGGAAACCACCCACCTTCCTGGCTCCCACGGAAGCAGGATTCAGCCAGCGGGGAGAGCCAGCTTCCAGCCTGCTGCCCAGGTTTACTGCTGAAGGTGGGTTAGCCATCCTCACCACCCCCAGTAGCCAGTGACTCTTTCTTGGGACTTCCGGACCAAGGAACCACCTCTTACCATTTCACACAGCAACTCAGATTCTGTGTCAAAGTCTGCAGAAATGATCATCTCCGAGCTGCTCTCATCCCTCTGTCTTTTCTCTCCATTAACCTGATTTCCTACCAGGCTTTTCTCAGTCATGTGGGAGGATGCAGAATTTAATCCTTATTCATTGTTCCTTGAGGATTTACCACATGACAGACACTGTTCTGAGCATTCTGCATGTATTAAGCTCATTTAACCTGAGGTAGGTAGGGACTGTTATTATGCCTATTTGTGTTAAAGGAAACTGAGGCCCAGCAAAGTCTGGGAGTCAATCGTCTGCGCTCTATAAACACAGCGAACAGCCCTGAAGGAAGGAATCCCCTCACTCAAGAAGCTGACGTTTCTAGAGTGGGGAGGCAGAAAGTGAAAAAGAGAACAAATAAGATAATTTCAGGAATAAATCAGAAAGACGTAAATGAAGGAGACTGGCCCCATCTCGTTCTAGGTCACACAGTAGCCACTAAGTGGGGGGGCACTGGGCCCGGAACCCAGGCTATCTGACGCCAAGGGGCACCCTAACATCGCACTCCACGTGGTTCTTCTCTAAGGAGCTTATCTGGTATCTCCTGCGTGGTTCTTTTGAGGGAATTAAAATGAATTATTACACATAGGACAATGTAGCAAAGAAGCATGTATTAAAAAAGTTTCCTCTAAAAAATTCAGCAAATAATAACCAGATGAAGGAAAATCCTCTTAGCTAGGTTATTTGCTTCAGATCTGTACCGGATCAAAATGGACGAACAGCAGGCAGAGAAGTCAGAAGACTAAGGGAAAGCGCCGAGCTGAGACTTGACGCCCATTCCAAGGACAGTGTGGCTCATGCGAGACCAAGAGAAGAGTAAGAATGAACGCAGGGGTCCTGTGAGCGGCGTGTGGCTTTGCTGAGCCCAGTGCTCCCGGAGGACCAGCCACTTTTGTCCCTGCAGCCCGGGGCCACAGTCAGACACGGGACCCACAGCAGCCCGGGAAGTAAGGGGCGCTGTGTCGCATGTGGGAGGATGGGGGGATCTCCGTTGCCAGGGCTTCCTGGAACCGCCCCCGCGCCACTTCCCAGCAGTTCCGGTTCTGCCTGCGGCTCCGGAACGTGAAGGTGGACGGGAGGCCACTTCCCTTCTCAGCCTAGAACTCGTGAGACCTGAAAGGAAGGACCACTGGCCACCGGTGTTTCACAGAGCGGCTGAATAAACAACACAGTCGGTTCTGAGCAACTTTCCGGTGCGGTCTGGGGTGTGTGGGTGTGTACATCCCATTATATAACCTGGGATCCTGAGTCCGTTTAATATATCTGCATATAATACACCTTGTTCTACATATATATATAAATCCATACTTCCTTAAGATGCAATCCTCCTAGCTTTGTAACTCCTAGGTTTCTGGTTCAAACATCATAGAAAAAAAAAATGCCCTTTAAAAAAAAAAAAGAAAAAGTTATCCAAAAGACATCCTTTTTACTAACTGTTCAATTATCCTCTGCAGAGATTGCACCAATGCAAACTTCTGCCAGCACTACTGACAACACTATTAATCATTGATATGCATCTTAGACAATTTGGTAGGAGAAAAATGGCATCTTGTTGTTGCCTTAATTTGCATTTCTTTGATTATTAATAGAGTTTTAAAAATCCATATTTTAAGTAATGTTTTTCTGACCTTAACAGAGGATTTGTAAACTTGGTGAGGAGAGCATTTATAAAAGGATTAAGCACCCCAGATTTCTAACTGAATTACTACACCATTAAAATGAGCTCCACACAACATGTCAGCAAATAGGCTTCTGTATGAGAGACCAAGAAAGTGTATATGGCTTCTTTGCTAAATCAGAGAGCTGAAAACCCAAGCAGAGCTGTGTCCTAGGAGCAGACACTGACTGCCAAAGTCACCTGCCCATCCTGTCAAGCAGCTTTTCCCAGATAATCTGAGTTCCCATCCTAATTCTTTAAAGCACCGGAAAGTTTTTAAAAAGAAAGACACAAGAAATATTTCTCCAGTTTTTTTCTATGACTAATTTAAGTTGTAGTAACACAATAATGCTTTTCACTTGAATAGTCTTTAAGATTCATTTTGAAAACAGCAGTAGCCACCTTAAGACATATTTATTGTGAGTTTTCAGCACTACACCAGTAGGGGTACAAAGAAAAATTCTAAAATAACTACTTAAAAAGCTTAAATGAATTTAATTAGACTGCTAAAAATGAAAAAAAATGCTAAATTATAACCACCCTAGACATGATTAATTACATTTACATTATGCAGAAAGCAAAGGAATGAAACCACCCCACAGCTTTTTCTTCCCAGATTCAGAGGTATATACTGTTGCCAGCAAGACAGCTCCTGGGGGAGGCAGACCTAGACCCAGTGACTGCAGTCAAAACAGTGAGGGTTTGAACAGAAAGGGTCTCTGCCCGCCTCCACAGCCTCATGATCACCAAGCCACCCCTCCAACTTGGGGCCATTTCCTGAAATCCCTTCCTGCCTCTTCCCCAGTGAGAATCCATGGAGCCTCCCCATGCCAAGATCCAGCCATCCATCATCCCTTGCCCCAGGCCCCTGGTCCCAGGACGCATCATTTTTTTGTTTTGTTTTGTTTTGGTTTTTGAGACAGCATCTTGCCCTGTCGCCCAGGCTACAGTGCAGTGGCACCATCATGGCTCACTGCAGCCTCGACCTCCTGAACTCAACCGATGCTTCTACCATAGCCTCTCGAGTAGCTGGGACTGCAGGCACATGTCAGCACACCCAGCTAATTTTTTTTTTTTTTAGAGATGGGGTCTCACTACATTTCCCAGGCTGATCTCAAACTCCTGGGCTCAAGCAATCTTCCTGTCTTGGCCTCCCAAAGTCCTGGGATTACAGGTGTGAACGACTGTGCCCAGCCTATACCACAGTTTTTTATCTATCTTGCCAATTATCATTACAGTAGGTGCCCAGGAAACAAGTGCAGAATGAATGAATAGAGACTGGCAAAGTGAGCACTCCAATGGGAGAGTAAGAAGGAACAGATAACACGTGTAATCCCAGCGCTTTGGGAGGCTGAGGAGGGAAGATCATGATCAGGAGATCAAGACCATCCTGGCCAACATGGTAAAAACCCATCCCTACTAAAATACAAAAAGTTAGCTGAGTGTGGTGGCTGTGCACTTGAAATCCCAGCTACTTGGGAGGCTGAGGCAGGGGAATTGCTTGAACCTGGGAGGTGGAGGTTACAGTGAGCTGAGATCACACCACTGCACTTCAGCCTGGTGACAGGGCAAGACTCCGTCTCAAAAAAAAAAAAAAAAAAAAAAAAGAATTACAGATAAGTCAAGTGGTCCATGGCACATTAAGTGGAAAAAAGTAGGTATCAAACAGTGTATAGAGAGGATAATCCCATTTAATTTTATCAAATGGTGTGTACATGAAAAGAAAAAAGTCCTGGAAAGTTGTCAGCATTCAAAGGTGGGAAGCACCGGGTAGATACAGACAAGACACTAAGAGAGAGGTTAGTGTCTTCTTTCCTCTATCAGGGAAGTAAACATTTTACCAGAATCTCCCTGGCAGCCTTTTCCTGAACTGTCCAAAGGGCTATGGCTGAAGGAAAGTGAGGGCCTGGGTTTTTCCATCTCTATCGTGGCAGGTAAACACAGAAGAAGGGAGATGACCCTTAGGTTTCCACATCTGTGTCATGGGAACCATAACAGAACCTACCTTCCCGGGCAGTTGTGAGAATCACAGGAGTGAAGTTCTACCACGTGCTTAGCACAGAGCCTGGTACACAGTAACAGAGTGCTGAATAGGACTGGGTGTCATCAGCATTACCATGATTTGTGTGGTGGTTATTAGCCCAAGGCCACCTAATATACAGGCCCTGGTTGTGTTTGGAGCATCACTCCCCATTGAGATGCTGTCTCCTTTTTCTTTTCTCTCCTTCCTTCTCCTCAACTCCTGCAATAATTTCATTTATCCATTAAACACTCAAGGCCCGTCTCTCTCATCTCTCCCACTGTCTTTATCATGTCTCTCTATTATACTTTCTTTTCATCTCCCTGCAGCTGTTCCAGGTTTAGGGGCACCCATGGGCCCTGCTTGGAGGTGGAAGTGAGGACAGCCTCTCAGGTCCATGTGGTTATTTAGATCTGACCTCAAGCGTAGAACCTCACTCCCATTAGCATCCCTGGAGCTTTCTGGAGAGGAGCTGGCCCTTAGGCTGGTCCCCTGCCCGTGTCCCAGTTAGCAGGACTGATCCCACTCCCCCATCCACTCCTCATCCTCCTCTCTTCTTCCTTTCCTTTCCTCTAGGTACCCAAACACATAACACGTGCAAGTTTGGATGGGCACAAGTTGAGGAGCCTTTTAAACAGCTCATTAAAACTATTAAAAGCTGAAAATTGACCTTGGGAAATGACTGCACAATAGCTTTATTAGATTGCTTGGGGGCGGGGGGAGAAAGTCTGGCTGTCTTACTACTGATTTCTCAGGGCTCTCCATACAAGCTTCTAAATTTGGATCTCAAGAATTATTGAGCTTCTACTGGAAAAAAGAAAAAAAAAAAATCTGTAGTCTTGCCAAAGCCCAGAGTAATTCTCTAGCTCTTTCTCCCAGAGCCCTTGGAAAGGAAAGAGGCCTGGCTTTTAGATGGAGGGAGGGGAGATGGTTGTTACTGGTGAGTTCTTGTATGGGAAGAAGTACGTGGAGGGATTGAGGATTTGCTACCAACTGACCTCCCTCTTTACAACCCTGCACTGAATTTTCGCAGGCATTTATGATTGATGGGAAGTAGGAGGTGGACAAAACACCAAAAACCCACCTAGTAAAGAAAAGAACCGATTCAAAATGTATTTCAAAGACAAAGGCACAGAAGCAGTTATTTATTCTGTTTTCAAAAAGGGGTTGTGTGCAGGGGCGGGGCACTTGTGGAAAGGAAATGGAAGTGAACTGAGAACATACAAGTACAGAGGCACAGGTGTGTTTGTGAGGCTGAGTGCTGGCCTGGTCCCGTATGGCAACGAGGGCCTGAACCGGGGGTCCAAAAGTTGGGTGTCAGGGCCAGCACTGCCCCAAATCAGAGCAAGGCCCTCCTCCCCACCAGCTTCTCCCACAGATGATGAGAAGAATGAATACTGACCTCCAAGGTCCCCTTGTAATTGCATCACACCAATCTGGTTCAACTTTTATGTAACAAATGGTGAGTTTTCAGTTGCCATGGACCCCCAGGTTGAGTCACATAATCTGAGCATGCCCAGGTAAACCAAGTATGCAACCACAGGAGGAACCTAAGTGCTTGGACTGGGTACCAGGGACTAAATTAGAAGTGGACACTGCAGAGCAGGATCCAGGATCCAATCAGATCGAGCTCTGCTATCACTCCATGGCAGGATCCAATCAGATCATGCACCCTGGCATCACCTCATTGTAAGATCCAATCAGATCACACCTCATTACCCTGTGCTTATAAAACCTGACCCAAACCCCAGCTTGGGGAGACAGGTTTAAGTGTTTTCTCCAGTCTTCTTGCCAGTCAACTCACAATAAAGCTTTTCTTTTCTCAGAAGCTGGTGCCATGGTATTGGCTTCCATGCACAGCAGGCAGTGAGCCCACTGATTGCTTGGTGACGCCTTCACTTCCTAGCACTCCATGGAGTTTACTGGATCAGAGTCAATCCACGTGTCCTGAGCGACTACTGTAAACCAGGCACTACACTGACCATGTCATCAGGCCCTTCAACACTCATGCCATGTAGTCCTCACAGCATCCCATGACAGGATCATTAGTCCCATTTTTCAGAGGAGAGGAGACGACTGAGACTTAAAGGGAGAAAGTGACCTGTCCCACACCACACAGCTATGCAGTGATGATGCCAGAGCTCACACCCACCTTCTCTGAGGCCTGGCGCAGCGTGTTTGCATTGTGCTGCCTGGGCATGCATGTGCACACAAGCAAGTTGACAGAGGGAAGTCACATGCCTCCCTCTTCCCCTCCCTCAGCACCTCGAGGGTCAGCCCTGTGCATCAATTCCTATGAGATCCCCAGTAGCCAGCCCAGTGCTGAGGAGTGAAGACAGAGATGAAAAAATTGGAGTTCCTGCTCTCAATGTGCTAAGGAAAGCAAGTAAGGGCCTCTTTTTCTCTGATATTCAAGTTTGACTGACTCCATCTTGTAGAGGATCCTGACTAACCTTCCCTAAAGGGACTGGACCAGCTGCAGTCTTGGTCCAGTCCTCTTCCTTGGGAGGCAAGGGGCCTTGGAGAGCCCCCGAGATGGCCCATGACTGTTTCCTCCCCTGAAGAATGGCTACAATGACAGTTGTCACACTCCTTAGAGTTATGTTGTAAGGCTAAAACCAGGTCTTTTTTGTGGATAATAAAATGTGCAAAGCAATATCTCAGTAATCAAAAGGTGCTTGACAGAAAGATGCTCATTTAGAAGTCTGGATATGACAGGTTTGTGTTTCTGAGTTGGTTCCCTTTTTCTAAAGTCCATTCTTACCTTATTTTCAACTCTTTTTCAAAGAAAACAAAAGGAAGGAAACCAGGTTTTTCTAATATTATAAAAATAGGGCACTAGATCTGTATTCAGGTGGATTTTGCCATGTATTCAGGCAAAACCTAGCTCATACTCCTTGGCCCAAGCCCTCCTGCAAGGAAAGGCTTGGGATATCCCTCCCTTTGTCCTGCAAACCACTAAGGCAGATGACTGGCACTGCCAGGAGTTCAAGAAATTGGCTCCAAGTAGGAAAAGAAGGAAGGGACCTAAGAGATGCTCACACCCCAGGAGTTCAACACCAGCTGGGGCAACATGGTGCAACCTTATCTCTACAAAAAATATAAAAATGAGCCAGTCATGGTGGTGAATGCCTGTGGTCCCAGATACTTGGGAGGCTGAGGTGGGAGGATCATTTGAGCCCAGGAGTTTGAGACCAGCCTGGACAACAGAGGGAGACCTCGTCTTTACCAAAAACAGAAAAAAAATTAGCCAGGTGTCATGGGGCACCTGTATGGTCTCACCTACTTGGGAGGCTGAAGTGAGAGTATCACTGAGCCCAGGAGGCCAAGGCTTCCGTGAGCCGCGACTGAGCCACCGCACTCCAGCCTGGGTGACAGAGGGAGATCCTGTCTCAAAAAAAAATTAAAAACAAATAAAAAGGTGATATGACACTATGTTCCTTGTAGGATTAAGTGAAATAATATACGTGTTGAATGGTAACTGGCAATATTATGACTTCTACGCAAATTGTTCTTTTTGTCTACAGACTCAGAATTCTCCCTGAGTCTATTTTCTTTTGAAATTTAATTTAAAGAAATGAAAATGAGATACCCCTTCTCATCTGTCAGATGGGAAAAAATCCAAAATTTTGACAATATAGTCTTTTGGTGAAGCTGTGGGGAAATGGGCGCTCTCACCCACTGCCAGTGGGAATGCAGAATGCTACAGCCCTATGGAGGGAAATTTGATAACATCTAGCAAAATTACACATGCCCTTACCCTTCAACCCAACAGAGTCACTTAAAGTCCTTCAACTCAACAGACATATGCAAAAATGCACAAAAGACATAAGAGATATATCAATCAGTTACAATCTATGGATCTTATTTGAGTACAGATTTGAGCAAATAAAATGAAATTTTAAGATAGAGAAATAGGAACACTGATTGGGTAGTTGATAACCCTAAGGAATTTTAAATATTTTTAGTTATGACCATGGTATTGTGATCATGTTTTTCTTAAAGATTCCTTATCTGTTAGTGAGACTTACTGAAATATTTATGAATGAAATACAATGTCTGGGATGTGCTTAAAAATAATCCAGGAGGAGGGAGTGTGTGGGTGACAGTACTTGGGGGTTTATTACAGTGTCCTATTTTTGTATGTTTGGAAGTTTCCGTAATCTAATTAAGACATTACAGATAAAGCTGAATCCCCCTTGACACCATTTTAACCCCAGGACTCTTTCCTCTCCCCAGGTAACCACTGCTTTCAGTTTACTCTGAAGTCTTCTACACATTTCTCTGGGCATTTAAGTGTTATATATCTACTCACAAGGGGTGGGGGATAGTATTTTTTTGAGGACAGCTTTTTTTCCATTTACAGCAATGATATCATCCTGACGTATTATCCTGCCTCATGTTTTCTGCCCAGCCATATGTCTTGGAGTGCTTCCATGTCAGCACACAGAGCAATGGAAGAGTTCTGTTCCTCCATTGCTGCACACATGTCATGGAAAGAGTGTGACATAGATTATTTACTCATTCTCATAATGATGGGCACTGATGTTGTTTTCAATTTTTTTGCTACAATTATTGCTGCAATGAACATCCGTTGAAGTCTCCACTCATGAATAGAAGTGTTTCAATAGTGTAGATAATAAGAAATTGAATTGTTAAGCCCTAGGTTATTTTTGGTGCTCTTTGAATATATCCTAACACACACCGTGTCTCTCCTTTGCCCTGTCTTCTATCAGTAAGGTCTCAGTCAAACGGGGCACTCAACAAATGGGAGATGCTATTTTTTATTGTTGTTACCAGCTGATATGGTTTGGCTGTGTGTCCCTACCCAAATCTCATGTCGAATTATATTCCCCAGTGTTGAAGGAGGGACCTGTGGGAGGTGACTGGCTCATGGGGGTGGTTTTTAGCACCATCCCCCTCCTAAAGTGCTGTTTGTTTAAAAGTGTGTAGTACTTCCCCCTTCTTTCTCTCTCTCCTGCTGGCCATGTGAAGATGTGCTTGCTTCTCCTTTGTGTTCCACCATGATCATAAGTTTTCTGAGGCTTCCCCAGAAGCAGACGCCTGTATAGTCCATGGGACCATGAGCCAACTAAACCTCATTTCATTATAAATTATCCAGTCTTTAGTAGTTCTTTTTAGCAGTGTGAGATAGACTAATGCACCATCATTACTACCATTTTATAATTTCATCTCCTACCCCTCCTTTATCTCTTAGAGTTATTGCTCTAGGCTCACACTTCTATCCCCTGCTTTGTGATCCCAATCTTCTCACCTCTCCCCAACCTCCCCACCTCTCCTCCATGCCCTTGTGGAAGAACCCTCACCGTGGACCTTCCCTACTCTCCAACCTCATCATCTTTCTTTATGCTCCCCTTGATTTCTGCTCTTTAGCCACATGGGCCTGTCTCTCTTCAGATGTACCCTGACTACTCCAAAGCATTGTATGCACTGTTCCCTCTGTCTTTCTTTTCCCACCTGGTGACCTTGACTCTTCCTTCTGTTCTCAGCTTCATTGTCACTTTCTCAAGGCAGCCATCCCTAACATCCTGCTCTGGAAGTGCTGAGTGTCTTTCATGACAGCATATAGAGTAGTTCTTAATAACACACTTTTTTTTTTGAGATGGAGTTGTGCTCTGTTGCCCAGGCTGGAGTGCAATGGCACCATCTCAACTCACTACAACCTCTGCCTCCTGAGTTAAAGCAATTCTTGTGCCTCAGCCTCTGAGTAGCTGGAATTACAAGTGTGCACCAACATGCCCAGCTAATTTTTTGTATTTTTAGTAGAATCAGGGCTTTGCCATGTTGGCCAGGCTGGTCTCAAACTTCTGACCTCAGGTGGTCTGCCCGCCTCTGCCTCCCAAAGTGCTAGGATTACAGGCATAAGCCACCATGCCTGGCCAATAATACACCTTTTTTTTTTT
>NW_016107315.1:187966-190823 GCF_001604975.1 Cebus imitator
TTTTGGTGTGGGAGGAGGCAGAGTTTCACTGTTGTTGCGAGGCTGGCGTGCAATGGCACAATTTCAGCTCGCTGCAACCTCCACCTCCTGGGTTCAAGGAATTCTCCCACCACAGCCTCCCAAGTAGCTGGGATTACAGGTATGCACCATCATGCCCAGCTAATTGTGTACTTTTAGTAGAGATGGGGTTTCACCATGTTGGTCAGGCTGGTCTCAAACTCCTGTCCTCAGGGGATCCACTTGCTTCAGCCTCCCAAAGTGCTGGGATTACAGGTTTGAGCCACCATGCCCGGCCTATAACACACTTTTAAAA
Organism: Cebus imitator; assembly: GCF_001604975.1. NCBI lineage: Eukaryota > Metazoa > Chordata > Mammalia > Primates > Cebidae > Cebus > Cebus imitator. The sequence goes on from NW_016107315.1 coordinate 188,280, forward strand.
TTAAACTGACTAATGTCTGTCTTTACTATTAGATTGCAAGTCCTCAAATGGCAGAAACTGAGTGCATTTTGCTCACCCAAGATTTCCCACAGAGCCAAGTACATAATGAGGCCTCAATAAATATTCACCAAATAAATGAAGGAACTATGGAATGCCTATTCACATATGGCACTTCCTTCGTTTTCATATTTTACTTGACCCCTGCTTCACCACAAGGTCCAGTGGTAGAAGAGAGTCAAGCATCTCCAGGTCCCTCTGGCCAGGATTTCCTTAAATGCCCTTTTGTGATGTGAAGTTCCATGTTTTTATAAAACAGTAGCCCTTTCATGAAACACTCCTCTGGGTAGAAGAGATGCTTCGCAGTTGTCTCCCAGTTCCTATAGCACGTCTCAAAGCCTGTTGAGTATTTAATCCAGTGTGACATCATACACTGTCATGCTTCCCTGGCTGCTGGACTGGTGGCCAAGTCTGGATCCTGGTGGTATTGCCTCCCCTTTGCCTGGTAGCTAGCTGCACTTCTAGAAAGTATTTCCACAATGATCACTGAGTGAGACAGTAAGTGAGTGCGTGAGTGCAGGAATGATTGTGTGGCACTTAAATGACAATTCCCTTCTAACTGTGGGGTCCCAGATGAATGCTGGTCCACAAGCTAGAAAACACCCCAAAGTGCTTTCAGTAAAAAAAAATCCTGGCCCTGCTGCTTCCTCTCTGCAGCTCAGTGCCTGTGGCCGGTTGGAAGGCCATTCCAGAAAGGCTCTTTATTCCCACAATGCAATGCGAGCCCAGCTCCTTGCTGCTTGCCTGCCTTTGCCAGCAGGTCAGAGTCCCTGAAGGTGATCTGTAGGGCATCTTCTCCCCACACAGTCCCTCCTTTAATTTGGCTGCCAGAATGCTGAATGCCAAGTTTTTCCGGGCAGGCCGGCAACTTTTGTGGCTGGCATGTCTGTTTTCCTCCACTTAGTCACCATTTTTCCCCTTTGAAAACCCTTATTTTATTAATTTTACTGTATAAATTATTTTGATACTTTGCTTCAAATTCAATTGAAGGAGAAAAAAAAAGAATCAGATAAGTAACCTGAATACAATTTTACATCTGAAGTCTCCAATTTCTGGTTCTACTCCATGAATTTGGAAAGAATCTCAAGATTGAGATGACTTCAGGCAACATGTGCACCTTCAGAAAATTGCACCCTCCTTGGGAGAAATGGTTGACTCCAGGACTAGGGCACAGAAAGTACAAGAAGAACTTGGAACATCTTGCTGTGCCAGAAAATAAGAAAAGGCTCACAGAATGATGGGGACACATCAAATTATGGGCAGGTTTAAAGGGGCCAAATCTGAGACAATTTGAACATTAAAATAAATAATGATAATAAAATAGTATAACCTATTGAGTAAAATAGGAATGAATAAGCCTATACTCAATTAATTTGTTAATTAATTGGAGGATAAGTTGCCTTTCTTATAGTAGCAAGATAGACAATGAATGTAAAAGGAATGATGGAATTAGAAAATCACCACTGGGCAATCACCAGATCTATAACTTTCAGGCAAGAATCACAATGGATAAAACACTAGAGGGTGAAAAGCTTGAGGACTAAAAGAAGATTTACACGCTCTCCAAACATCTTCCCACATGATGCATATAAATTACAAAGTAAAAGAGAAACGTTACACTGGGAAAAAAAGAAATCAAAGTTATTATTATCAATGGTAAGAGGACAATTCAAGAGCATGTGTTGCCTGCTATGATGCACTGAGAAAAATGCAACATCCCTCCTGTATATTTCTACTAAAGAATCAGTCTGACTCTAATCATGTGGAAACATCAGACAGTCAAAGTGGGCCAATCTGCAAGATAACTGGCTAGACAACTGTACATCTAAATAGGATGAATTTTATTGCATGTGGATTATAGCTCAATACAGCTGATTAAAAAAAAAAAAAAACTGGCCTGCATGCTTTAAAAGTATCAATGTCATGGAAAAGAAAGGCTAAGAACTGTTCCAAATGAAAGGACACAAAAGAGACAAAATAAGTGAATGCAACACGTGATAAAGGGTTTTCTTTTGCTATAAAGAATATTATTAAAATAATGGGGGAAATCCAAATAAGATTATTAGACAATAATAATGCATAAATGTTGATTTTCTGATTTTGATGACTGTACTATGGTTATTTAAGACAATGATCTTGTTTTTGGGAAATAGATTCTTAAGTGTTTAATAGCTGTCTGAGTCAGTTTGGGCTGGTAAAACAAAAATATCATAGACTGGATTAAACAATAGAAATTTATTTCTCACAGTTCTAGAGGCTGGAAGTCCAAGGGCAGGATGCCAGCATGCTTGGGTTCTGATTAGGGTCCTCTTCCTCGTTCACAGAGGGCTAACTTCTCCTTGTATCCTCAGGTGGCAGAGAACAAAGAAGAAGCAAGCTCTCACATGTCTTTTTATAAGGGCACTAATTCCATTCATGAGGACCCCACCCTCATGACCTAATTATCTCCTAAAGGCTACAACTTATTTTTTTTTCTTTTTTTTTTTT
>NW_016107315.1:190973-239732 GCF_001604975.1 Cebus imitator
TAGAGACGGGGTTTCACCATGTTGACCAGGATGGTCTCGATCTCTTGACCTCGTGATCCACCCGCCTCGGCCTCCCACAGTGCTGGGATTACAGGCTTGAGCCACCGCGCCCGGCCGTTATTTTTTTTTTCTTCAACTTTTAAGTTCAGGGGTAATATGGTTTGGTTGTGTCTGCACCCAAATCTCACCTTGAACCGTAGCTCCCATAATCCCCATGCCTAACAGGAGGGACCTGGTGGGAGGTAATTGAATCATGGGAGCTTGTTTTTCCTGTGCTGTTCTCATGATAGTGAATAAGTCTCTTGAGATCTGATAGGTTTATAAAGGCCAGCTCCCCTGCACACATGCTCTTGCCTGCCTCCATGTAAGACATGCCTTTGCTCCTCCTTTGTCTTCTGCCATGATGGTGAGGTCTCTCCAGCCCTGTGGAACTGTGAGTCCATTAAGCCTCTCTTGCTTAATAAATTACCCAGTCACAGGTATTTCTTCATAGCAGTATGAAAATGGACTAATACAAGCAGTACATGTGCAGGATGTGTAGGTTTGTTACATAGGTAAATGTGTGCCATGGTGGTTTTCTGCACAGATCATCCCATCACCTAGGTATTAAGCCAGGCATCCATTAACTATTCTTCTTGATGCTCTTCCCCATCCTACCCCTACCCCTGACAGGCCCCAGTGTATGTTGTTTTCCACCATGTGTCCATGTGTTCATTGTTCAGCTCCCACTTATAAGTGAGAACATGTGGTGCTTGGTTTTTGGTTCCTGGATGAGTTTGCTGAGGTTAATGGCTTCCAGCTCCATTCATGCGCCTGTAAAGAACATGACCTTGTTCCTTTTTATGGCTGCATAGTATTTCATGGTATATAGGTACCTCATTTTCTTTATCCAGTCTATGACTGATGGGCATTTAGGTTGATTCCATGTTTTTGTTATTGTGAACAGTGCTGCAATAAACACAATCTTTATAATAGAATGACTTACATTCCTCTGGGTACATACTCAGTAATGAGATTGTTGGATCAAATGGTATTTCTCCCTCTAGGTCTCTGAGGAATTGCCACACTGTCTTTCACAATGATTGAACTAATTTACACTCCCACCAACAGTATAAAAGCGTTTTATTTTATTCTCGGCAACCTCACCAGCATCTGTTGTTTTTTGACTTTTTAATAATAGCCATTCTGACTGGCATAAGATGGTATCTCATTGCAGTTTTGATTTGTGAATCTCTAACAGTCAGTGATGTTGAGCTTTTCTTTTGATATGTTTCTTGGCCACATAAATGTCTTCTTTTGAGAAGTATTTCATGTCCTTTGCCCATTTATTAAGGAGGTTTTTTTCTTGTACAATTTTCTTGTGAATTTAAGCTCCTTGTAGACTCTGGATATTAGATCTTTGTTAGATGGATAGACTACAGAAATCTTCTCCCATTCTGTAGGTTGTCTGTTCACTCTAATGATAGTTTCTTTTGCTGTGCAGAAGCTCTTTAATTAGATTCTATTTATTTGTCAATTTTTGCTTTTGTTGCAATTGCTTTTGGCATTTTTGTCATGAAATTTTTGCCCGTAAAGATCCACATCTTAATAAATCACATTCAGGGTTAGGATTTCAACATAGGAATGGGTGGGGGAGGGGCATAAATGTTCAATTCATAGCAGTAGTAAAGGGGCATTATAATATCATGTCTGTAATTAAGATCCAATGGTTGGTTAGTAGGTAGGTATATTGATAGATACAAAGATACACATAGGATAACATGGTAAAATGTTATATCTGAGAAATCTGAATAGAGGGCATGTGAGAATACTATTTCAACTTTTTTGTAAGTCTGTGATTATCAAAGTTAGAAGAAAAAACTCAGAGGGAGGAAGGAAAGGAGAGAGAAAAAGATCTGCACCAAAGCACTTGCCTTGTCAGGTGGATATTCACAACCTTGAGGGGGAAATGTTGCCATTCCCTCTCAGAAACCTGCCTTAGTCTCCCATGGTACTAACTTTTGATAACTAATGCCCACAGTAAGTTACATCCCTTTTACTATAATCTTACTTCACCTCCACTATTCTGAATATAGTCAGGTCAAGCCACAGAGCTGTAAAATGATGGCCTATCTTCTCTCCTGGTATTACATACCTCTACCTCTCCAACATGAAAATGTTGAGCTCACAGTTGTAATTCTATAGTTGTCTGCATCATCCTTGGGTTTCTGCCTGTCTCTCTCACTGCACCATAAGATTCAGGAAAGCAGGGATTGGGTCCGGCTTTGCTGAAGGTTGTACCTTTAGTGCAAGACCCAGCGCAACATGAAAATATGGGGCTCCTGGTTCAAGAACAAGTACAAGATCGCAACAGCAGATCATTAAACCAAGAGCAAGGTCCTTCTGAGCACAGGGCACGTGCATGCCCGCGGGTTGTACCCAGTGAAGCCAGTCATGGCTAGCACAGCACTGGTACAGAGGAGGGGCTGCTGGTAAATGTGTGCTACATGAATGAAGGAATGAACGAATGAATGAAGCTTTTAACACATTTCCAGGCTGTACGTAAAGGTGAGGTCTCCGGTAGTCAAAACTTTTATATTGATAATTGATTTGGGCCTTCCTGAATCAACTCCAAATAGATTCTGGACTGCAGGGGGTGCCAATTCCCGTCATGCAGCAGGAACAATGTGGAGCTCCAGCACTCCACAGCCACTTCCCCACAGCCACAACCAGGGACAGGCCATTCTGATTCTCCATGCAGGACAGCTCCTGCCAGCCTCCCCTCATAGTCTTCTTACCTTCTGCTTTCCCCCTTCTCCCCCCACCCCCAGCCCACACATCTCCTCTTTGGACTCAGTCCCAGTACAGAACGTTCTAACCAAAGAGTGTGAGCCCCTCTGGAGGCTGCAGCATTAATAATCCCAGCTATGCCAAACTGGGCACTGAAGCGAAGCTACCAGACCCCTTTTCACTCATGACCTACATTGTCATTGGTTCCATGGACTGTTCATTCTGCACCTCGAGGAGGAAAATGTTACTATGACAACAGCTCCTAGAGTTACAGGGATGTAAAACACCTACTTTAAAAAAGGTTCACTTTCCCATATGGCAAATGGACTTCATTAGTTGTTTCTAAATCAAATATCCAAACAAGGTGGGCTGAAAAGAGAATATTTTTAAGGAAGTAATTTAGATTGTAGCACCAGAACTACCCCTTGAGATACTGGAGAGTGAAGAGAGAGTACCATCGTTTTTTGGTTTTGTTTTTAAAGACTGATGATATTAGAAATTATCTGTGTGCTCACTGGCTAATGTGAACTTTTCCATATGAGAAGGAAACAGACAGCTGATTCTCTCTTCTTGGTTGGTTTCTATTACATTGTCCTCTTAGCTGTCTGTTTCTAGCTCTTCCCACTCCACCATCCAGCAAATGCTGTGTGTAACAGAAAGAGAACAAGGCTCTTAGGCCTAAAGTCTCACTTTACTGTCTCTGAGTCCTATGACCTCAAGCAAGTTATTTCTTCTCTGAGTCCCAGTTTCTTCACTGGAGACATGCATTTATTCATTACCCAAACATTCACAAAAGTTTCTTGAGCAATTATTATGGACCTGAAGTCACAATACCTCCCTGAGGAGGTGGTGTGGCCTGAGACCAATGTCAGGTTGAAATCAATGTAGAAATCATAATCACTTGTTATCTCTGCCTCCTCCCCCTGACCCATGCCCCAGTCAAAGTTAGCGACAGCTTCCCCTAACTCTTACAGCCCCAGCCTGCCTTCACAGCTGATGTGTCTTTGTTACCCACTTAGACTCTGAGTGGGTTACCCAAGGGCAAGAAGCGGCTTCCAACCCACATGATCTCCCCAGGATGTGGCACGAAATCAGGCACATCACCAGTCTCTATAAGTGGTGCTGCACATTTTCTTTTGTTCCTTGTACAAACAATGAACTCAAATTATAATCACCTTCCAATGGTGGCTCCAGAGTCCCCACATGGGAATGCTTAAGAGGGGTGCCCAGGGCCAGGTAAGGTGGCTCACACTTATAATCCCTGCACTTTGGGAGGCTGAGCAGAAGGATTTCTTGAGGCCAGGGGTTTGAGACTAGCCTAGACAATACAGAAAGACCCTATCTCTGAAAAAAATCAAAAAAAAAGACAAAAGCTGTTTTTAATTAGCTGGGAGTAGTGGTACACACCTGTAGTCCCAGCTAGTTGGGAGGCTGAAGTAGGAGGATCACTGACATTGGTCACAGGCCACACCACCTCCTCAGGGAGGTATTGTGACTTCAGGTCCATAATAATTGCTCAAGAAACTTTTGTGAATGTTTGGGTAAAGAATAAATGCATGTCTCCAGCGAAGAAACTGGGACTCAGAGAAGAAATAACTTGCTTGAGGTCATAGGACCCAGAGACAGTAAAGTGAGGCTGCAATGAGCTATGGTTGTACCATCTTTGCTTTAGCCTGAGTGACAGAGCAAGACCGCATCTCTACAGAAAACAAAAAAAAAGAGGGGCACCTGTTTGAAGGCTGCAGAGATTGTACCAGCATGTCTGCTTGGGGACCTTGAAGCTGTATTTGCATGTCAAGCAGTCTGTTTTTGCTTGGATTATTTGTACACGGGGTGACTTAGACAGGGTGTACATGGCAATTATAAATGAGTTTAACCCCCACCCCCTTCCAGCAGAGCACCTCTTATCTAATCTATTGCCTTTCAGAAGTAGCCTGTGACATTCCTCACTACTTCCTCCAGAAGGACATCTCTCTTCCATTTCCCTTCTTAGCTGAAAGCCTAGTCCCAAGGGAATGCTACAGAGAAGAGAAAATCATCACAAAACAGGGCATCAAAACCATGGTGACACGAACCTGAAACCACATCACCTTTCCTTAATTTCAAAGTCTCCCTCCACAGCTGGGCTTGGAGAGAAATGTGGAACATCACTCTGGTAATCCCTTCCAGACACGATAATGTTCTAGTTACTGCCTAGGAGGACCTACTTGGTATTTCTCATCTTACCCTGATTGCATTCAAAACTTGATTAGATTCTATTGATTCTGTCATAAAAAAATAAAGCCGGTCTGCTTTTCCCCTGTAGTCTCTCCCTTACTTAATGTAAAAATCCCACCTGTGCCTCATAGGCTTAAACCTACATTTCTTTGCTTCGCTCCACTTCCAGTTCTTTCTTTTCCCTTCTCAGAGCTGACATCTCTCTTCAGTCTTGCACACTGGCTTTAGTTTTTATTGCTGTTATTTGCTGGTCTCTATTAGGACTATTTGCTCTCTTAGCTACCAGAGGGGAAAGCAGAAATATTTCTCTAACTCCCAGACAGTATCATCGGCCAAACTGTTTTTTCATTGAATTCATTTATATGTATTACTTACAAGTGTTATTTCTTCCTATTCTAAGTAACTTACCTTATGATGGAGGGAAGGCTCACTGTGACCTAAAGTTGGAAGTCGGCCTCCTGGAAGGGTCCCTGTTCCCACAGATGACAGGCATGAGCCACCACACCCAGTTCATCCCTCCTTTCTACCCTTCTAATCTAACTGTTTGCCTGTCCTCTCTTTTGTAGTGTTCCTCACAGGCCCCTTAAACTAGAGAGGAAAAAAGGAAAGCAAAAACAAGTAAACAAAAACCGCTCATGGGGAATCTATGCAGATACTACTCCCCAGGAAAACCAAGCTTCATATGATGAGATGTTTTAGGGGGTAGACAATGACTCAACTATAACAATGCCCATTACAAGACCCAAACATGGAAAAAATCCAGACTCCCAGCAATAGGGTTTTGGTTTCACAAGCCATGGAACACCAATACAATAGAATTCTATGAGGTCATTATGTTTCAGAAAAAATGTTAACTGACATAGATATTTACACCATAGAAGCAATTCAAGTAATCTAGTATGGCTATGTAGAATAAATATGACCTAAGACTTCAAATTCAGTCAGCTTCCATGGAGCATTGCATTACTTCCTTGAGTTATAGAAAATAAGGTGGTGAGTACAGTGGCTCACGCCTGTAATCCCAGCAATTTGGAAGGCCAAGGAGGCAGGATCACTTAGGGGCAGGAGTTCAAAACCCAGGGCAACATAGCAAGACCCCATCTCTACAAAAAATAAAGGGCATAATGGCATGGACTTGTAGTCCCAGCTACTTGGGAAGCTGAAGTGTAGAGGAATCTTTAATCCTAGGATATCGAGGGCTGTGGTCAGCTATGTTCATACCACTGCACTCCAGCGTGGGTGACAGACAGAGACCCTACCTCAAAAAAAAAAAAAAAAAAAGAAAAGAAGAATTTAATGCTCAAGTACATTGGAGAAACTCTAGATTAATAACAGTGAGATGAGCTTCTTGTCTTTTAAATTTCTCAAATCTTTTCATATGCCAATGTACATCATGAATCTCCAAGAGGAGGTACTAGTGTGATTCATTTCTAAATTTACTTCACCCTGAGACTAGTGTCCTGGGGACCACACTTTAGAAAAGATGAGTAAACGGATGACTGAATGTATGATGACTGAATGACTGTATTGCTCCTTGAAGGAGCAATACAGGAGACTAGACAGCAAGCAAAAATGTCAACAGTGATTTGGGTTGGCTATTAGAAATATGGGTGATTTTTATGGCTTTATTATTATTATCATGTTGCTGATTCTTCCACAGTGAACATTTCTGCTTATATAATTAAAAATAATAAAGGCTTTTATTGTTTTCTTTTTTAAGATGATTGAAGAGGAGATGGGGAAGGGAGTTCTTGAAGCCAGCTGTGTGACTGCCTTGTAAACCTTGCCAATGCTGATCATTGCTCTTAGACAGCAATGAAGCCGATTCCCTGGAGGACTTTCCCATGGTTCCTATTGGCAATCACAGAAAGCACTCTGTCTACTACTAGAGCCTAGTCATTACTATCTCCTTGTATTAGTAATTTGTAAAGAAAAAGAGGTTTAATGGACTCATAGTTCCATGTGGCTGGGGAGGCCTCATAATCATGGTGGAATGTGAAAGGCATGTCTTACGTAGTGGCAGACAAGAGAGAATAAGAGTCAAGCAAAAGAGGTTTCCCCTTATAAAAACATGAGATCTGGTGACGCTTATTCACTACCATGAGAACAGTACGGGGGAACCACCCCCATGATTCAATTATCTCCCACCAGACTCCTCCCACAACTCATGGGAATTATGGGAGCCACAATTCAAGATGAGATTTGGATGGGGACACAGCCAAACCATATTAATTATCATCATCAAAGTCAGTTGATGACTAATAGGCTTTGCTTTCAAAAATTTGTGTTGAGGTAAAATTAACCTTACATAAAATTAGCCATTGTAAAGTGTGGCATTTAGTACATTCAAAATATTATGCATCCCCCTTTCCCCTGCTATCTGGTTACAACTGATAGATATTTGATGAGGATGTCCGGCACTGTGCCCTGAATTTTTGTTTCCCCCTCCACCCCTCCCCTACCCACCATGACCTATTTCCAAAAATAATTGAGGCAGGCTTTCAAAGGAACAGATACATACTAAGGTTGTAAAGCAGAAAATCAGGGCCATAAAGGGAAAAAGAGATAAATAAAACAATCATGAGTTTAAAATGGTCCTTTTATGATTGAACACAAAGAGTATCCCTGAGTTTCCTGGCAGTCAGGCAAAATGGGAAACACAAGTGGTTATTATCAGAAAGGAGAGGGTTTGGTGCAACTCAAGTGAGCTAAAGCATTTTTATGAAACTTAATTCTAAAAGAAATTTTTCACATGGACTTTATACACAGAACATTGATATACATAATAGGCAATGCCCTTGACTATGATTTTATAACAAATGCACATAGAAGGATTTTCATATGATTGTTTTTCAATAAATATTTACTAGATGAATTAATAAGTAAATGAATACATGAATGAATAAAAGAAAAATCTCTACCTGCTCAGTTGCATTCACATCACACAAACCCTTCATAAAGTTGTCTGTATAACAGAACTCAATGCTCAAGGAAGACTGCAATCACTCCTAAACTAATAAAGACATTCTTTCTAAATACACTTAATACTTGAATCAAATGAAAATATTAGGAATGTCTGGATTATGTCCTGATACCATAAGTCTTTGAGTACTACCTAATTGCTTTATAATTTTATGGAGCTTTTATGATGATGTGGTCTTTATTTTTTATTCCAGATATGCATAAGGTGTCTGAAAGCTCACTTTTTTAGTTAAAGAAGATTTTCAAGTATTCTTGTAATACATCTACTCTCCAAAGCCATTGAAGTGTGGGACTTAGAACAGCCAGTAGGGCACAAAGTTTCCCTTTAGCCTGCCTAATTCTGCTGGTGGTATCAGTGCATTCCATTCAAAACTCCAATCCTATCATTCTTATCTCAGGTTTCAAGAAAGAAACTTCTGTCACCCAACAGTAATTTCATGACTTGTCTAGGCTCCAGACTCAAGATTAAGGCTTAAGAATAAGTGGAGGCAGCCAGTTGTGGTGGCTCACACCTGTAATCCCAGCACTTTGGAAGGATGAGGCAGGCGGATCACTTAAGGTCAGGAGTTCAAGACCAGACTGGCCAACATAGTGAAACCCCATTTCTACTAAAATTACAAAACTGAGCCAGGCTTGATGGCATGTGCCTGTAATCCCAGCTACTTCAGGAGGCGGAGGCAGGAGAATCACTCAAACCAGGAGGAAGAGGTTGCCGTGACCCAAGATTACGCCACTGCACTCCAGCCTAGGTGATAGAGCAAGATTCCATCTCAAAAATAAGTGGAGGCAAATGAGAGGAAATGCCTTGGAAGACATGCGATGTTCTGGAAGACATGGCCAAAGGGTTGACAGTGGTTCCTCTCGGGGGCGTAAATATTATGGGCTATTTTTTATTTTAAAGTCTCTAACTTTTCTTATGTTTAGATTGCTGGTCCATGAAAAGCTGTTTTATTTTTAATTTAATTGTATGTATGTATGTATGTATTTTGAGACAGAGTCTTGCTCTATCGCCCAGGCTAGAGTGCAGTGGCGCGTTCTCAGCTCACTGCAACCTCCATCGCCCAGGGTCAAGTGATTCTCCTGCTTCAGTCTCCTGAGTAGCTGGGACTACAGGTGTCCACCACCAGGAGTGGCTAATTTTTGTATTTTTAGTAGAGACATGGTTTCCCCTGCTTGGCCAGGCTGGTCTTGAATTCATGGTCTCGGACGATCCGCCCGCCTTGGCCTCCCAAAGTGATGGGATTACAGGTGTAAGCCACTGCGCCTGGCCTGGTTTTAATAATCAAGCAGCAATGATTGCATATAGGTTTAGAGAGGAGGAATCTTAGTGTTGTAGAAGGCCTCTCGTGGTTGTGACACTTTGGGTGACTACTCTACTCTCCGCATAAACCAGAGGTAAACGTCCCCCTCTCACAGTCGTGCTGGAAGATTAAATGAAATAGTGCAGAGATCAGTGGCTCAGAAGGAGCATGTGCTTATCATATTAATATGATACCATACATGATAACTACTAGTATAATTGATGTTTGTATTTTGCATAATAGCAGTGATATTAACACAACAATAGTAAAAGGAAGAATGAAGTTGTCTATAATCCCATTTCTCCAACAAATCAAGCTATTGTCATTAGTCTATAGCTATTCTATCCTGACCCACATGATTCCTACAGTAATTGTCATACTGTAAATGCAATTTTGCATTCTGATTTTTTCCCTCTAACATTATGTGATACATATTTTCTGCTCTATACGAAACATTAACTGATGATTTTTAAAAGCTATGCGTATTTAGGGATAATAAGATGCGGTGACCCTCTCTATAGCATTCACAGTTGCCTTCATACTTTCTAAATTAGAATTCCTCAAGATGACCGAGGTTGGTCCCTGAAGAAAGTAAATTCAGTGTAAAAAAACCGACATCACAAAGAGGCAAGCAAATCGGGGCACTTTGGACGGCAATGGAACATTAACCTTCTGTAAGCTAATGGGTTTCGTTTTGCTACAACGTACAAACATACCTTGGAATCTGATCCCAGGACTGTGCTGCCTTTCGGAATGTAAGCGCAGAGACTGACCTTGAGAACTCAGCTGAGAGTACTAGAAGCCTGCCCGTGGCGAAGGCCCACCCAGCTGCATGCGCTTCCCTCCCCCAGGTGCAGAAGCCTGAGCAGGCAGAGGTGGGGGAAGGACAGAGCCACAGAATGGCCAGAGCCTGCCAGAGCCAGGAGGTGCGAGGGCACGGGCAGAGTGCCTTTAGGCAAGGACATCAGCTATGGGTAGGGAAGTAGCAGGAAAAATATGTTGTCAAATTTGGCCTGCAAAATGGAAAACCTTGAATTCTGCTAAGGAGCTTGAATGTCATTGTGTGAGAATGAGGGAACCCCTGACAGCTGTTGAATCAGGGAGGGGAGCAGACAAAGTGCTGAGTTGGAAAAAGACGAAAGCAAAGTGGGGTGGGAGACAAAGGAGAAAACAGCTCTGACAGGGGCGCAGAAGACAAGGGAATTGCAACATAGACAGTGGCCGCTGGGTATTAAGGGCTGTGTTCCAGGCTCTGGTCCATGTACTTTGTGCATATTCACAAATTCAACCATTAGAATGATCCTCTGATTTGGGTCCTATTTGTAATTGATGTTTGCCAGATGAAAAAAATCAAGATCTGGACTTATTAGGTGACTTGGGTAACTTGCCACAGTCCCAAATGATAAGTCCCAATCACCTCAGGATGGAAATCCAGCCAGGCTGGCCCCTGAGGCTGAGGGTCCAACTCCACACAGGACTACCCGTCCAGAAGCAGGAGATCTCTGACTGCAGGCTGAGCGAGAGTCCACCAGATGAGTGGGCAGGCATTCCAGGCAGGGGTGATGACACTTGCAAAGGCTCAGAGATGATGAAACAATCCGGTACTTACAGGAGAAGACAGAAGTGCCGAGGAAGGGAGACACGTAGTAAAGGGTGAAGATGGACGGGCCAGAGAAGGAAATCTCTGCTCTTCAGATCTCTATGACTTGCAGTGTGGAGACAAAGGCTGAGAAGATCCTGTGTCCCTCGTTCCCTGAGAGAGTTGTCCTCAGCAACTCACATGACAGCTGGGTTTCATGTACTATATAGCTTACAGTCGGTGAGGATTATTTTGGTTGAGGTGCCTCCACTCTGGCTGGTCTCAATACAGCCATTCATTCAGCTAACAAACATTGATTATGTGCTTCTCAATGAAGAACACCAGCTAGACAGAGATTAATAAAGTTGGCACGGTGCTTACAAGAACCAATACCTGAGCTGAACTTCCTTCCACCAGCTCAGAACAACCTTGGCAAAGGGTCTCCCTGGACTGCCTAGCAAACTCTTGTTCTTTCTCAGGAAAAGCTCATCCTGCAGAGCAATGAGCTTGCATTGCGGGAGCTCCAGCTTCCTGCTGGAGAAGATCAGGTTTTACTCACTTGTCACTGACGAAATAAACAGCCAGGATAAGTAATTTCACCTTGATTATAGCTGCACAGGAACCAGTGATCCAGCCGGATGTTTTTCCTGTTATACTCAGCATCTTCACACCAACGCATATCCAGGAAGCCAACCTCCTGGCCCACTCAAGGTCCCTGAGCTATGGGTCACTAATGGTGGTTGCTGCATGAGCTCTGAAGAGGGAGATGCTGGACACCAGGTTCCTGTAAGTCTCAAGGGTGTTTACTCTGGGAGAACTTGGGTCTTCTCTCAATGAACTCTAACAGGGTGGACTGTGGACTCTAACAGGGCAAAGATTCAGAACTCAGTAAGTTCCCTGATGTTGGGCCATTTATTCATGCACAACGTAAAAACAACTTCTCTGAACCTGTTTTGTTCCCTCTTCCCAATGCCCCATGTTGTAAACACCCACCTACCCATTTTTCAGAACCACAGTTCAGTTACAACTTGGCTTAAAACTCTTCAGATGGCAGTCCAGGTGAGGTGGCTCACGCCCATAATCTCAGCACTTTGCGAGGTCACAGTGGAAGGACTACTTGAGCCCAAGAGTTTGAGACCAGCCTGGGCAACATAGTGAGACCCCCATCCTTACAAAAAATAAAAAAGTAGCCAGGCATGGTGGCATGTTCTGATAGTCTCAGCAAGTCTGGAGGCTGAGGAGGGAGGTCGCGGCTGCAGTGAGCCATGATCGCACCACTGCACCTCAGACTGGGTGACAGAGTGAGAAAGTGAGACATTGTCTCAAAAAAAAAAGCCGGCTGGACACAGTGGTTCTCTCACCTGTAATCCCAAGGCGGGTGGATCATTTGAGGCCAGAGTTTGAGAACAACCTGAACAATATGGTGAAAACCTGTCTCTATTAAAAATACAAAAATTAGCCAGGCATGGTGGTGGGTGCCTGTAATCCCAGCTACTCAGGAGGCTGAGGCAGGAGAATCACTTGAACCCAGGAGGTGGAGGTTGCAGTGAGCCGAGATGGCTCCACCGCACTCCAGCCTGGGCGACACAGCTAGACTCCATCTCAAAAAAAAAAAAAAAAAAAAAGCCAACAACTCAAACAAGTCTTCAGGTGGCAGCATCAGGACTGGGATGAACTTACCCTGAGTGAGGGGAAGGCTGAGCAGGCAAATGGCCCAGATAGAACCGACACACCAAGGAGCAATTCTCATGGAAACAGAGGGGCGTTTAGAAAAGCAGCAGCAGCAAAGATTCGTCTAGCACAGGTTTGCAAAAGGACCTACATCTCCACTCAAGAAAGACTGCCTTTTATGCAATTAAAATGAATCCTCCATCTGTCTAAAAACCACTTATATAAATCGCCCCCTTCTCCCCCGCCCCCACAGGTTCCTCATCTATGCGCCAGGTCATGCTTTTCAGCCATCGTACACCAAGCCAACGGTGAATGTGTGCAGAGCTGTGTTCTTCCCAGAGCTAACTGCTAAGGAGAGAAGCCCCTTAGTGGATAGCTTGCTTTAAACATACATCAGCGCAATCCTTATATGGGTAGCATGCTTCCCCCACATCCATTAGCATACTGTTCCATCTGCACCCCCACTGTGAGCTGCTTGGAAGTATGATAAAGTCTGAAAATATTACATATGTGTGTCTCTACACACACTCACCCAGAGCGTGTCTCTGAGCAGAATGAATGAAGAGGGGGCTTTCCTGGAAAGGACGCAAATCCTCCCTCTTGCTACCTATACACAGACACATACTCATTTGTCCCTTTCAAAGATGAGAATACTGAGAGGTTGTTTCCCAAGATAAACTTTCAGACTCCACAATAAAGTTGGTGGCCTATTTGCCACCCACATCCCACAGGCTCAGGAAGTAGCAAAGCAAACTGGTCACAGGAGCGGGAGGGCACGTGTCTCACAGAGAACAGCAGAGATGCCCTTCCCAGCTTCTGATGGTCCACCTCTAGGCTGACCTCAAGGTCCCACTATCCTCTGGCTTCTCTGCTCTTCTGTCTGGGAGAGGCCACAGACCAAGTAAGTGTGTGGGTGACAGTGGAGCGACCAACAGCCCAGGCCTGGGCATCAGGCAGATATGAACTCAGTCCTGGCTCTGCCACTTATGAACTATTTGACCTCCAGAGAGCTCACTTATTCTCTCCAAACCTCAATTGCAAAGCAGGGATAACGATGCCTACCTAACGGTTTGGTTGTGGGCATTAAGTGAGATGATGCATGCAGGAAGCTTCGTTCAGGAAGTACACACCACAAATGGCAGCTCTCGAAGCAATTGGCAGGCTTTGTTGTTAGCTGCTTAATTATCTCTTACTAGTGTGTAAGTGCTTTGAAGGCAGGATTGACAGCACTTTTAACTGCTATACTCTGATGGACAAACAGTGCCAGGTACAAGCAGGCACTCAATAAATATTTGTTGAATTAATAATTAATTATAGGGCTGAGCCCATAGTACCTGTGTTGATTAATTTCGTGCATCAACTTGGCTGGGCCACAGTGCCCGAATATTTGATCAAACATTATTCTGAATGTTTGTGTGAGGGGGTTGAATGAAATTAACATTAAATGGGTCCATTTTGAGTAAAGCAGATTGCCCTCCACAATGTGAGTAGGCCTCATCCAATCAGTTAAAGGCCTGTTAAGAATGAAGATTTACCTCTACGGAGCAAGAAAGAATTCGGTCAGAAATTCTGTCTTTGGTCTTGCATTTCAACTCTTCCTGAGTCACCTGCTGGCCTGCCCTGTGGGATTTTGGACCCACCAATCACACGAGCCAATTCCTTAAAATAAATTTCTCTATATAAATATACACCCTGTTGATTCTGTCTCGTTGGAGAACCCTAACACAGTATCTAATCTTCGAATGAAGAAACCAAAGGGATATGCATTTACTTCCCTTAGCCTGGAAACCTGGTTAATACTAGTTTCACAGCACTTTTATAAGCTTCAACAACCATGAATGATACCCATCTAATCAAATTCTTTTATTTGATCCTCATACACACTTGATGGCTAGAGATCAGGAGACATTTTCCAAGAGAAGGGAAAAGTGGGGCTTAGAGCTCAGTTAACTTTCCCAAACCCACACAGTATAATAGATTGCAAAAATGACCCCAATGCTTTACCCCTCCATGTTTCCAAGCTCTTGTAATGTGTACATCCACTCCAACACTGGGTTTGGCCATGTGACTTTCTTTGGTCACTGGGATGTTAGAAAATGTGCTGCAAACAGAGGCGTGAAAAGTGCTTATGAGGCTGGGCCTATATTCACTCTTAGTTGTGCCATTACATGAGAGCATGATCTGGCTAGCCTGCTGGAAGATGAGCCATGTAGCCCAGAGTCCAGACACCCCATCACCCCCAGATATGTGAGGAAGCTCACTCAAGAGCAACAGAGCTGCCTCGCCGCCCCTGAAGTGTGAATAACAAATGCTTTGTATGCCATGGAGGCTCTGGTGAGTTTTATTCCATGGCCTCATGTTCATAATAAATAACCCATACACAGAACTAATGTGACTCCTAACCAAGCCTGTTTAACTCCAAAGTCGGGGCTCTTCCCAATACATCAGAGAGTCTCGGGTGTCACCTGAAGGCAGGCCTCCTGGTTGGGATGAAACTTATAAAAAGTTGAGAAAAGCTTCCTCTACAGTGTAGCCATGAGAAACCAGCATGCCTGCTGGTCACTGGACTATCCAATAAATAGGGAGGCTAAACACAGGTGCCAGGCATATCCTAGAAAAGCAGGGGCAGTAACAAAAAAAAAAAAGAGAGAAACTTTTTTAAAAACTTGGTATTTCAGAAAATAAGCATTGAAGTAGTCATCACAACTTTTTTAGAATCCCTTATGCTATTTTATGGTTTAGGTTTTTTTTATAAGAGTTACATCTTGGGAGGTGGGTGTGTCCCCAGGATCTGTTGCGGGTGGAGGGCCTCTATAGGGCCTGTGTGCCTCGCTGCTCTACAGGGTTGCTGCCTAGGGGGAGCCTGAGGGCCGCATTTAGCCCCAGTAGCCGCAGGAGGGCATGCAGGGGGCAGCAGATGAAGCAGCTTGGGGGCGGTGGGGGACACCCAAGTAAGAGGAGCCGGGCTTCTGCAATCTGTTTCTAACCGCTCCTGCCTATGAATCATCCACATCCACACTCCCTCACAACCCGCATATTACATAAATAATGTACAAAATGAGCAAAATCGAGCCACCACCACAAGTGAGCTCGACCTTGAATTATCATGGAGGAGTTAGGAGATAGGACTGCTTTAGAAAGTCGTGAGGACCTCTCCAGAAGGGCAGGTTTTGCTTGGCTTCTCTACATCACTAATGGCTTTTAAAACATCAGTCACCTTCAAGGCCCAAGTCCATAGGAAACTGTCTTCGACGTCAACTTCTCACCCAGCCCAGTAAAATCTCTTAAAAGGAAAACAAAAGTGGTTTGCATGCCAAGAAGTAAAAGGAGCACAGAGCAATCCCAGAGGACTCGAAATGCTGGTGAAATTCAACTTAGGGTGAGAGTGGGTATGGGAGGGGGATAGGCATTAATTAAATGAGCAAAATTGTAAGTACTAGACTCTTTTGTAAAATCAGGAGATAAGAATCTTTATGTATTTCCTTTCTGAACAGTCAAAGGCATGCAAAGATGTTACTGCCAGGTTTAGCTGAACAGTGGCCTACAGAAAGTTCCCCAGTCATTCCCAGACTCTAATTTGCTTCCTGGAGATCAGCTGTGGACATGAGCAAGCGCAATGACCAATTCCCAGATTAATTAGCAGGAGGGAAAACAGGAGAAACAGGAAGGAAAGTAAGGGGAGGAGGTGGGGAGCAGAAATCCTTACTGAGCACTTACTTTGTGCCAGGCATTATCTTATTCAGTCTTTCCAATAACTCTATGAAGAAGTCATTGTTATTATTCCCGTTGTACAGATGAGAAAACTCAGGGAGCTGAAGTTGCTTAGCCAAGACCGCCCAGCCAGTGTGTGTCAGAGCTGGGTTTGGAGCCCAGGTTCTCTAACTTAAGTCCCATGGGATAAGTCATGGGGCTATGCTGACTCCTAGCAAAAGCTTAGTTACCTTGACATATATTTAAATATTTCCCATTTTGAGTTATGCATCTAGAGTTGCAAATCACTTTATTCTGTCTCAACACAGGAAAAGGTTTATTCTCAAAGCACAACATTTATTTTTGAAGTAAATTTTATTTAACTGAGTCTTCTTTAGCATGCCTTAAATGAATACCATATGAATTTATTTTGGTAGAAGAGGCCTCCTTCTTCACCTTGGAAACGCTGTTAACTTACATGATCCTTCCTTCCTTCACTCATCTTTTATTCATTCATTCATTCAAAAAATGTTTATTGAGCACCTACTAAGTACCAGGCACCATGCCGATTTCTAGGACTTAGCAGATAAAGTCTCTGGACTAAAGGGGCTCACAGTCTATATCTGGAGTTCTTCAGGACAAGTCATTCCAGAACTCACAGTCTATTTATGTGTCAAAAACAGATTCACAGCACAAGAAGATAACAAGTAGATTCACTAGATCTGAGATCTTAATAACTGAATGTAGCTGTTCTAAATGACCAAACAATTATCAGACCTCCAACCAAGTTACCCACACTCAAAAAAAATTAAACATTAAAATATAGCATTGTGCTCACAAATCGCTGCTTCCTTATTTGATTCTACCAGTATAGCACACTTCTAAAATAAAATAAAAAGAGTCAAATGTATCAGCTTTTCAAAACTGGACCAAAGCCAGTACACTGGGCTTCTGCTGTAGTGTAACCAAGACCCTTTCTGTCAACCTATAAATAAATTTCAGCAGATGCTTGGACTCAGAGGGTCTAAGTGGAAAACCAACCCACTGGCCCTCAGAATCATGTGTGCAGCCTCCCTTCCTGACTCCTCTCCGGCTTTAAGAAAGCTATGCTTTGAGAAGCTATTCATGCAGAAAATGGTATTTCCAAACTGATAGGTTACCCCAGCAAAACCTATGAGAATAGGTAACCCCACAGAGAAGTGAGTACTCTCAGTGTCCTGGTTCCACAAGGTCTCTGCTATTCTGAGGTTCCCAAGGCCACTAGACAGGCTCCTTTCAAGGTCCTGTGATGAGCTGTGCCACTGACCACTTAGAATGCCAAATTACAAACTGTGAATGCCAACCTCGCTCTACTGCAGGACTCAAATGGACATTGATCCATCAGTTTCCAGCTCTGGCTTTGCAACATCACAAGGGGGACCACACATCCAAAAGGTGGCACAGAATTTTCAAAACCAATTCATTTCACTCATTTCATTTGGAAAAGGTGAGGAGCCAGCAGTGCTTTTAGGAGCAGTAGGAGCACAAAGAGAGCCTAAAGTGAGAGTGCTAAACAACCGTAATAATTAGAATAAACCAAAACATAAGGTTCTCAAGGGCAGAGACTTCCTCCATCTTGTTCTTTGCTGCAGCTGCAGTGCCTGAATGTTTGAGTACTTAATCCAAGCCTACTGAGTTAATGAATGGATGATACTAACAGGGAGTGTTCCCCACATCTTCTGTGCTAAACACTTCCTCTTTATTCTCTCATTTAAACCCCTTACCCTAATAATCAGAAATCTGTACAAAGCCCAGTCTGCCATGAAGAAACAGATTCAGAAGATGCACATTATTTTTCAGGGTCATGTAGCTACAGGGAAGATCCAGGTTTTGTGGGGCTTAAAGCTTTTATAATTTCAGGATGCCTGCTTTAAGGAAAAGAATATAAAACTACAAATACAAATTTAGGTATGTAAGTGAATATTTACAGTGAGGAAAGAAAATTGCAACAAATTACAAATGTAAAAGTATTACAATTGCCATAAAATCTGGAAAAATGACAGTGATAACAGTGATTTTTATCATCTACCTGACATATGTCTATCACATTTTTTCCCTACATTTGTTGCCTGCATACTTTCTCTATAAAGAAAACAGAAAAAGAATTTCTTTCCTGTAGTGTGATTAATCAAAATTTGTCTTTATTATTTTCAGCTTCATGAGTCATTACAGATGACAGTAGGTAAATCCTTAGGGTTGTTGTCAAATTTGGGGAAAGCTCTATTAAGTTGCTTTCATATCTGAGCTGCAAGATTTCAAGGCATTTCAAGTTGCCTGTCAATGATGAACCTTAAATCAACATTGCTGAGTTGACAATATTCATTAAGCTGTTTGTTGTCATGACCTCCTCACTACAATGATTTAATATGAATTTCATGTTACCTTTATTCTATGTCAAAGAGGCAAGAAATTTGTTTTTTTCCAACGTGTTCATGTGATTCATTCCTCATCACTAACTGGTTTATTAAAAACTCCAAGAGCTTCTTCATCATTTTTAGTCACTATTTCTCTCTTGCTATAAATGAATGAATAAAATGCACCTTTCTGTTAATGAATTAGTGAGTTTGGTATGAGCTGAAAAAAATTTGATATACGTCTCCTCGGTGTCTAGTGATTTTATTGCTTACCTCTATTTTATGTTTCTGTCTTCATATGAATTTTCTTTCAGTTCTTTGATAAGTTTAAAGATGGCCGTTAAAAATGTACTATTCACCTATGTTCAAATCAGAAGCTGTAATGTTTTCACTTGTTTTATTGACACATTTCAAAATGACTTTCCAAATTGTAGTTAAAGCCACATACTCCCCACTCAACTGCTCTTAAGCCAGGTCCCCAAAATGCCCTTGGGCATTCTAGTGCCACCCTACGCATGGCAGAGAGAGACCAAGAGGAAGTGAGAGTAGAAAGAGACAGCAGTCTCAACTAGTTGACTGCACTGGTCACATGGCTAGGGTCCCTCCAACGGCCTTGGAAAGATCCTATGAAGGGAGAGACCCTGGAGTTTAACAGTCATCAGCTTCATGGGAAACTGGCCTCTGCTACAGCTAGTATGTGGCAGGGTGCTACTCCAAAACTGGTCTGGCTCCAGGCCCTAAGCACCTGACCTGTGCTCTATATGCTCCCTGTCTAAGGAATTGACAAAACAGAATGTGCTAACTCCAAGAAAATTAGGTTTCTCTTCTGCAGCAATTGTCTTCCATGAAGTGCCAATGGAATGCCCAGAATTCTTTACGTAAAGTCACATACAAAATAAAATTTTCAGAAAATATTTGGGTTCAAAAGGGCTAAGCTAAAAACCAAGTGAAGAGTCCTCGGACAAATTCAAATTCATCTAATATCAAAAATAAATAAATAAATAAATACAGAAAGGAAATAGGGACTCTCTCTGCATTCCCTTGAGCTCCCATTTCCAGACATGCAGCAGGAAGGGCCTGCTGGTCAACGAAGGCCACAGCCGGACCTCCCTTCTCCAGTGTGGTTCCAGCCTCTCAGCACCAGCTGGCCGCTGCCACCAACCTCATCCCCTGAGAGCTAAGATCCCCAGCCCTCTGGGAATTGCAAACCTTTGACTCAGTGCTGGAACTGGAGACGCATTTGTTCCCCTCCCACAAGGGCGCAGTGGGATGAACTCCACCCCTCCAAGGGTGTACGTGTGTGTGTGCACGTGTGTGTGTGTTTTTAAATTTCACATATGCCCCAGGAACAGTCAACAAATATAATGGACTAAGACAATCATTTCACAGATGAAACATCCATTTTTTTCCTCCTACAAATTATTAAAGATATAGATGGAGTCTGTATTCTCCATCTCATAGTCACCAAAACATGCAGTCTGTGTGAAAATTCTCATTATAAAATTATTTTAAAAGTCTGTTTTTAAAATCATGTTCTTAAAATAAGAATTCCACCTACTCATGCCACTGGGGAATTCACTGTTGATAAAGCATATGCAAGTATGTGTCTACTCTCAGTAAATTCACAGCCGAGCAGGGGAGTGAAGATATGGACACAAATACCAATAACATCATGTAGTAAGTGAGGAATGGCCAAAGAATAAACCTGACATAGAGCCCCGGGGGTTCCGCTGGAACATGTTTCCAAAAAGGAAATACCAGGAGTTGAAAGGCATTTAAATGGTTATCAGTCTTCTAAATCAGAAATGTATTAAAAACAAATGAAATGAATACAAGAGAACTTGAAAATAGCCTGAAAACTAGAAACAAAAAGGTAAGATGACAAAGCATCATCTTTTTCTTCCCTTATCTGTGGGTGATTTTCACACAAAAATCGATATTGTATTTATTCCATGCAATTGAGCTTTACTAATCAGAGATCTTGTTCCACCATCCTCTCGATTATCTTGTTTCCCCGCCTCATTTGCTTTCTGCTTCCAAACTCTGGCAGCGTTATCCTACAACATTATCGCAAAGTAAATTTTAACTGAATTTGCAATTTGAAATCATTGATTTTTTTTTTCAAGTTTAAACAAACAGAAGTAACTGCCAGATATTTCATAAGGAAAGTCTTCTGAAAGGGAGTGTCAGATTGTTTCGTGGAATTCCAGTCTGGAAGGAGAGATGCTAAAGATAGGAAATGAAATGTTTAAATGGATGTAAAAAAATGAACACCAAGCAGAGGGATACGCAGTAGGGAACTGTCCCATAGCTGCAGGAATTTGAGAGGACCCTCTCTAATTGTCAGTGGGAAGAGAACTTTTTAATGACACACCTTTGCAAAGCCGTTCACATGCAACCCTGCTTGGCAGTAACTTGTCCTTAAGTTGTGTAAGTGGGAAGGCTGAAAGAAGATTAGGGAGCAAAAGATATTTTAAGGAACCAAATAAAAGTTTAACTCTGATGGAAAGAGGGCACCCTACCTTGGCAGGGTGGCTTGGGCACCAAGATCTACAATGGTAAGAGAAGCACCAACATCAGTGTAAGAAAGTAGAGTTGGTGCCAATGGAAAAGGAGATGGTGGAATCTTATCAGCAACATCAAACAGCGTAGAAAGCAGGGGAACTGCACTGAGAAAGACAGAGCAGCCCTGGAAAGGGCAAGCAGGAGATTTTAATGACACTCAGAGAGAATTTAAGAGGCCTGGGAAAGGGAGGTGAGGGAAGGGAAGGGAAGGGGAGGGAAGGGAAGAGAATTGGCAAATTCTGCCAGTGCTTGAGGGTATTGGATTCCAAAGATGACAGTGGCTGAAACTCAAAGCCAGAGACTGCTACCATTGCCACTGTCCCCCACACTTTTTGGTTGCTCTTCCCTGAGTTGGGAAAGGAAGAGATTTCCAAATAGCCCCTCTTCCCCAGGCACTGTGCAAATGATACTAATAGAATCCAAAATTCACTGGCTCCTGTTCCACTCAAAGTCCTACCCAGTCACTGCAGAGGGACCCTGGGGTGGCTGACCTGCACCACAAAAAGCCTTCTGATGCTCTTCTACTCAGGTCCTTAATTGATGTCAACTCTCTACAAAGTCCAGTGACAACCGGGACTTATCCCTAGCCCTGGCAACCTCCATGGGAATGCTGGTGGCCACACCTGGGGTGTTGGCTACAGATATTCCTAGGGAGATACTCTTCTGGGTACCAAAGCAAGGCTAGGTTCCCTGGAGTCTCGGCCACATTAGTGCGGCTCTCGGAGACACTCCTCTGTCCAGCTCTGCTGCCCTGAGTCTCCTAGGCCCTGGGGCACTGCCTGCACTGCCACAGGCCACAGTCCTGATGAAAACTACTGTTAAGCTTGGGCTTGCAGTCCTCTCCAAGGGACTCAGATGGTTTCCAAGGACCTGCTGGGAGGGCTCACAGTTGAGGCATTCAACCTGATATTTTCCTGTTGCCCACTGTCTGCATGTCTTCCTGGGTGCACAACTTCCTCTTGGAGCAAGGCTTTCCTCCCCATGTAAATTACCTCCTACAGAGAGACACAGGCCAGACACTGCCACCCCACCACTGACACATCAGACACACCCTGAACTGTCAGAATCCCATCCACCAGCCCAGCCGGGGACTTCCAGGTCTCAGTTAACAGCCATCAATGTTAATTGAGGGGGGAGTGTTTCAGAGACCCCACTCTGAAATGTAGTGTGAGGGTGAACTGTGGGCTGTTTCTAAGAGCTGTCTACTTTCTATATTCCAAAGCTAGAGGGGCTAGGGACAGAGTATCTTAGTCCATTTGGGCTGCTATATCAAATATCAAAGACTGGTTGGCTTATAAACAACAGAAATTTATTTCTCACAGGTCTAGACACTGGAAAGTCCAAGATCAAGGCACCAGCAGATTTAGTGAGGGGGCCACTTTCTGGTTTGTATTATAGAGGACAGCTTCTTGCTGTGTCTTCACATGGTGGAAGGGGCAAGGCATCTCCGAGGCCATTTTTGGATGGGCACTAATCCTATTCATGAAGGCTCTACTTTCATCCCATAATCACCCCAAAGGCACTACCTGTTAGTACCATCACATTGGAGATTAGATTTCAAGGTACAAATTTTCAGGAGACACAAACATTCCAACCATACCAGAGGGCTTAGAGTCAGGATGAGCTGAACCAGCTAAACTCCTTCGCCATTCCAAAGAGTTGAAGAGGCCAGAGCAAATTCTGCCAATGCCAAAATAATTTTTGTTCATTCTAAGTTTACTGATAAATTTTTGGGTCAAATTTCTGTTTTCCAGCATGTGCCACAACCTACCCACTTGACACACAAACGTGCATTATGTGAACTTCCCGGAGAGGAAACAACAGTGCCAGATCAGTGAATCCCAGAGATGAAATGATTAAAGCTACGTGGCTTGTAAACTCATGAAACCTGCCAGGCCCAGATGGATAATTGGTAATTGATGTTTATAAACAATACTCTCCACAGCTAAGGGAACAGGGCTGGCACGTGGTGAGTCACCCGCTCATAACAGGTCTCACGTCCATGCTCCCTCCATGCCCATCCCTTCTGTAAGAGCCCTGTGAAAGGTTTTCCTGAGTCTCACGGCTGTTGAACAGCCCATTTGCTTGGTAGCCAAAGGGGACATTGGGGCCTGAGCCGTTCACCACGAGTTCCTGTTCCACTCCGTGTCACCCAGATTCTGTTGATGCTTGTCAAAATCTTAATTCACAGGAACACCCTGCACCAGATTCTTTGGAGTTCTCAGAGATCTGGGATGGAGAGTCAGCTCTGCTGCCAAGACCTCAGAAATAGCACAGAATGAAATCTGCCAGCTTGAGGCTTAAAGAAGTCAGATCACCTTTTGCAAGACAAATTAGCACATAGCAAATGAAAATCACTAATGTTCCTATTCATCCAGCATATTATTCCCTTGGATATAAAATGGCTCTTCTCCAGGCCCCAGCTAATGATCATCTTGCCCTCTAATGCTCAAGCTTGTGAGCGACTAACCATGTCGGGTCATCAGCTCTGAAGGACTTGGAGGGCAGGTTGGGAAGCCTGGAGCTGTCACCCTGGTTTCAGCTCGACCTACTGACTGCACTATTTTACCCAAGTCCTTTCTTTCTTTCTCCAAGTCTTAGTTTCTCTAGGCCCAGCACAAGCATAAATGAAGACTCCTCACCCTCCCCTCCGCAAGGATCTTAAGATTCTATACAGTCTAAGACAATTTGCATCGTAAAGGGTTTCTTAGTACAAAATAAACTATCAGACACCATACACTTAAACTCTTGTTTCTGGGCAGATTGGAGAAACATCTGCTGGTTGCCTCCATCTCCATGAGCTAATTATGCTGCTAGGTGCTTTCATGATTAGTATCTCCTTTAATCCTGCAAATCAACCAGACAAACTGAGGCCCATCCAGGTCACACAAGTGACCTAAAGTCCTGTAAGTAATACACACTGGTAGGGTTTAACTCAGGTTGTTTCATCTGAAGGCTCATGTTTGTCTCACAATTCCACATTGCTCCTCAGAGACAAGGAAGCTCGATTTGAATTAATAAATATTTAGGAGTCCAGCTAGTGAAAAATCTCCCTAAAGTTAGACATAATGTCAATTAAAGGAAAATGGGATTCTAGGCTTTGTGCAGTGGCTCACACCTGTATTTCCAATGCTTGGGGAGGCCAAGGCAGGAGGACTGCTTAGGGCCAGGAGTTTGAGACCAGCCTGGTCAACATAGCAAGACCTCATCTTTACAAAAAATAAAATAATAATAAAGATAATAATGATAAAAAGAAAATAGAATTCTAGTAAAACAAATACTTCGTTTACATACCAATTGTCAGAAACCTGTTTCAGAAAATGATGCTCACCTGTACCTTTTTCTTGTAGAAATGTGTTGATTTCATCCTCTCAAATAATCAGCACAAAGCTTTGTGCTATGGGAAAAGAAAGGAGATTACTTCTTCTACAAACTGCCTGTTTTACTACGGCTGGCTCTCAACACGAAGACTTTAATTCCAAAGCCAACACAGAACTTTTTAATTTTCACTTAGAAAATAGAAATATATATTTTTTTTCTTTTAAGTGTTACCATTCACACCAAATGGGAAGCCTTGAAAGGAAAAGACAGATTTGAGTGCATAAAGTTTAAAAATTTTGCATGATGAAAACACTGTAAAACGGAAAGTGTAAACTTGAACAAATATTAGAACATATGGCAATCGGCTGGGTGCTGTGGCTCACGCCTGTAATCCAGCACCTTAGGAGGCTAAGGCAGCAGATCACCTGAGGCCAGGAGTTCAAGACCAGCCTGGCCAACATGGTGAAATCTTGTCTCTACAAAAATACAAAATTTAGCTGGGCATGACGGTGAGTGCCTATAATCCCAGCTATTCGGGAGGTTGAGGTGGGAGAATCACTTAAACCTGGGAGGCGGGCCAGGCACGGTGGCTCATGCCTATAATCCCAGCACTTTGGGAGGCCAAGGTGGGCAGATCACGAGGTCAAAAGATTGAGACCACCCTGGCCAACATGGTGAAACCCCGTCTCTACTAAAATACAAAAAACTAGCCAGGCGTGGTGGCATGCGCCTGTAGTCTCAGCTACTCAGGAGGCTGAGGCAGGGGAATCGCTTGAGCCCAGGGAGCAGAGGTTGTAATGAGCCGAGATCATACCACTGCACTGCAGCCTGGCTAACAGAGTGAGACTTCATTTCAAAAAAAAAAGAACATATGGCAATCATCAGGTAAATATCAAATATAGCTGGGTGCAGAGGCTCACACCTGTAATCCCAGCACTTTGGGAGGCTGAGGCAGACAAATCACTTGAGGTCTGTTATCCCAGCTACTCAGGGGGCTGAGGCGGGAGAATCACTTGAGCCCAGGAGGTGGGGATTGCAGTGAGCTGAGATTGTGCCACTGCATTCCAGCCTGGGCAACAGAGCAAGGCTTTGTTTCAAAAAAGAATTTAAAATATATACATATATATAATTTTAAAAAAGTATCCCAATAGAAAAATGGGGAAAGGACCTCAACAGACAACTGGTGAGTATCCAAAGAAATACAAATTAACATTTTTTTTACTTATCAGACTGGTTAATAAGGCAACAGGGCAAAAGGGAATAGTAAGAATACAGTATAATTGACACCTTTATGTACTACTGAATAACATGAATTGGCACAACATTTCAGAGTAGCAAAATGTGTTTTTCACGTTTATAGGTCTGCTATGTTTGAATTGTTTTCAGTAGCATACATTACCTTTTCAATAATAAAAGTAGGTAATATTTTAGATGTTCTCATCCTTGACCTGGCACAATTACTGCCTCAGCATAAACCATAGGAAATAATCATGAATGCCTAAAAGATTTACCTAGAAGAGATACATGATAACATTGATTACAAGGGGAAAGACAGGTGTGGCAGAAAACACTAATTGCTACACAATAGCCATTCTTCTCCTTTTCCTTAGCAATAGAACTCTTTTGACATCTCTTTTACCCTCCTTTGCAGATGACTTTGGCTAACTATAGGTAAGCAGAAGTGTTGTAGGGGACTTCCGGGGAAGCTACTTAAAAGCAGCTGATTTGGCTGGGGAGGAACCCTTTGGACCCTTTCTTACTTTCTCCTCTGCATTATCTGGAACTTGGATATGATGTCCAGCTATTTAGAGCCAAGAAGTGACCCTGGGGATTGAAACTGCCATGGTTTGCTTAGTCCCCAGCAAAACTCATGTTGAAATTTGATCCCCAGTGTGGCAGTGTTGGCAGGTGCAGCATGGTGGGAGATCTCTGGGTCTTGAGAGAGGATCCATCATGAATAGATTAATGCCTCCCTCGGGGGTGGGCAAGTTCTCACTCTCATAGGAATAGATTCATTCTCAAGAGAGTAAGTTGTTATGAAAAGCCTGGCTTCCTTGGTTTCTCTCTCTTGCTTCCTTTCTCACCATGTGATCTGTTTACACACATCCGCTCCTCTGCAACTTTCTGTCATGAGTTGAAGCAGCTTGAGGACCTCATTAGATGCAACTGCCCAGACTTGAACCTGCCAGCCACCAGAATCATGAGTCAAATAAACCTCTTTTCTTTATAAACCACCTAACCTCAGATACTCTGTTACAGCAACACAAAGCAATCTAAGAGAGAAGCTATCCAGAAAAATGATGGAACAAAAAGGTAGAAGAATCCTGAGTCCTTGATAGTTGCCATATCAACCCTAGACTGCCCACCTCTGGGCTATCTTACATTCAGTATTCATCTTGTTTAAACCACTATTCTTTGGAGTTTTCTATCAATAAATATGAACCTGAATTAGGTTCAGATTTAAGTCAATATGTCATCCGGTTAACAATCTAAAAGTTAAACAGTCAAGACCAGCCTGGCCAACATGGCAAAACTCAATCTTTATTAAAAACACAAAAATTTGTCAGGCATGGTGGCACATGCCCATAATCCCAACTACTCGGGAGGCTGAGGCATGAGAATTGCTTCAACCAGGGAGGTGGAGGTTGCAGTGAGGGGAGACTGGGCCACTGCCTGAATGACAAAGTGAGACTCTGTCTCAAAAACTAAAAGGAAAAAAAAAGTCAAACAATAGCAAACTAGTCAAATATTATAAGTTATTTGGAATCCAGATGGTAAGACCTAAGCAGCCATTTAACATATTATATAGAATGATAGTCACAACGTCTTGGCATTTGATAAAGGCAGGTTTTAAAACTATATGCCATATGATACCATTTTTACAAAAAAAAAAAAAAAAAAATTGACATTCTCACCCCCTTCAAATAGTACAGCTACTGAAATGTGATTATACAATGGTCTAAGGATTGTTTCCTGAATAATAGATCATGTGCCATTTTAAAAAAAAAAAAAAAAGAAAATTGACATTCACACATTGAAATAAGTCTGAAGAGTTATATGCCAAAATATGACAACAATTATCTGAGTGGTTGGACTCTCATGAATAGTCTTCTTTCTCATACAAAGCATCTAATTAATTTCAGCAAGTGTGATGCATATGATATGTGTGAGACACTAAGTACCACCTGAAAACCTATTTACTTACAGTTCGACAGGAAATTAAGAAAAGGATAGTTTAGCCGCTATTCAAGGCAGTACTGTCCCATGACACACAGGGGACAGGAAGGGCAAAGGCTTACTTTTAGAGGTGTATTCACTCTTGCAGTTCATGGGGGAACCACTAAATAAATTAAAGCTCAGCTCCACCAAATGGTTCCTTCAAAGACCCAAGGGTTAAATACGAAGTCACATTATTTTTCATGGCCAGATGTGTTTCAAGCAAAGGAGGAAGCCGGCAGAGATGCTTCCAAATGTTCAAAGGACAAATTTCCAGGTCTACAGCTGTGCTTTATTAGGGGACTGCAGCCAAAACCCATGAGAATTTGGCATAACTTATTCAAGAAAATGTTCACATATGTTGAAAGGAGATTTAATATACATGGGGTGGGAGAGTTGATCATCCACTCTATGGAGCACAGAAATCAAACAGTCTACTAAGTGTATTTAAATACCTTTTGTGAGTCTTTTGAAACTTGGTAGATATCTTCCAGTTCTTTCAACATAGAACTCCACTTCCTGAAACATGAGGCAATGGATGACTCTACTCAGCTCAAGGGAATTGCCGGAGAGCCCTGTAATTAGCATGTCACCTCAGCAATGCCAAAATTAAAGGCCACTAAAGAGGCTTCTATCACAAGCCTCCTATTTTCAAGGCTTATGAGTTTTTGCTCTAATATCTTATCTTTTCCCAAATAGTAGCAACGAGCTGGCAGCAAGAATGCTTCACAGCTCCTCTGTAATGTGGTCAAATCATTTTTCAGTCATGTGAAAATCAACAAGAAAAGACCGTTGGGGTTTCAAACATCTTTATGCTCCCATCTGGAGTCCAAAAAAGGCTCATTTAACTTAACACAGCCACATTTTTCAAACACCTGGTTCTTCATTGGCATTCCGTTGAAAAAAGTTCTTCCAAAACAAGAGCAGAATCTCAGTTATCGTTTAAGCAGTCATCAATGTGTGTGGGGAGACACACTCACTCTCGGTGTGTTTAAACCTTCCTGGTACGGGCTTTCAAAACTAACAAGAATAATAATTTACTACCACTACTACTGCCTCCCCCATCAGCACTATATGGTGAGTGCTTACACTTTGTGCTCAGTACTGGCTAGATAATTTATGCCCTACAGCAACCTAGCAAACTAGCCATCATCATCTTCATTTTAAAAATGAGAAAACAGATAAAGAGATGCTAAGTTACTTGCTCAATTTATACAGATAGGAGTCACAACTAGTCTGTTTCCCTCTTTTCATCATGCCAGGCTTTTAAATAAAGTGTGGTAAAATATATACAATATGAAGTTCACCATTTCAACCATTTTTAAGTGTACAATCTAGGGTCATTTACATTCACAATATTGTGTAAGCATTACCACTATCTATTCTCAGAAGTTTTTTATCACGCAAGACAGAAACTTCCTCACTTCCCTTCCCCCAGGACCTGGTAACCTCTACTCTATTTTCTATCTCTATGAATTTGCCTTTTCTAGGTACCTCATATAAATGAAACCATGCAATATTTGTCTTTTTGTGTCTGGATTCTTTCACTGAGCATAATGTTTGCAAAGTTCATCCATGTGGTACCATAAATCAGAATGTCATTCTTTTTTATGGCCATAATATTCCATTGCATATATATGTCACTCTTTGTTTATCCATTCATCAGTTGATAGACACTTGGGTTGTTTCCACCTTTGGCCACTGTGAATAATGCTGCAATGAATATTGGTGTACAAGTATCTGAGTCCCTGTTTGGAATTCTTGGGGGTATATACCTAGGAGAGAAATTGGTGCATCATATGGTAATTCTATGTTTAACTTTTATGGAACCCAGACTTTCTCCATATATAAAGTATGGTCCCAATTTCATGCAGATATAAATACAGACCTCTCTCTCTCTCTCTCTCTCTCTCTCTCTCTCTCTCACTCACACACACACACACACACACGCCAGTCTCTTGTTGATTCAGAGCAAAAAGAGAATGAATCAGACAGACCAGGGTTTAAACCTTGGCTGTACTATTTACATAATGCTGGGCAGGTCACTTCACCTCTCTAAGGTTTAGTGTCCTCATGTGTAAGATGGAAATAATAAAATCTGCCATGAGGATGTGAAGATTTGAGTTCAAATGGGCAAAACGACTACTAGCGTATGCCTGGCCAGAATAGGCAGTGGATGTATAGTAACTGCTTTCTTCCATTTTAGGAAACAGAAGGAGATGCTGGTACTTTTGACATGTAAAACATAATGCCTCCTTGAGTCCAATTCCTAGATGACCAGCAAAAGCAAAGCCACATCAGGACAAGTCTGGGGACTTTGGAGGCCTCTGGGAATGGGAGACTCATAGCCCACCGGTCTCTGCCCAGGGCTTGATGAGTGGAAGGGACACACTGGAACCATCATTAGCTCTCCCTTGTGCCTTTTCTACAGCCAAGGGACTGTAAGTCAATAAACTGATTATCCAATAAAGCTCCCTGACTGCACATGGCTCAAAGCATTAAACAATTAAATTCAATTTGCCTGGAACACAAGAACATGCTACATCTCCCAAAGGAGAATAAAAGTCCTTCGATACAGAAATTATTTTTTAATATATTTGTGGGTCCAAACTGGTTGGAGTCAGTGGAGCCACTGATGTCTTGAGCACCATAAATGGAGCAAGTGGAATCCATGGATCCAAGGATCCTCTTCTCTTTCCTTCTCTCCCCTCAGCCCCAACCAAGGTCGAGAGCAGCTTTCTACTCTGAGTCTGCTGCCCTTGAAGAAATCAACAGTCAGCGTCCAAAAGCAGTGATAACTTGCACCCAGAGGGCACTTCAAGAAATGTGACTTGATGAGGGTGATTAACTCTTCTGATCGATTTTGCTTTGGGCTTATATGCATATAACAGCTTTTTATTCCATTTATTAATGATAAGGCTGCTTAACACCATCTCTTGCTCCTCAATGTCAATTTTGTAATTTTGATCTTGCTCTGTCAGTGTCTTTTGAACGTCCTAGAAGAAAGGCTGCTATGGATGGGTCTTCACTTTCTTTTGGTAAAATATGAATGCATATTAAGAGATGAAAAATATACTTGGGATGTAAAATTGACTGCAATCCAAGAATATTCAATTCACTAACTACAGCCACAGAGAGGAACCATCTTTGAAGAGTGCAATTCTCACCTGAAACCTAAAGGACTTTTTGATGTCGTTTACATTTGAAATTATAGCACTAACCAGACACTCTGATTGTTAATTGCCTCAGGAACTTCCTCCATACTCAGAATCCCTGTCTTGCCTGCTCCTCCTCAGTGCGGCCAAGACAGGAATGCAGGCAGGCTAACTGAAGCTGGATCCCCATATTTTGGATACCATAACAAGGTTCATTGCATCACGTTTTGTCTTTTCTGCTTTCCACTAGGTCTAAAGATGAAGGCTGACATTTAGAGCTTGTGAATATAACTTCTACCTCCATCTGTAAGCAGAAAATAATTCATTAAATAAATGTCTGTTGGTAGTACAGCTTGAACACAAAGTCTGGTGTTTTATTCGGCCCTGAAGTTTTCTAAAATGATAATGAGCTGGTTCATGAGCACCCTCATTATGTTAATCCAGATTCCTTCAGGAGCAACTAGGATAAAAGCTGGAGCTGACAGAACCTATTGGTGGATGAAAGGGAGTCCTTGCCCTCACATGTCTGAAGCACATGTTCGTGTGACCAAAATGCTTTGTTCCTAATCTTTTGAGCTATTCCTTCATTAGATATTTAAAGCTCACCCTGTCTTAATTTGGTTGGAAACAGCATGCATATAGTTTGTGTTTTAGGAAAGACGATGAGCACCCATGAAAGTGACTGAAATGTTATTGCTGGGCTTCTTAGAAAAGTTACAGAGCTGCTGCCTGTGTCTGTATATTAGTTCATTCTTATATTGCTATAAAGAAATACCTGAGACTGGGTAATCTATTTTAAAAAGAGGTTTATTTGGCTCGTGGTTCTGCATGCTATACAAGAAGCATGGCAGCATCTGCTTCTGGGGAGGCCTAAGGGAGTTTTGAATTATTCAAAGTGGAAGCAAGTGTCTTAGATGGCAGGTGCAGGACCCAGAGAGAAAGAGGAGGTGCCACACACTTTTAAATGACCAGAAGTCATGAAAACTCAGTCACTATCACCAGAACAGCACCAAGCTGGAAATCCGGCCCCATGATTCAATCACCTCCCACGAGGCCCATGCTCCAATATTGGGGATTACAATTCGACATGACATTGGGCGGGGACATAGACCCAAATCATACCAGTCTGCTTAGGACATTGATTGTTACATGGTGATCACTCTCCTGCTACATACACCAGGCAGTCAGTAAGCATGAAGAAGAGGACTGGAGCATGTCTAGCACCTCAATCATAACATCTCTACCCAAATAGGCTTTCAAGTACAATGCTAAGTAAATATTGTTATCCGAGCGGGGGTTGAATGCTGAAGTTCTGTAAAAAATATAACATTTTCAAGTTCCTCGATTTGAGAATTTTATTCTGCAAGTAGGTGAAAACCAAACTAATATGTGAGGTCTTTTCATTCATATACTCACTCAGTAAATATTTCACTTCAAAAATGATAAACACTTAAGATGTAGCAAGCACCATGTTGGGTTCTAAGAATAAAACAATAAGAAGGTCATGTCCTCTAGCCACAGAGCAATTACAGTTTTGTGGGTGGGAAAGATAAGTAAACACCTACAATAGTCACAAGCACTGTGACAGAAGGGTGTATACATAGGAAGTAATGAGGCACTGAAGATGCACTAACCCAATGTGTGGACTGAGAGACAGAGGTGGAGATAGGGAAAGGCCATAAAAGGCTTCCAGAAATGGGTGAAAGCTACACTGAATCTTGAGGGAGGCGCATGATTGGCTCTGGACTCTGCAGTGATGGCAGAGGAAAACCTGAGAGAGAAGGATATAAGCAGGACCTCAAGGCCTGTGGGCCACAGTGAGTGGTACACAAGGCCAGAGATACAGGAAGACACCTTGACACCTTGTTAGGGACTTGGCCTTCATCATGAAGACTCAGGAGATTCACTGACAAGATCAACACTCTTGAGAGAGTACCTTAACCATTCTGGGGAGAAGAGCTAAAACCAAAATCTAAGTCTCTGGGCAGCCAAACTGTTAATAGATGCCATAAAGTCTATGCAATAATGTTTATCCATTACACCTTAGGAGAGCTCCTGGGGAGTCTTGCTTCAGTCTAACTTGCATGGCAATACAATTTTCTATTCCATAGACTATTTTCGATAGAGAAGAGGAGGAAAGGTCAAGCCTCTAGCAACAGTGGCAATAATAGCTACCACATATGGAACAGTGACGGTATATTCACTATGATCCTTTAGCACTCACCACAGTCGCATGGAGTAGGTATTATTATTCTCCCCATCAGAGAGATGAACAAACTGAATTTCTGAGAGGTGAAGTAATTTGTCCAAGGTCAAACAGCTGGCAAGAGACATCAGTGGGGCTGGAATCCAACAGCTACACCCTCACCTCTTATGTTACCTGGTTGAAGGGAATGTACAGCTGGCAATCTGAGAACAATAGGAAGCAGACACCAGGTACTGGAGGACAATGGCAGACTGACACGTATTTAATTTTGCTCCCTTCTGCAACCCCACTAAAATTACTATAAAAAGGCATAAATCCACTGGGGTGGGAGAGGAGGCAATCATGCATCATTTTGGTAGCTAAAAGGGCAGATGACTTAACAGCCTGGAGAATGCTGATTACTAAGTGAGCAGAGGGGAAAGCGGAGAACCAAATCCATTTACTCAGAAGATCCTTATGTGAGAGACCAATCCAGCAGGTCAACTTGTAAACAATAGTACTTCCAGGAAGAGAAAATGAAAGACTGAGAATGAAAGAAAATATTTAAGAACATTTCTGAGAATTAAAAGTGCCCAGAATAAAGGATGAAAAAGAAATCCACATGATATAAAATATAGAATACCGGTGTCAAAGGAAAAACCTTGTAAGATTCTAAAAATAAAAATAAGTTCTAGAACCAGAATGGCCTTAAACTTCTCAGCAGCAACACTGGAAGCCAGAATACAACCCAACATTCTGAAGAAAAGTT
Source organism: Cebus imitator (assembly GCF_001604975.1). Taxonomy (NCBI): domain Eukaryota; kingdom Metazoa; phylum Chordata; class Mammalia; order Primates; family Cebidae; genus Cebus; species Cebus imitator. The sequence continues at coordinate 224,787 of NW_016107315.1, forward strand.
AGTTCCAACCAAGAATTCTATACTCAGGTAAATAAAAAGACTAAAATAAAGACATTTTCATTTTTTGACATTCAAAAAATTTATTTTCCACACATACTTTTCTAGGAAGCCACTGGCAAAAGAAGGGCTTACTCATGAATGAGGAAGGCATAGGATAGAGGAACCAGGATAAGAGGAAAGCAGAAAGAAGCTCAAGGTTGAAGGAAAGGGAAAATCTGACCCATGAAACAGTCATGCACTTGGTTTATTGAAGGCAACCAATCCATATTGGCAGATCAAAAGGCTCCAAAGAGGATTCCTCAAGAAGACAAAACTGAGAGAACACCCAGTGTGTTTAGATGCACTGAAAGAAGACTTTGGCCAGGCATGGTGGCTCATGCCTATAATCCCAACACTTTGGGAGGCCGAGGCAGGTGGGTCACAAGGTCAGGAGTTCAAGACCCGCCAGGCCAACCCCGTCTTTACTAAAAATACAAAAACCAGCTGGGTGTGGTGGCAGGCGCCTGTAATCCCAGCCACTCAGGAGGCCGAGGCAGCGAATTGCCTAAACCTAGGAGGCAGAGGTTGCAGTGAGCCGAGATCATGCCACTGCACTCCAGCCTGGGCAACAGAATGAGACTCCATCCCAAAAAAGAGAAAAAGAAAAGGAAAAAAGAAGAATTGAACAGGGCTACACGAAGTGTGGCCAGCCAACTGGTGCTATGAATAGTTTGTTTTAGAAATATATTTTTATTGTATTTTATAAAAGTATCTGCCTGTAACAGAGTATCAATTTTAAAAACTAGTTTTTTTATTCTTTTTTTAAATTAAAACTAGTTTTTTGTGTTTTTTTAATCACAGATAGTTTGAGAAGCACTGATTTAGACAGTTGGTTGAATCAGAAATAAATACACAGAACATTAAAGCAAATTGAGAAAAAATCTAACAAACAAGACAATTATTAACTTGAGGAAAAAAAACTATGCAGGAAAATAAAAGTAATTATAGTTTTCTATATGACTGATCTCTCAGTAGTATATAAAGTCATAATAATGTAAACACTGAATGTCGATTTAACTAAAAATTTAAATTATCTTGGGAGGATGGGAAGTGAGTATGCATGGTAGGGATGGGAAAAGGGAGGAGTTAAATCCTCATCTTCCATAGTGGGAAGTCAATAGATAGAGCCAAAAAGAGAAAAGTAAAAAAGTAGCAATACAACCATGGGGTTGAAAATATGGAAGGCAATTCTTAATCAGGAAAATGTATATAAATGTGATTCCCTGTAGAGAAAGGGAAATAGGTGCAAAGCAGCCTGGGGACTTGTTTTTTAACAAACCCACGAGACCCTGGTTGTCTCTTTGAACTATGTGCCTGGATAACTCCAACAAAAATCAAAATCTGTAGAATGGGGCTTAGTGTTGAAGCAGACAATTTTGCATCTACTTAAATAGGAATAAGTTTACCTAGCCCTAAAAGTTGTTAAAGACTACTGCATAACACAACGTAATGATCAATGTCCATAAGGTGACGTTATGTTCCAGATCATCTGTTTCAGAAGGCAGTGATGTGTACAGCACATTTCAGAAATTTCTTTCTCCAAAATGGTTAAAGAAAAAAGAAAAGATTTTGTTCAAGGGGTAAATCCTTGGTCAACCAGAAAACATCTCTAACCAAACAAAATCTTTCTGTCAGGGTTCCAGGTAGTATATAGAAAGCTAACCTTGAAGATCAGGTAAGAACGGAAGGTCTAGTGATTCATCCCGATAACTTCAAATAATTCTTGAAAAAAAAATGTAAATATATATTCACTGTGAAACATGGATTCTTAGAGATAAACTCCTGGGGGATGTTTAATTAATCCTGTATTGTACCACAGAAGCAAAAGTTCCCTTTTATACTCCCTTAAATAATGTCCATCTACTGTTTTGTACAAATTGTTAAAATACTATTAATCTATCCTAAGCTTATCAAGGTTTACAGATGGCATTATAACAATCCATATTGTTATAATTAGGTGTTGTTAAGCATCCACTGCATTCTAGCCACTGAAACCAGGACAGAGGCAGCCTTTGCCCCCAAAGACTCCTCTTTAAATAGAAAGGGAGTAATTCAAAGGTAAAAGAAAGAATACAGCAACTAACAAAGGCATCATCATTTTTATGTTGTTTCTTTGGAAGAGATAAAGAGACTTTAAATGCTGAAGAGGGCATGTCTTTGTTCCACAGAATCAGGAAATCAGAGAACTTAAGAACATGAAAGAACTTTGAAGGCCATCTAATGCACCAGTGTTGGGGGTGAGAGGAAGAAGGAATGAACCAGGAGAAAGTCTATGTAAATGTTCCCTGCATTTTCCCAGGAAGAGGGTGCTTGGTGTTCATCAAATTATCAAAGAAGCTTGTGCACCTTTGTTTAATCCAACCCTCTCATTTGACAGGTTTATGCATTTTAGAGTTAACAGAACTCAGCCTTTAGGCAGATGTTTTTATTTACAAGAGAGGGAAGCCCACAGAGCACACAGGACAACTAGAAAGTCAGTGGCAAAGCTGGGAAAGGTTTCCTGACTCCCAGTCCTGGGTCTCTTGACCCCATTGCCTCTAGCAGGCTGCAACTGTCTGTTTACAAATTACCGCATGTTACCGCATGTTTGGCTAATTAAATTAGTCTCATATAAGTACTTAGTTTTCAATAAATGGTCAGTGGTTTTTATGTAAAACATATTTCTACCCACTTGTCTAACGCAGAAATCTGGGCAGCATCTCTGACTCTTTACTCTCCCATCAACATCCTCTTCTCCAGTATCTAATCAGTCACTAAATCTTATTTGATCCCTGCCCTAAGTAACGCTGGGGTCATCTCCATCCCTACATCCAGGTGACCACGACATCTGCCTCTGACCATAACAGCCTCCTAACCTGAATCCTTAGACAGGTTGCACAACAAAGTATGTGAGGAATTCAGAATTCAATTAGATGACAAAGAGATTCATGTAATCCAATCAAGTGGCGATGGAATTAGCCACAACACAGGAGACAGCTGAAGCAAGTTAAAGGAAACAGTGGTTAATGATGAAAAAGAAATGGAATGCACTGAGCTGCAGTAAACCCCAGTGGAAGGTATAAAGATGGAGATTATCCATTGACAATGGAAGACAGAACCTGGCTCTAGAAAAAGACCCAAAACCAGTGTGGTTCACGCCTGTAATTTCAGCACTTTGGGAAGCCAAGGTGGAAGGATCACTGGAGCCCAGGAATTTAAGACCAGCCTGGGCAACACAGTGAAACCTTGTTTAAAAAACAAAAAAATCAAAAAATTTAGCTTGGCGTGGCATGTGCCCATAGTCCCAGCTACTCAGGAGGCTAAGGCAGGAAGATCACTTAAATTGGGGAAGTAGGGGCTGCAGTGAGCTGAGATCTCGCCACTGTACTCCAGCCTGGGCGACGGATATGAGACCCTGTATATCGGTCCATTTTCACACTACTATAAAGAAATACCTGAGACTAGGTAATTTAAAAAGGAAAGAGGCTTAATTGACTCAGAGTTCTGCGTGGCTAGGAGGCCTCAAAAAACTTACAATTGTGGCAGAAGGGGAAGCAGACACCTTCTCCACGAGGTAGCTGGAGAGAAAGAAAAGCCCAGGGGTAACTGCCATTTATAAAACCATCAGATCTCGCGAGAACCCACTCGCTATCAAGAGAATAGCATGATTCCCCACCCCTGTGTTCTAATCACCTCCTACCAGGCCCCTCCCTCAGCACCTGGGGATTATGGGGATTATAATTCAAGATGAGATTTGGATCAGGGCTCAGCCAAACCATATGACCCTATCTGAAAGAATACATATGAAGAATAAATGAGCTAATTCTTATTCTAATTCTTATTAGTGAGACCCTGTCTCAAAAAAATACAGCGACTAATATGGCATATTGGTAAATCTACGTGATTTTCAGATTTGGGATTTTTTTTTTTTAAGTTTTAAAGGTATACTAAAATTTGATGAGGTTGGTAATGTTTAAAATAATATGCTTTGTAACATTTAAAATTCTGATTTATGCTTGAACCCAGGAGGCAGAAGTTGCAGTGAGCCAAGATCATGCCTCTGCACTCCAGCCTGGGCAATAGAGTAAGACGCTGTCTCAAAAGAATTTTTTTATTTATTATAGTTACAAGAAATATTTCAATGCTTAGAAAGCGGTTGCCTTTTAGGGTTGTAAATCGTCCCAATCAGGCAAGTGGAGTACTTGAGAAAAGTCAAATATAATGAGTAGATAAATAAATGCAGTACAATATGTTTAAGATAATTTAATTGGTTAACTTAATGATTAAGAATAATTTTTAGGGATATTTAATATGCATTAAAGCAATTGCTCTTATTTGTAATGCTAATTTAAATATTTGCAACTATAAATAAATAATTTTCCTTAATGATAATGAGAGACTGAATATCCAGACAGACAATGGGCAAATCCTATATAAACACAGAACTCACCAAAAGAGAGCCCGCATAGCCACGTCAATTCTAAGCAAAAAGAACAAAGTGGGGGGCATCACACTACCAGACTTCAAACTATACTACAAGGCTACAGTAATCAAAACAGCATGGTACTGGTACCAAAACAGAGATATAGACCAATGGAACAGAACAGAGGTCTCGGAGGCAACACAACATATCTACAACCATCTGATCTTTGACAAACCAGACAAAAACAAGCAATGGGGAAAGGATTCCCTGTTCAATAAATGGTGTTGGGAAAGCTGGCTAGCCATGTGCAGAAAGCAGAAACTGGACCCCTTCCTGACACCTTACACTAAAATTAACTCCAGATGGATTAAAGACTTAAACATAAGACCTAACACCATAAAAACCCTAGAAGAAAATCTAGGCAAAACCATTCAGGACGTAGGTGTAGGCAAGGACTTCATGACCAAAACACCAAAAGCATTGACAACAAAAGCCAAAATAGACAAATGGGACCTAATCAAACTCCACAGCTTCTGCACAGCAAAAGAAACAATCATTAGAGTGAATCGGCAACCAACAGATTGGGAAAAAATTTTTGCAGTTTACCCATCTGACAAAGGGCTGATATCCAAAATTTACAAAGAACTAAAGCAGATTTACAAGAAAAAAACTAACAAGCCCATTCAAAAGTGGGCAAAGGATATGAACAGACACTCTACAAAAGAAGACATACGTGAGGCCAACAAACATATGAAAAAATGCTCATCATCACTGGTCATCAGAGAAATGCAAATCAAAACTACATTGAGATACCATCTCACGCCGGTTAGAATGGCGATCATTAAAAAATCTGGAGACAACAGATGCTGGAGAGGATGTGGAGAAATAGGAACACTTTTACACTGTTGGTGGGAATGTAAATTAGTTCAACCATTGTGGAAGACAGTGTGGCGATTCCTCAAGGACCTAGAAATAGAAATTCCATTTGACCCAGCAATCCCATTACTGGGTATATATCCAAAAGATTACAAATCGTTCTACTATAAGGACACGTGTACACGAATGTTCATTGCAGCACTGTTTACAATAGCAAAGACCTGGAACCAACCCAAATGTCCATCGATGATAGACTGGATAGGGAAAATGTGGCACATATACACCATGGAATATTATGCAGCCATCAAAAACGATGAGTTTGGGTCCTTTGTAGGGACATGGATGAACCTGGAAACCATCATTCTCAGCAAACTGACAGAAGAGCAGAAGATCAAACACCGCATGTTCTCACTCATAGGCGGGTGTTGAACAATGAGAACACATGGACACAGGGAGGGGAGCACTACACACTGGGGTCAGTTGGGGGGAAATAGGGGAGGGACGCTGGGGGGTGGGGAGCTGGGGAGAGATAGCAAGGGGAGAAATGCCAGATGTAGGTGATGGGGAGGAAGGCAGCAAATCACACTGCCACGTGTGTTCCTATGCAACAATTTTGCATGTTCTTCACATGTACCCCAAAACCTAAAATGCAATAAAATAAATAAATGGGGAAAAAGAAAAAAAATAAAAGTCCTATCAGCTGTGTTCTCGTAGACACACTCATAAAAAAATAAATAAATAAATAAATAAATAAATAAACACAGAACTCTGGTCCACACCTGCAGCAGCAGCCTGCCCATGAAACCAAACCCTTATCCACAATAACCAGCCCAGGAAGCCAACCTGCTGTAAGTCAGACTTAGAGGAAGTTAGGCTGCTATCTCCAATCACAACGCAAGAAGCCAAACAATAACATCTGTGACAATCAACCCCAAATGGCCAGAGCTTTATGAATAACTGACAGCTTTCCTCGTTCTTGTCTTTGCTTGCAACTCAGAACCAACCACAGTAAACCAAATGTGCTCCCCTAAGCAATGCCATAGGATACCTGCTTCTGGTTAGCTCACCTACAACTTCCCCAGACCAACTACCTGCAGGCAAAGCACAGCTAAAACCTTCCCTTTTTCCACTCTAAGGCTTCCCCACTCCCCTGCCTGCCTTTGAGTCTCTGCCAAAACCCAAATGACAGTGACTGACTCCTTTGCTAGAGCAAGCTCTGAATAAACAGCCTTTGCTTGTTCTCATTTGGTTGGTCTTTTTGTTTATCTCCACAATAAAATGCTTCCTTGGACATAAAAAAATTCAAACTCCAAGTGTTAGTCTCTCTAATACATCCTCCACACTGCAGCCAGAGTCACCATGCACAGTTTCCCTCACCTTCCCTCAGGATCCACTCCACACACTTCCACACGCAACACGGCCTCTCCCAGCCTGCCCTGGCCAACTCCACTGCTTGTCTCTTCCCTCTCAGTGCCTTCCTCTCTGTGCTCTGGCTATGCCAAATTGCCTTCTATTCCTTGCACATGGAATCTCTTTGCCATTCCTACCGCATGGCCAACTCCTCTTTGTCCATCAGTAGACATCATTTCCCCTCTGCCTGTGCACCCCCTCCCTGCACTTACCCACCATTGCTGTCTATTTCTTATTTTTCTGCCATGCCCCTTCACTGTAAGCTTCACAGTTGCAGAAATCCAATTGCCTCACTCACTGTATCTCCAGCTATAGCTCAGTGCTTGACACATGATAGGCATTCAATAAATGAACCCCTCCACAGCAAGCCAGAGTTCCTGCAGATGGCCTATGCCTGGGAACATTAAATAATAGTTTTAATGGTCTATCCCAATAAAAAGGCTTCTATAGGTACAAAAATCTACACTACTTTCTAAGAGGAAAAATTATACTTAACTATTTCAATTCAAAAAACATTTTCTTAGTGTTCCTAAATGACAGTCCCTAAGGTAAGTGCTAAGGGTAGTAAGAAAATAAGACACAAACCCTGCTGTCAATGACCCTGCTGGGTATTGAAGAGACAAGGGTGATCCAGATATACTATTCCTTGCCAGCAAGGGACTCACACTATAATGGTAAAAACAGACATGAAAACAAATGGTCAAAACACATAGAGTATGAGAGATTGAATCACAGAAATACATACAAGGTTTAGAAGCAGCAGGTACATTGCGCCCACACAAATCAAATCCATCTACCTTCCTCCCTGCACATTATATTTATCTGAAAGGTTGTGTGCAAATTAAGTGTTTATAAATCAAATCATTTGAAATGCCTCCAAGGTACCTCTCTGTTTAAAGAACCGTTGTGATGCTTCTTTTTTAAATCAATTTCTAATTTAATTCTTTTGTAAATTTGACAAATAAATAGAATAATCTTCTTGTGAAAAGAAGATCGCAATTGTATTACATTCTGAAGAGCCAGAACAGCCATGTGGGAGGAACACAGTAAATTTTAAGAGAAGGAATTTTCCTTCTGAACCTTCTTTATATTCCATTAGAAGAGGGGTGTGGGGGGGGCCGTGTGGGTGTGTGTGCGAGTGCGCCTGCATGTTCATGCGCATATGTGTGTGCGTGTGGAGAAAGAGAAGGTAGGACCCAGTCTGCAGGCTCAGTGCCTGTCCTCATGATGCCCACTCCAGCCCTGACTCATTAAGTCACCTTGGGCAAAGGACATGCCTGATATCCCCCTCCTTCCCTTGGCTGCTAGGAACACCTCAATGCCTGTGAGTGAGCTCCAAAAGCACAAGGGAGTGCTCCCATTATGCCTTCCAGATAGAATTAAAATTCAAAAGCTGTTTTCAAGGGCAGGTAAGACCCTTCCTGGCATCTCAAGGTACATTGACCAGGATAAAAATGGTCTTAGTGTCTAGACTTCTGACATTTTAAATCTCACTGGAACATTTCACAGGAGAAAAGAACAGGACTGGAGGCAAGTTGCCCCTGAGATGTAAGCTCCAGGGGCCAGATACAAGCAAGGGAGCTGTGCTCCGAGTTCAGATAAAAGACTGCTGGTATGATTCTTCCTGTTAGGAGTGGCTATAAGCCAAGACAGCTGCTCTCTAAGAGAGCCCAGAAGGGAGGGGTTAGGTTTTGGTGTGTGTATCACGTGAGAAAACATCAGAAAGTGAAACCAAAATGCATGAATGGAAGAAATTTATTACTCACAGGTCCCAGAAAGATTAGGGGTGCTGACGGAAGTTCAGAGATGACATGAAGCTCAACCATGGGGGATGGTGGGGAGAGGACCTATGGGACTTCATTTCCATGGGCAGCATTCCTTAGGCTTTCCCTTGGGGATTATGGATTGGCTAGGGTAATGAAAACATGCACAAAGGGTGAAACATATTTACACAACTGGTGTTGACTCTTAGGTTTGATCATGGTGAGTAGCTGTGGGCTGTGCTGAGTTTTGGGTCAGTAAGATGAAGAATGAACAGGGTATATCAAAAACAACCACCAAGGGAGGGGAAGTTTTAACCAGGCCAAAGGTGACAGGATACAACAGGTTTCAAATAACCTGAGGCTAGGCCTGAAAATGAATGCTGAGGCAGCAACTATGCTAAACAAATGTGTGACAACTGGGCAGAGTGAGGAGAGCAACTCCTAGTTCCTGGTTTGATGCAGTGCCTTTTGGAGCAGGTGCTCACATTTCCACTGCCAGGTGCCCTGGGCTTCGTTCCACTGGCATGAACAGCACAAGACATAAAGCAAAAGCAAAGCCCTCCTCTAATGTGCAATAAACTGAGGGGCTCTGTGAAGAGATGTGAATGGCTTCCATTCTCTCCCTTCCTTCTGATGGACATTTTACAGCAGACCCTGACAAACTTGTTTAATGCTATATAGCATTCGAAATAGAAGGTATATTTTAACTTCCCAGCATCCATAGGCTGGCATGAAAGACACTCCATCCATCCATCCATCCATCTATCCATCCATTCACCCATCCAATCATCCATCTATCCATTCATCCATCCAATCATCCACCTATCTATTCATCCATCCACCACCTCTTTATCTATTCATGCATCCATCCACCTATCCAGCCATCCAGCCATCCATCTATCCAGCCATCCATCTACCTATTCATCCATCCATCTATCCAGCCATCCATCCATCCTTTCAGTAAAACTCTTTGAGCACCTCCTGTGTACCAGACTCTACAAGGTGAGTGGTCTGCAGATGGAATGGAACAGACAGACACAGTCACCCCACCCTGGACCTTACATTCTAGAGTGGAAGGCAGACTAAAAATAGGAAGCAACTAAATCATTACCTAATTTAGTCCTGTGATAAAGAATAATAGGGAAGCCAGGCATGGTGGCTCATGCCTGTAATCCCAGCACTTTGGGAGGCAAAGGTGGGTGGATCATCTAAGGTCGGGAGTTCAAGACCAGCCTGGCCAAAATGGTGAAATGCTGTTTCTACTAAAAACACAAAACTTATCCAGGCATGGTGGCAGGTGCCTGTAATCCTACCTACTCAGGAGGCTGAGGCAAGAGAATCACTTGAACTCAGGAGGCAGAGGTTGCAGTGAGTTGAAATTATGCCATTGCCCTCCAGTTTGGGCAACCATAGAAAAACTCCATCTCAAAAAAAAAAAAAAAAAGATTAAGACAGAAGACCTTTATTAGGTAGGATGTTCCAGAAAGATCTCTCTGAGGAAGTCACTCTCAGGAGGGTTCCTGGAGGGTGAGAAGGGGCCAGCTTATGAAAAACTGGGGGAAAGGCATTCCAGCAGAAGACAGTGCTGAGGCAGGAAAGGCCCAGCAAGCCATGGGAGCTGACCCAAGACCAACACGGCTGATGCGAAAGGAGCCAGGGCACACCTGGGATTGGGATGGGGTCAGAGACCTGGCAGGAGCCAGATCGGGCAAGGCCTCACAGGCCATGGAGGAGAACCTGAGTTCCCAGGAAGCTGCCTCATGCAGGGGAATGACATGTGCCAATTCATGTATCAAGAGGGCTAGTCTGGCTGCAGGAGATAGGAAGGATCAGCAGATGGGATGGCAGGGGTGGCTAATGGTGCCACAGGATCCTGGCTCTCCTGTTCCTTCTGCACGTGCAGTTAGATTACATCAAAGTTAGCTGTGGCCTTTTAACCTGTCTTGCCAATATAATATGAGCAGAAGTGATCCCAAGAAATCTGGGGTCAGTTTGTTAAAGCATTGAGGGTTACCAAGACAACATCAGTCAGGGCAAGTGTGGAAGTAGAAAGACCATTTAAGCACTAAGACTAATTAAACCAAACAGAAAGACCAGAGTCAGACCTGACTCTTTTGGAGACAAGCAACCAATAACTTAGATTAACTTAAACGAAAAGAGAATATATTGTCCCACTTACATGAAAAGTCTAGAGATAGGACTAATTTCAAGCAAAGCTTAATCTGGGATTCAAGTAAGGTGTATTAGTCTCACACTGCTAATAAAGACATACCCAAGATGGGTAATTTATAAGGGAAAGAGATTTGACTGACTCACGGTTCTATATGGCTGGGTAAGTCTCACAATCATGGTGGAAGGTGAATGAGGAGCAAAGTCACGTTTTAAATGGTGGCAGGCAAGAAAGAATGTACAGGGGAACTCCCCTTTATAAAACCATCAGATCCCATTAGACTTATTCACATCACGAGAACAGCACAAGAAAGGCTTGCCAGCATGGTTCAATTACCTCCCACCAGGTCCCTCTCATAACACATGAGAATTATGGGAGTTAGAATTCAAGATGAGATTTGGGTGGAAACACAGCCAAACCATATCATAAAGTCACCAGGACAAACTATCCCTTCCAGATGGCTGCCAACAGCTCCAGTCTCACAACCTCCCATGGTTGAGTCCAGGATTCATTCTGACTGGTCAGAGGCCCACTCCTGAAATATACCTATGGCCAGTGGAGTGCATTGCTCTGATTAACTCAAGCCTAGGTCCCAGGTTCCAGCCACAGAGCCTCAGCCTTCATGAGAGCACATGAAGGGGACAGTAACAGGATAGGATTAGCTGCATATGTCAGAAAACCCCAAATAAAAGTAAATAAACAAAATAAGTTTATTTTTCTTTCATTTAAGACAAGTTCAAAGGTAGAAAGTCCAAGGTTGGTAGGACAGCTTTAATAGTTCAGGTCATATGGGAAACAAGGATCCTTAAACTTCCTGCTTTACTACTCCAGTAGGTGTTTTTCATACAAAATAGCTGCTAGAGCTCCAGACATCACATCTGTACTCCAGGCAGAAAGATGAAGGGGAAAAGAGTGAAGAGAAGTTGACTTTTCAACTGAGTCAGCTTCTTTAGGTTGTCCTTCTGGAGTGTCATACAACACATCTGCTTATGTCACATTAACCAAAACTTAGTCACATGGCCTTGCCTAGCTGCAAAGGAAGCTAGAAAAATACAGTCTTTGTCCCAAAGGCAAAGCACCCAGATAAAAATCAGAATTGTGCCACTAAGGAAGAAAGGGAGAACAGATACTGAATGGACATTTGGAGTTCCTAAAGCAGATGTGCCTCAGAATAAAAAGGGAAAATGGATGCTGGGAAGGGACTACCAATGTATTCTCCAGTCCCTTAGGCTCCTGCTTTCCTGAATGACACTGAGATGTAGGGAGCAGTTTTCAGCACCCCTGGAGTGGATAGAGCTAATGGTATCAACATCTGGGCCATGGCAACCTCAAAGTGAGAAGGGCTCAAAATGGCCTGCCCTTGGGCCTAATCTTCTCCCTAAAATGGCTCAATGGCATCTTCGCCTAACCCAGCTAGTTCCCTGTGTAACAACCCTGAGCTTCACACCTATACTGTGCAGCAGGGTTTTATTTGAGATGGAATATTAATGCTCTGAATTTGACAAAGAATCTGAGAAAGAAAGGTTTATATGCCCTTTCTCCTGTGTCACATGCCTACCACCTACACTGCTAGTACCCAGTGATTTCCACAAGACATTGCTTGTGTCTCAATCCACAATTCAGAATCCGACATGGCCCAGAATGAAACCTTTAATGGAAATAAGGGCGACCACAGATTGTGTACAGCCTGACCCAACCACCAAGCCTAAGATTTGTGCACCTTGCAATGCCAAGGAAAATCTATGTTTGCCAGCAACTTATCTTAATCATTAGACAATATTTGACAACTGCTGATAAAGGGACAAGACAAGTGTCTTGCATTACCGAGTCTGGAAGAGGGAAAGATGTCTGTGGCTGGACTGCTCCAGGGAAGATGGGCTAATGCCTGAGCCAAGACTTAAAGGTTTTAATTCACTGTGAAGTTTCAGGTTTAATGAGGAGAGGAGGATGGAGTGGGGGCCCATTCAATTCCAAGGTCCCTTTGTTTATTGTTGTCCTTTATTTGATATGCTATATAAGCTGGGACCCTAAGCCACCATTTTGACAGACACTTTTGAACTGAGATTTCTCTGTGTAATGGGCACAGCATATGTTAAAAATAAAAATACTTGCTTTTGTCTTGTTAATCTATCTCTTTTTTTTTTTTTTTTTAAGACAAGATCTGGCTCTATTGCCCAGGCTGAAGTGTAGTGCTGCAATCTCAGCTCACTGTAACCTCTGCCTCCTAGGCTTAAGCCATCCTCCCACATCAGCCTCCAAGTAGCTGGGACTACAGGCACATGCCACCACATTCGACTAATTTTTGTATTGTTAGTAGAGACAAGGTCTCACCATATTGCCCAGGCTGGTCTCAAACTCCTGACCTCAAGTTATCTGCCTGCCTCAGGCTCCCAAATGGCTGGAATTATAGGTGCAAGCCACCACGCCCAGTCTTTCATTGCAGAGGTGTCCCAGCTGAGAACTTATGAGAGTTGACAGAATAAATTACGTGTTTTTTCCCTTCACTTCTCACCAAATATTCCCAGTTGCCCACCTTCTGAGAACATGGTAACTGCTATGATCTGAGTGTTTGTGACCCCCAAAATTCCTATGTTGAAATCCTAACCCAGAAGGTGATAGTATTAGGAGGTGGAGCCTTTGGGGGGCAATTAATCAAGAGGGTGGAGCTCTCATGAATGGGATTAGTGCCCTTATGAAACAGGCCTGAGCAAGACCCCTTGCCCTTCCAACCATGTTAGGACACAGCAAGAAGCCACCATCTATGAACCAGGTGAACCAGAAAGCAGGCCCTCACCAGACACCAAATCTGCTGGTGTCTTGATCTCAGACTTTTCAGCCTGCAGAGCTACGAGAAATACATTTCTGATGTTTATAAGCCACCTAGTTTGTGGTATTTTGTTATAGCAGCCCAAATGGACTAAGTCAGTATGATCACACTTCCTGGTCCGCTGCAGTGGAGTAAAAAACACATGACCGGTTCTGGCCAATGAGCTGTAAGCAGAGATGACGCATGCCACGTTCAGGCCAAGCATTTAGCTGCTGCTGTGAGACCCACTAGAGGGCTCTCTACCAGCAAAGACCCAGCAGCCTGGGTCTCAAAACAAAGCTGGTGGCCACATGGAGCAGGGTACCTAGTCCACCAATCACAGGCATGTAGGATACGGGAGAGGAACATCTTGTTTTAAGCCACTGATATTTTTGGGTGGTAATATCAGAGAAAAGAGAGCAAGAAAGCTACTAATGGGAAATCCCAAATCAAATGTCACTTAATACTTTTTCTTATACCAAAGGCAGTATTAGTCACTCTGTATACAGATTGCCTACTGCGGTGGCAGAAGCTGTCCTGGCATCTCAATATGCATGATCTTATTTAATCTCTCTATAAAAAGAGTATCATTACCCCTACTTTAACAGGAAAGATTCGTAGTTCACAAAAGCTTAATACTCACCTAGCGTATAGTTGTTTTTAATGGAAAGGCCAGAATACAAATTCAAGGCTGATACCAAATCCCTCATTCCTTCCTCTGTGTCCTCTCATTGTGCATCAGACTTGGTCAGCCTTCTTCTCCCATCTAGGACCAATTCAAGTTTGGAAAAGCAATGAAAGCAGAACTATTTTACATATTGAAACGAGTTATTTTAGCTTCTGCCTGAAATATTCAGAAGTTTAGTGCAACTTAAAGATAATACTAGGTGTGGACTCAAAGACATAACCAGACAACAGGCAGGTTAGTTGGTCCTTAGGGACATTTGTGAAACCTGTCTCCTCTCCTTTCCAGTCATGACAAACCAAGTATCTGACCAATTGTTCACTAAAGGTACTTGATGCTGTACTGAGCCCCAATCAGGGCCAGGCACTATGCTGAGGCCAGGAGGATGGTGGGAACAGCCAAAGTCATTGCCTTCAGGACAAGACAAAAAATGGACAGACAATATATAAGAGAGCACAGAAATATTTAAAATAATTGCAAATATAGAGAAAGGCTAGAAAGATATAGCAAAGCTGCCTCAGTCCAGGTGCAGTGGCTCACACCTGTAATCCCAGCACTTTGGAAGACCAAGGCAGCTGGATCACCTGAGGATTTCAAGACCAGCCTGGCAACATGGTGAAACCCCGTTTCTATTAAAAATACAAAAGTTAGCTGGGCAGGTGGTGGACCCCTGTAATCTCAGCTACTCGGGAGGCTGAGGCAGGAGAGTCACTTTAACCTGGGAGGGGGAGGTTGCAGTGAGCCAAGATCACACCATTGCAATCCAGCCTGGGTGACAAGAGCAAGACTCCATCT
>NW_016107315.1:239818-256563 GCF_001604975.1 Cebus imitator
AAAAATAAAGAAAGATATAGCAAACCTGTCTCATCAATTTTTTTTCAAGTTTCTTTTGGGAATATCAGCAGCTTTGGGTGGGCAAAAGCAGGTAAGGGGTTTGCACATCCACACTGCTGCAGTCTTGCTGGCAGGTTACTTGTAATCTCTCAGTGGGTTCATCTTGCCCTCTGCCCAGAAAAGTCAGTGCACTGAGAACTGTACTGGTTTTGCAGTAAAGAAAGAGTTTAATAAATGCAGAGCTGCTAAATGGGAGACCAGAGTTTTCTTACTCAAATCTGTTTCCCCAAAGGCTCAGAGGTTAGGGTTTTTCAAGTATAGCTTGCTGGATAGAGGACTGGGGAATGGATACTGTTGGTTGGTTGGGGATATAGTCACTGGGGTGTGGAAACAGTCCTCATGCTCTGAGTCTGCCTCTGGGTGGGAGGACACAGGACCAGTTGAGTGATGATGAGTCATGAGTCCAGGTAGGATCAGTTAGTTGCCAGAATGCAAATGTCTGAAAACATCTCAAAAGACCAATTTTTTTTTTTTTTTTTTTTTTTTTTTTTGAGAGAGAGAGAGTCTCTCTCTGTCACCCAGGCTGAAGTGCAGTGGTGCAGTACTGGCTCACTGCAACCTCCACCTCCCAGGTTCAAGCGATTCTCCTGCCTCAGCCTCCTGAGTAGCTAGTACTACAGGTGCCCGCCATCACACCAGCTAATTTTTTTATTTTTACTAGAAGTGAGGTGTCACCATCTTGGCCAGGCTGGTCTCCAACTCCTAACCTCAGGTGATCTGCCCACCCCAGTCTCCTAAAGTGCTGGGATTACAGGTATGAGCCACTGTGCCCTATAGTAATTTTAGGTTCTACAATAGTGATGTTATCGATAAAAACAATTAGCAGAGTCACAAATCTTGTGACCTCTGGCCATATGACTCCTGAGCAGTAAAGGATTATAGAAATCTGCCTTTTAACAGAATTCAGGCCCCTCCCATAATCCTAATCACATGGTTATCCATTACCTTTACAAAGGCAGTTTCAGTCCCTAAACAAAGAGGGGATGAGTTTTAGGGAGAGACTACTACCTTCCTTGCTTTAAAGTTAAACTAGAAACTAAATTCCTCCCACAGTTAACTTGCCCTACATCCAGGAATGAGCAAGGATAGCCAACCTGTGAGGCTAGAAGCAAGATGGAGTCAGCCATGCTGTAACAGATTTCTCTCATAGTCATAATCTTTGCAAAGCTAATTTCACAATCACACACCCTCAGGGCCAGCATCTCGGGCTTCCTGCAACCACTGCAACACGTAGAGAAGGGCTTACACTTGAGGCTTAATGTTCTGCAGTCACCATATCAAAATTCTTAATAATTTTGTCTTTGAATTTGTTTTTCGTAAGTGAAGTCAAAAGGGACAATGGAGCACGTGCCAGAGGCGTGGAGCCATAATCCAGCCTCCTACTGCCTCCTGGGCAGGTTCTAGTTTTCTGCTCCCTCAGCCCCAGGCATCCTGGACTCCATCTGGCCTCCCCATCCACCCCCCTGTGCCACCCATTACTGTTGTCACCCTTTGCCCACCTTGGAATCAAGGCATAAGTGTGGGGATTGCTGGGGTCACTGCAGGTTGCTACACAGTTTTTGGAAAATCATGGTCTCCGGAAAGGGGTGGGATATCCTGAGCTTTGTCAGAGGAAAAAACCAAGGTCTCTAGATTCAAAGTCACAGGTGCCTATTAAGGCCTGGAGTGGCCATAACAAAAGCTAAAGGCTAGGGAGGGACAGTGAGATTACAATCAACCTAACCTTGAACGCCTATAGAACCAGGTCCAGGGTACAATCAACCTAACCTTGAAGGCCTACAGAACCAGGTCCAGGGAGCTGGCACTTGGGCCATAAGCAGGGTAGGCATAGAGTCAGACTACTCTGCCCTGCTCTGGTTCTATTAGAGATGAAAACCTCATTGCCTGGGACATGACTGTCTCACCAGGGAACAGTAACCCGGCTAGCATCTGCTGGACCTGCAGTCTCCCCCACTGAAGGACCCCTGTGAGGGGAGAAGCGAGGCATGTTCTTTTCCCCCAAACCCTGAGAAAGCAGGCAAGACGAGAAACAGCCACTTGCACCTCAACCTTCACAATGCCCATTGCACTGACTGGGGACTGCTCAAGACTGTCAGACTCCCTTTTTTCTGTTGTGACACCAAAGACAATGACAGTAGCAGACAGAAGAAAGTAATGAACACTGGTCCCTTTGGACTCAGTCAGCCCTGAGGTTCTTGGGCTTATTGAAAGAGGGGTCCTTTGGGGAGAAGAATGCGAGACTGCCACTCAATATAGGTTGGTGGGGATGGAGCACTTGACTATTATCATCTGTGTTATTACCTTGGGCCACTTTTAGGGGCTCAAATTGTAAAGCAGAAGACCCAAATTTCACAAGTCAACATATTACTGTCCTACCCGAGGATTTTCAGAAATAGAAACACACTGCTTGCAATAGTGAATTATATTTCTCCAATTTTCATAAGTCAATTACACATCATGTCTATTCATTCCTTCTTTTCTATCCAGACAATCTGGTAGGTGATTGCTTTCTTACTATTATACACTCACACCAATACACACACAAAAAACGACTTGTGAAGAGACACTCCAAAGACATAGCCAGCTGATAAAAACAGGGAAAATGCATTCACCACCCACCTCCTTGGACTCAGAGGCAGGTGCCAGATGTGCGATGGAGCTGCAATGCCAGTACTAACAGCAGTACATTTTCTCTCTGCCCCATAAACTACCAATAACAAGTCTTTAATCAGAAGGCCTCCTCATGCAAGAGGGGTCTCACGCCTTCATAGGCACCTGTGATTATGGAGGCTCTCTGCTCATAATGAATGTCTGTCTGTGAAGGGAGTCAATGCTTTTTAGAGGGGCTTGGCTGGCAGCAATGATAAGGAAAGCTTATCTGCCTGCTGCTTCTCTCTCTCCAACTCTTGCACAGTATAGGAGAAGGATGAATTGTCCATGTGACCCACTTCCTCCTTCAGCCAAGCACTGACTGCTCTTACTCATGGGGCAATCCCTGCACCAAGGTGCCAGGCACGGTGCTGGCAAAAGGGATACAATAGTAGTAATACCCTCACCTTTATTATGGAATTCAGAGTCTAGCTGAGTCACAGGAAATTACAATAAGCTGCTTTAGGAGCTTGTATCCCTGCTAAATGTGTGTTCCTCCTTCTGTATTATAACCTTGTCATTGGACAGCTGTCCCTAGCAACTAGGGGGCATCATGTTGGTGCTAATGGAACAGGAGTGGAAGAAACATGGGATGCCTCTGTGTCAGGGCAGTAAGGGGCAGATGTACCTTCTTGCCCCTCCCTTTTACTCCAGCTGAATGCTGTGCACTCTGAGACCCTAGAGGATGGCAGAGCTACAAGATGGAAAGAGCTCAGGGCCTTGAATCACCCTGTGGAAAAACTCACCTCATGGCAGAACCACCTGCAGGGGATTGTTAGATGAGTGAGAAATACAATTCTATTGTATGGAGGCAAGGAAATGCTGGGCCTTGTCTCTGCAGTTGGCATTTCCCTAACTACTACAAGGTCACAGTTGGAGAAAACAAAGGATACTATGGGGCATCAAGCAGAGGACCTCATCTTGTCTGAGGGTCTAAGACCACTCCCCAGAAGATTAATTTTGGGGCTACAACCTGAAAGGTACATAGGCATAGGCCATCCTAATGGATGAAAGGGTAAAAAACAGTTTTCCAAGAAAAAAGAATAGCTTGTGTCTGGGTCTGGGGAAAGAAAGTGGAAAAATGGGAAGCTCAAGGAACTGAAAAGTGTGGCCAGTGGTACAGCCCGGTGGTGAGGGAAGATGAGGGGAGAGAAGGAAGAGAACCGGGAGGAATGAGGCTGTGGAAATGGCCTAGGGCCCTGTCAACCATGGCACAGCCCTGCGGCTCACCCTGGGGATCCTGGGAAGCTGCAGATGGGTTTTCATCAGGAAAGTGACACAACAAGATTGATGTTTTAGAAAGATCACAGAGACTTCCGTGTGCAGAATAAATTGGAATATTCTTGGAAGAAAATATGTTGATTATTTCCTCTTCTTGCCAAAAGTATAGGAGGACAAGGCCACTGGAACAATGTGAGTGACCGATTGCTGGAGACTAGAAGGGTTTCCAAACCCCACTGTGGCCTCAAGACTTTGGGGGACACAGTGCTGGGCTGCTGGAGGGCAATGTGAGTGATCTTTGTTTACAACATGTCAGGATGCCAGGTGAACATCTGGGGTCCCCAGGGGGCCTGCCCATGGGAGGGAGCCTGAAACAGAGACCTCCAATCCTCACTGATAGCTGAAGGACCCCAGCCAACCTAACTCAAGGGGCCTCCATCAAGATCCTCAGCACACAAAGGGGAACCTCCTTTGCCCACTGACTCACCTGATGCAGGCCCCCTGAAGGCAACAGCACTGAACAGCTGCAGTGCTCATGCTGCTGGGAGAAGACTCCCCACTCGACTGCCACCTGAGAACCTCAACCATCACCATCCCCTGCCATTCCTGGCATATGCTCAGGCCCCCTTCCTTCCTCCAGACTCTTCTGCTGGGCCTGGCACATTCTCCTTTTAGAGCTCCCAAACCCCAAAAGAGGGACTAAAGCTCTTTCCCAGACCCGAAGCTCACTGCAAATGTCATCCACCTTTCTAGTACCCTTTGACTAAAGCACAGAGAAGCACACACATACAAGTTTAACTTCTGCAGGGACGCAGCTGAGAGGGAACAATGTTTATGGAGGATTGTTCATCCATCTATTCCTGTAGATACTGTTAAGCTATCCCCTCGTTAAACCAGCAACACACAGAAACCTGAAACGCATCTTTCTGATCCCCTGTAGAGTATCTTAGCTGAATTCCACTGGGTTGTGATGTCACAGGCCTGTACTGAAGGATGTGATGAAACATAGCTCTGAGGAATTGGTCATATCTTTAGGGATGCTCTTGAAGCCACTGGTCTCTAAATTACAGAGGAGGTCCTCTTTACAGAGACTCATGGGAAAAACTTTTCTCTGGTCTAAATCTCAGAATTTACTGTGCTGCTTCTGACCAACTGCAAGGTGACTAGCGGAACTGATCACACTACCACTCCCCTGCTTTTTTAGCTGGTTTTAGAAAGTGAGGGTCAAGCATGTGGTCCACCCTGGCTGGGACCCAGAGCCTGGTAGGACACATTTTGTACTTTCAGTTTCTTACTTTTCCCTCCCTCATTCTCCTCTTGCTCTAATTTCCTCACTTGCTGATTTTGGTTTCATCTTGTTGGGTTGGATGGTTTTTTTGTGTGTGTGTTTTTGTTTCATTATGTTTTTGCAGCCCACCTTAAATCCTTTTTGGAACAAGGTGGGAGTGAAAATAAATAAATAATAGAACTATTAGCCATCCCTTGCCATCATTATCGTAAAGCAGCTACTAATGATCAAAATACATGACACTCTCGAGTAGAACATGGTTCTGGCAATGAGGATAGAAGGGGAGGAAAATAATGACAAGTGGAATAGGTTAGCTCAGATGGAAAGGATTTTTAGGGATATTTTCTAATTCTGTTCAATGCAGAATCTTATCAAACAGAATAGAAAAGGATCCTCATCTGCTGGGAATTGGTAAAATAGAAATAATTGTTGCCACTAGTCTAGTTGGGTGTCTGCCATTGGTGATCTTTGGGAGCTCTCGTTGAACACAGCCCTCAACACTTCTTTATTCTGAGCCAAATTCTTGCTTCTCTGTATGTGTTACAACTGCTGGTTATTCTAAATAACCACTTTGAGAGACAGAGAGAGAGGCATTAATGCAAAGATATTTTTGTAACAGCATATAGTCTTCACTGAAAACTGGAACTTTGCTGTTGGCCTTGGCTATACACTAGATTCAAGACAGAGAGTTTGTCCACATTATCCATAATCCTAATCTTTTTTCTAACCAAATAGATCACATACAAAGCCATTTCCTAATATACAAACCCCAGCCCTCACCTACTCCAAAGCCATTCATCAGTTACTCTTCTGAATACTTGCTGCATTTTAGCAACAAAATATTAGTTCTTCTAATGCCTGAAATCAGAAATTCTAATAAAATTCAGAATTCTAATGAAATTCTGATAAAATTCAAACTTTGCATTTTCCTCTTCTCCCATTACTCTGCATAAGTTTCTCAAAAGATTGACAAACATACTTATGAGTAGAATAAAAAAGATACATGTTATTGCTTTCCCAGAAAATGTGCCTTTCCAGTTTTCTCTCCTTCCTCCAGAAACTTTGCAGGCTGTTTGGAGGGATATTGACAAAAAAAGAATATAATTTCCTATTAGAGAATCATGGGACATATATCAGTTTCCTACAGCTGATGAAACAAATTACCATAAATTTGCTGGCTTAAAACAACACAAGTTTCTTGTCATACAGTTCTAGAGGTGAGTAGCCCTAAATGAGTCCCACCGGGCTAATTTAAGGTGTCAGCAGGGCTGTGTTCCTTCTGGAGTCTCCAGAGGAGAAACCATTCCTTTGCCTTTTCCAGCTTCTAGAGGCCTTTCACATTCCTTGGCTTGTGGCCCCTTCCTCCAATTTCAAAGCAAGCAATATCAGGCCAAGTCTTCCTCATTGCAGCCATATTTCTGGTTTTGATCTCCTCTTCCACTTGAAAAGATCCTTGTGATTATATCAGACCCATCCAGATAATCCAGGATCTTATTTTAAGGTCAGCTCATTTGGTTCTAGTTGCAACCTTAATTTCTCCTTGCCATTAAGATAGCATATTCACAGGTTTTGGGGATTAGGACTTGGACATCTTCGGGGCGGGGGGCATCATTCTGCCAACTACAGCACATGAGTCCTTGAAGAAGTGCAAATATAGTCTCCCTTAACCAGTTCATACTTCTGAAGCTATCAAAATATATAAATTATCTTTAGTTACTTTTGATTTTTATGGCACAGCCATTTCCATAATTTGGAAGCATTTCCCACATTTATTTAATCACCATCAAACTAAAGAAAATGACATTCAGAGACATTTATTCATGTTTTTCCAATTCATTAATTAAAGGAGGGACAAAAGTTCTCCTGGATTTTCTAATGGTCTGATATAGGCCAACAGACAAGCATCCTGTTCATCAATGCCCAGGTATCTTTTACTTTCAGGCTCATAGAAGAATGGAATCTTACTCCTTTCAAGTTGAACATAGCCAAGTGACTTGTGTCTCCCCCTGCTGCAGTGATCACAGAAGAGTATGTTAGCATGGATATGGCATAAGACTGACACGTCCTGTAATGCAAAGTCAACATATGCAGGATAGATGCTTTGGAGAGTTGCTCTAATTTACAGCAGACTTTGTGTAAGTGAGAAACTTTTGTTGTACTAAGCCACTGGAATTTGGGGCTATTTGTTACCATAACATAATATTTCCTGCCATGATTAATACATGGCCCATCTATGAACTAGAAGTATCCTCTTCAACACCACTACCAAAAGAAGAAGCATAACTACATCATTCTATTGGCAAAAAACGCAAGCTGGTGTTTATCTAACATACTTTCTAAGCCATCATATTCTATTCTTAAAGTATTTATGAAGAGCCACTTGAATATGGTAAGTAACAAAGTTAATCTTTGTATTCCGATATTAGTAAAAATGAGCCTTGGAACCCATTATAGAACAAAATATTCTTTGCTTATTCACAGAGTATTGATGATGAACTTAATCATAGTTGATGATGAACCAAAGATCCAGGGAAAAGACCTTTTGGTTACACGGCTCATGCTGGCAAATGTCAAGTGACCAGGGGAGTTCAGAGCACTGACATCATCTGTGCTTAGAATCTAGAGACCAATTCCATATTAAAGCAGAGTTACATTTCAGTTTCCTTTATTGTATTTCTAATAACCATTATAAGCACCTAACACAGCTGCTCTGGGCACAGTGGTATGTACACAGTAGGAATCTAATAAATATTCATTGAATGATCTCCATGGCACCTGATATCCAAAATAAGTTTGCTATTACAAAGACACCACCAAAAAATTGGAAATTTTGCTCATGCCGTATGCCTCCAGGACTGGCCATGAGGGCATCAAAGTACTGATAGTGACTCAGAAGTATATTCCTTTGCAGCCCAACCTTCTGCTCAAATCAGCATGCCTCCTCCTGTTGGTTTAGGCCTAAATGATCAGACCAACCATATGGAATATTAATTTCATATGCAAATGAAGCAGTAATCATTGACTTGTGTATGCAACACTTTTGGTGAGCAGTGAGCCATTCATTATTTATCAAACACAAGATTAAGAGAACTTTACATCAAAAGTCCTGTTGTAGAAAATTTACTTTAATAAAAACTTCTTGAATTTTCAAAATAAAAGAGATGAATTAGGCCGGCATCACATGACCTTCATTGCCTCAGGAATTGAGCAGTCCTGCAAACTGCAAACTGGGGTCTGCTTCAAGCCTCAGGCCACCAGGGCACCTTAGGGGGCAACAAACAAGAGAGAAGGAGCTGACAGCTCTTGCAGAAGGACGCAGACAGCATACTGAGCATGCTCACACACATCTGCTGGGCTGCATTTATACCTGCAGTGTGTCTCAAGTTCATGAATAGGCAGGACGTGCACATTCACACAGAAGCCAATCAGAGGCCTAACCAGGAGTTAACATTGAAGTGCCTGAGCCTGGGGTAAGGCCTGACAGGGCCGGGGCCCTGGTGGTTGGTAAGGCAGCAAACATTTAAAATTGGAACCTGTTTTTGACCATCTTCTCTCTGTACTTCATGTTTGATTTTTTTTTTAACTTTATTTTTTTAATTAATTAATTTTTTTTTTTTTGAGACAGGGGCTCACTCTGTCCCCAAGGCTGGAGTACAGTGCTGTGATCACGGCTAACTGCAGTGATCACAGTTCACTGCAGTCTCAACCTCCTTGGCTCAAGCAATCCTCCCGCCTCAGCCTCCCAACAAATGCTGTAATTACAGGAGTGAGCTGCCATGCCTGGCCTCCTGTGTTGATTTTATACTATCTCTTTTCATGTGTTTTTCTCATAGTCCAAATAATATTATGTCAACACTGTTACAATAGAAATTGTCACTACATTTCAAGTCTCAGAGAATGTGTCTGGGGAAAGGAATGTCACCTGCTGCTCCTTCCAGCTCATTTCTGTACCTATTGAAGGAGACTGAGGAGGGCATAGTTAAGGAGAGCCCAAGGGGATCCCGTATCCCTAGGGGTCTGGTCTAGAGAACTGCCAGTTGTTGCAAATTCTGGAATAATGGCAGCAGAGAAGGAAACACATTCCATAGCTCGCCGGGGCCTTTTACCTCGACCACACTGCTAGAGATGCATCTGGGGTGTTTTTATACCTGTGATTGGTATATGGCATGAAGGTAGGATTTAGTTTCTCTTCTGTACTAAATGAACCCAAGTTGTAAAACTACTCAGCAGTAGTGAATAGGCAGGGAAGGCCTCCAAAGCGATGCCAGCCACAGATCTCTCCATCTGCCACAATGCTGAGATATGGTGATGAATTTTCATGGGGTAGAAAACAACTATACTATATGTAAGAAGGATGGCAAAGAATGAAGGTCAGGGAGAAATCTGTTTCAAAGCAAGAGAAATTTTGGGCACATTCACATGTAGCTGACAGGATCCTGCATTAAGTGTTAGCTATTTCACAAATTAACTTCATGCAATGCTACTTGTGCATCGTCTTTAATTATAGAGTTAGTTTTTCAAACTTTGCCAACATTATGCTGAAACAATGGTTTGAAAAGTAAAAATCTTTGCCAAACATTAGCTATTTTTATTTACATTGTATCAAAAGATAATGTGGCTAATTTTTAAAAACTGAACCACCTTATTTGGGAGCTGAATCGCCAACAGTGGCTAGTTACATTGTGAATATGCTGATAATTCTAGAAGTTTCATAGGTTTCTTTCTCTATAGCAGTTGACTGGAAGTGGCTATCTGGAGCTCAGTATTTCAAGGCATTCTGAGGTCACACTCAAGCTCAGTGACAATACATTTGCTAAATGATTAGTGATGCTGTGTGGGCATGGTGGTAATCCCAGCACTTTGGGAGACACAGACAGGAAGATCACGTAAGACCAGGAGTTCGACACCAGCCTGAACAACATAGAGAGACCCCATCTCTACAAAAAAAAAGAATTGTTTTTAATCAGTCAGGTGTGGTGGCACATACCTGTGGTCCCAGCTACTCAGGAGACTGAAGTGGCAGGATCACTTGAGCCTGGAGAGTTGAGGCTGCAGTGAGCCGTTGATCACACTACTGAACTCCAGCCTGGGTGACAGAGTCTCAAAAAAATAATAATAAATACAACTAGTCGTACTCATCAGGGATGTGGGAGAGAGAGGGAGAGAGGAAGGGAGCAGGTGGCTAGTAGGAATAGGGGGCTTGAGGGGGTGAGGAGCACCACTTGTGTCATGTACCATATCATACTTCCCTCTTATGGGCACAGAACCACTGATAATGCCTCTGGGGTTAATCATATTGTAGAGTGGGTATGAATTATTCTTGCACTTAAGGCAATCCTTGGTTCCTTTGTAAAAAAAAAAAAAAAAAAAATTCTTTCAAAAAAGCAAATGTACGGGTCGGGCACGGTGGCTCAAGCTTGTAATCCCAGCACTTTGGGAGGCCGAGGCAGGTGGATCACGAGGTCAAGAGATCGAGACCATCCTGGTCAACATGGTGAAACCCCGTCTCTACTAAAAATACAAAAAATAAGCTGGGCATGGTGGTGCGTGCCTGTAATCCCAGCTACTCAGGAGGCTGAGGCAGGAGAATTGCCTGAACCCAGGAGGCGGAGGTTGCGGTGAGCCGAGATCGCGCCATTGCACTCCAGCCTGGGTAACATGAGTGAAACTCCGTCTCAAAAAAAAAAAAAAAAAAAAAAATGTACTATTTACATTTCTCCACTGAATGGCAATTTTTTCCTAAGTACATAGTTTTCTCAATTATTAGACTAACTTATTAAATAAATGTGACAAGGAACACAACAGCCTCATTCCTGCCATGCAATGCTAATCATGTGCAAATGCTGTCTGGCTGTCACGATTGCTACAGCTGAACTGGCTGTTTGTGGAACTTGACCTTTTTCTTCCTACAAGCTGGTGAAGCTGAAGCTTTAAGAAACTAGCAAAATTCATAAAAACTGCAAGGCAGAATCACTTTTTTTTTTTTTTTTTGAGGAGGCAATACATTTAAAAAGCATCACTTGTACTTATGAAGCTATTATAAAAACATTTTAAGAATGTGGAAGTACATTAAATTCTAGAGAACAGACACAAGAACATGGCCTAATGTCATCTCTCAGAATGAATCTAATGTACCAAGAGTTGTTTCATTTAAAAATAATAAAAATGTCTAAAAATTATATAAAGCTTTTCAAAATTAAAAGTCTATGCTCAGGAAATGAACAGATACTTTTGGGGGGCTACCTTGATGACTAATATAAAATGTCAGCTATGTAATTGAGCAGTGGTGAGAGGGGAGTCGAAAATGAACAAAATTCTTCTTCACAATAGTTTTTGAACACAAGCTGTAATGACCCAGCAAGAAATTTTAAGGAACTTTGTCTACTTCCAATTCCATGGATCAAACTGCTTTCTATTCTATAAGGGTGGGAAGCATAAACAAGAAAATGAGGAACAAGAAAAATGAGAATGTGATCCTGAATTTCTCCAAAAAATTAATAACAATAGTGGCTGTCATTTACGAATCCTACCATGTGCTAGGTACTGGGCTACGCATTTTATACATCTTACTAACTTAATACTCAAAGTAATCCTTTATGGCAAGCAGTATTGTTATCCCCAAATTATAAAAGAGGCATTCTCCTCCTCTTCCAAGGCTCACCCCAAATCCCACAAATGTAATTAAAATTATCTATTAATGTCAAGAATAGAATTACATAGGTCTGGGCTCTGCTGGTGCCTGTTAGAAATGGAAAACAGAAAGCCACAGCCTTGACCCAGCCCTAAACTGAATTTTGTCTGGGCACCTACTGGAACTCAGAGAACAACTCCATCCCAGTTGTGAAATTTCTTCTCAATACATTCAAACACATTATTATCTCACTGTCATCTTCTCAATGACTAATAAATGTCCATGTAACAATTCAAACTTTCCCATTCAAAACTGTTAAGAGTTTAATATGTACCCATCTGGACTTTTTTTCCGTGTACACACACACACACACACACACACACACACACACACACACACAAAATTTTAAAATTGAAATCAAATTATACATAATCTTCTGCAACATGATTTTTTCACTTAATCACATATATGTATATTTTTCCACATCAGTATGCCTAACTCTACGTTATTCTTTTGTTTCTTGTTTTTTCGTTTTTGAGACAGGGTCTCACTCTGTCACCCAGACTGGAGTACAGTGGTGCAATCTCAGCACCGCAACCTCTGCCTCCCAAGCTCAAGCAATTCTTTTGCCTCAGCCACCCGGGTAGCTGGGATTAGAGGCACAAGCCACCACTGCCCGGCTAATTTTTGTGTTTTCGGTAGAGACGGGGTTTCACCATGTTGGCCAGGCTGGTCTCGAACTCTGACCTCAAATGATCTACCCACGTTGGCCTCCCAAAGTGCTGGCATTACGAGCGTGACTCACCACACCGGGCCCTATCATATTCTTTTGAATGTCTGCATAGAATTCTACTGAATGAATATACTTTTATTTAACCATTTCCTCCTGTTATTTAAATTGTCTATAGTTTTTTGCTTTTACAAACATGCTGCAGTAAATATCTTTGCATGCCTATGTGAGTATTTCCATAGTAATGATACCTGGAAGTACTACTGCTGGGTTAAAGAGTTAGAGAACTTTTATTTTTTGATAGATACTATCTAATTGCTAAGAGACTTTCCTAACCAACCTCTTTTTGTCTTTGTGTGCTCCTCTTCTGCTTTGGGGCAGAGTCTTTAAACTCTGTCTCCTGCTTCCGGCCCTTCTTAGCTGTCTTCACTTTTCCTTTCTCCTTTCAGTTCTGACTCCTTTCCTCTTCCCTGCTTTTCTCTCCACTTCTGTCTACTTATACCCCCCATCCCTCCACCACCCTGTTTATCTGATTATAACACAACACAAAGACATATTTCAAATTTTATTTTATTTATTTATTTTGAGACAGGGTCTCACTCTGTCACCCAGGCTGGAATGCAGTGTTGTGATCACAGCTCGCTGCAGCCTTGACCTCCCAAGCTTAAACAATCCTCCTACCTCAGGCTCTCAAGTGGTTGGGACTACAGGCATGTGCCACCATGCCTGGCTAATTTTTGTATTTTTTGTAGAAACAGGGTTTTGTCATGTTACACAGGCTTGGTCTCAAACTTCTGAGCTCAAGCGATATGTCTGCCTCAGCCTCCCAAAGTGCCAGCCACACTAAGTCATATTTCAAACTTTAACTTATTATGAATAAAGTTTTCTGGTTTTGTTTGTCAAATAAATAATTAGATAGTTTTATCTTTCATATAGCTGTCTCTAAAAATAAAATGAATAAAACACAGTAATAAGTAACTTGCATGTGGCCCTTAATTCCAATGATCTACGGCAGGAAACAATGCCCCCTTCCACCCTACATATACAAGACTAGTGTGCAAAACGTCAAAATCTATCCGCAAAAAAAAGTTGAAAATTCAGGTCATTACCAGGAATTTTGGGGGGGTACTTGATGCTGAATCATCTCAATATTTAACCTTTTCCATTTTTAATTAGATATTCAATGTTAGCAGTTAGAATAAGATGTAGGCAACCATGATCACAAAAAGTACTTGCAAGAATTTTTTTCACCCACAAATCTTTTCAATAGCAGAACAATGATCATGAAAAATCTGCTTGACTTCAGTTTCTGCATAACCAATTTCTCCAAGAATAGGTCTCTCTCTGGTCTTTTATACCAATTTCCCTTTAGGAATCAGTAAATTGTCCCTACGCAAACACACAGCAGGTAGTTCACGGACTTAGGAGACCATGGGAGACAAATTACAGGGGATGTCAATGTAGTTATCCATGTGGTCTTTTTTTTTTAATTATTTATCAATGTATTTTTCTTTTTTATGAAGAAAAAGAATGTGTGATTTTCTATTTCTATGGTAAACACTTCAAGAAATACAAAAAACTAACTTTGATGAAGAAAGAGAAAAAAAAGCATCTATATGCTATGCTAAGAAAACAGCAAAGGTAAAGGATAAAACCTAATAAAAAAAAAGATGAAATTTCCTTTGAACTATATATGCGAATAAGAGATAAAGAAATTACATATACATGTGTGTTGGAGAAGAAGGGAGCTGTTTACGTTCATTGAAAAAGTCCAGAAGGATATGTACCCAAATGCTAATTTTTGTTATCTCTGGGGATTAGGATTATAGCCACTTATTTTTCTGTTTGTCTGAACTCCTTAATTTTTCTCCAGTGAACATAGACAACGTGTAAAAAAAAATCAAAGTTTAAAACTATAAATGTTTATAAAAGAGTCAAGACATAAAAGTCTTTGCAGAATATATCTAGGGCTTTGTCAGTCTCTGAATGCATGACATTTAACCTGATAAATTTTGTTGACCCCAAATTTCCCACAATTTCCATGCTTCAATACATGAAACAAGTTCACAGAGTTGATGCCTAGTACCACAAAACAGAAAGTCCTGGAAATACTAATTAAAGATGGTCAACCAATTTGGAAATAGATACTAAACAATTCAATATTTACACAACATAGTTAATAAGAAATGGCATTTACTAACAAGGATTTGTTTCCAAAACATTCCAGTAGCTTAGAAAAGTGAATAATTCCAAAGTGATTCAAACCAACAGGTGTTCCAAATGGAATCTCTTCACAAACAGTGCCGCGTCAGTTATATAAACAGTAGCTAACTTGGCTTAGTAAGGAACAAACTTTTTCAGATGCCAAGGAATGTTCATTGTTTGCACCTTAAATGTACTGCAACTTCAAGGTTATGCATTGCAGCATTAGGTATAATAGTCGGAGACTGGAAGCAGTCCAAATGATCATCATCAAGAATCAGGCTGAATAAACCATGGTGACTCTATGCAATGGAGTACTATGTCACTGAAAAAACAGGAGTGGGAAAGATCTCTACTGCCATGGCATAATTACTAGGACATATTGTTAAATGAAAAAAGCAAGAAGCGTGGGGACAAGGTTGATAGTAAGGTACCTTTCTTTTGGTAAGAAAGGGGAAGGGGAGAAATATATCTAAGACTCTGTCAAACTCCAAATAACCTGTCATTTGATTTGATACACTATATGTAATTAGTTAATTGATAAAAATATGTGTTTGCCTTTGGGAGGCTAAGGCAGGAGGATCACTTGAGGCCAGGAGTCAAGACCAGACTGGACAACAAAGCAATACCTTGTCTTTATGAAAAATAAAAAATATAATTAGGCAGGTATAGTGGCATGCGCCTGTAGTCCCAGCTACTTGTAGGCTGAGGCAGGAAAATTGTTTGAGCCCAGGAGTTTGAGGCTGCAGTGAGTCATTACTTCACAATTGCACTACAGCCTGGACAACAGAGCAAGATACTCTCTCTAAAAATAAATAAATGTATACTAGTCAACTGGTTGAAAGGCCATATGTGTGTATGTGTTTGCTTTTATTTTCATATATATTTACATATATACGTATATATACACACATATATACATAGTGTATTTGTGTGTGTATGTGTGTGTGTATATATATATATATTTGCTTTTATTTTCAAAAGAGTAAAAAGTGAAGGATAATCCAGAAACTTAAAAAAAAATTATGAGGGAAGAAGGGGACAAGTTAGAAGGAATGGGGATAAAAGCTAGACTTCTTTATGTATTTTATTGTGTAGTTTTGACTTTGGAACTGTATATATGTTTTATATACTTAATAATTTTAAATAAAAAAAGAAAAACATTTACTGCATCTTGATTGATTTTGGTTAATATCTTTCACTTCTACTAAGTTGGAATTTAATAAGTAGAAATGATAAATTGTTCTAGTTTCATTATCCCTGACACTAAATTCTTTATTTGACCTGTTAAGCCAAATTTTATCAGCTTCCCACAATTCTTTTCTTTCCTACCAGTTCTTCTGTGCCACTGATACAGAGTTTAGGGTCAAATAAGAGGTAAGTGGTTTTTTTGTTTTGTTTTGTTTTGAGACGGGGTTTCATTCTTGTTGCCCAGGCTAGAGCGCAATGGCGTGATCTCAGCTCACGGCAACTTCTGCCTCCCAGGTTCAAGCGATTCTCCTTACTCAGGAGCCTCGGCCTCCTGAGTAGCTGGGATTACAGGCATGCCCCACCATGCCCAGCTAATTTTTTATTTTTAGTAGAGATGGGGTTTCCCCATGCCTGGCTAATTTTTGTATTTTTGGTAGAGACGGGATTTTACTATGTTGGCCAGGCTGGTCTCAAACTCCCGACCTCAGGTGATCTGCTTGCCTCGGCCTCCCAAAGTGCTGGGATTACAGGTGTGAGCCACCACGCCCAGCCGAGATAAGTGTTTTTTAATATACTAGTATCTTCCATAAAAGAAACAAACTTCTTATTCCTTCAAACCTGTGTTCCGGCCGGGCGCGGTGGCTCACGCCTGTAATCCCAGCACTTTGGGAGGCCGAGGCAGGTGGATCACAAGGTCAAGAGATCGAGACCATCCTGGTCAACGCGGTGAAACCCCGTCTCTACTAAAACTACAAAAAATTAGCTGGGCATGG
>NW_016107315.1:256628-258518 GCF_001604975.1 Cebus imitator
CAGGAGGCTGAGGCAGGAGAATTGCCTGAACCCAGGAGGCGGAGGTTGCGGTGAGCCGAAATCGCGCCATTGCACTCCAGCCTGGGCAACAAGAGCGAAACTCCGTCTCAAAAAAAAAAAAAAAAAAACCTGTGTTCCAATGTTTCAGAATCATTCTGAATTGATTTCAGAAAAATTATTTCATTGAGTGTCTACTACATGCCAGGCACTCTAGTTTTAAGCATTATGTATAGGCACTGAATGACCCTATGAGGCAAACACTCTCACTATCCCCATTGCACAGGTGAAAAAGCTAAAGCAGAAGCAGATTAAATCACCTGCCCAAAGTCACCTGCTTTTTCTTTATAACAACTTTACAATTTTTTCGTATATCATAAAATTCAACCAGTTCAAGTGTACAATTCCTTATTTTTAGTAAGTTTACCAAGTGGTGCAACCACACCCTACATCCATTCAAGAACATTTTCATCCCTCCAATAAGATCCCTCATGTCCATTTAGAGTTAATTCTTACTCATACTCTGAGCCCCATGCAACCACTAATCCACCTTCTGTCTGTATAAATTTGCCTTTCTGGACATTTCATATACAGAGATCATGTACATGTAGTCTCTTGTGTCTTACTTCTCTCTTAGCATAATGCTTTTCAGCTTCATCTATGATGTGGTATGTGTCAGTAGTTCATTGTTTTTTATTGCTGAATAGTATTCCATTGTATGGCTATAATCCGTTTGTCTGTCCGTTCAACAGTTGATGAACATTTGGGTTGTTCCAGGTTTGGGCTATATGGATAACACTGTTATGAATAGCTGTATGCAAGTCTTACATGTGCACTGATGTTTTCATTTCTCTTTCATCTCTCTCTACCTAGGAGTAGAACTGCAGTGTTCTGTAGTAGTTTTATCTTTAATTTTTTGAGAAGCTGCCAGAGTGTTTTCAAAGTGGCTGCACCATTTTACATTCCTAGCAGCAGTGTATGAAAATTCCTCTCTCCACATCCTAACCAACATTTGTTACTGTCTTATTTATGATAGACATTCTAGTAAGTGTGAAATGTTGTCTCATTGGGATTTTAATTTGCATTTCCAAATGACTAATAGTATTGAGCATCTTTCTGTGTACTTACTAGCCATACATACATATACCACACACAAACACATATTTTGTTGGTGAAAAGTCTATTTTTATCTTTTGCCAATTTTTTAATTGGATTTTTGTCTTCTTATAATTGAATTATAAGTGTTCTTTGTAAATTGTATATAAGTTCTCTATTGGATATACGTTTCGAAAATATTTTCTCCCAGTCTGTTTCTTGTCCTTTCATTTTCTTAATACATTTTCTTAATAGTGTTTTTTGAAGTTCAAAAGTTTTGAATTTTGATGAGGCCCAATTTAATAATTTTTTTCTGTTACTGATTGTGCTTTTTTATTATTGTACCTAATACATTTTTTCCTAACTCATGGTCTGGAAAATTCTCTTATATGTTTCCTTCTAAGAGTTTCATTGTTTTAACACTTACATTTAAATTATGGTTCATTTTGAGTTAATGTTTATATATTGTATGAAGTAAGGATGTAAGTTTATCTCTTTGCATATAGATATCTAATTATCTCAGCACCATTTGTTGAATAGACTATCCACTCCCCAGAGAACTGCCTTGGCACATTGCCAAAAATCAATTGACTACAGAAGCAAGGATTTATTCCTGGACTCTCAATTCTCCTCCTTTGATTTGTATATCTGTCCTTATGCCAGTACCACACTGTCTTGATAACTGTAGTTTAACAGTAAATTTTGACATTGGGAGATGAAAATCCTTCAATTTTATTCTTCTTTTTCAAAATCGTTTTGGCTATTTTAGGTGTTTGCAATTTTATAAAAATTTTAGGA
>NW_016107315.1:259471-277761 GCF_001604975.1 Cebus imitator
TTTTTTTTTTTTTTTTTTTTTTTTTTTTTTTTTTTTTTTTTTTTTTTTTTTTGAGATAGGGTCTTGCTCTGTCACCCAATCTGGAGTGCAGTGGTACAATCATGGCTCACTGCAACCATTGATCTCCTGGGTTCAAGTGATACTCTCATTTTGGTCTCCCAAGTAGGTAAGATGATACAGGTGCACCATAACATCTGGCTCATTTTTTTTTCTATTTTTGGTAGAAACAAGGTCTCCTTCTGTCATCCAGGCTGGTCTCAAACTCCTGGACTCAAGTGATCCTCCCACCTCATCCTCCTAATGTGCTGGAATTACAGGCATAAGCCACCGTGCTCAGCCAAGAATTATAATCTTAATTTCATTTTTGGACTGTTCATTGCTCATACAGATACAGCTGATTTCTGTATAGTGATCTTGTATCCTGTGACCTTACTATATTTATTAGTTCTAACAGGGTGTCTATGTATCCTTTACAGTATTCTACATATAGGATCATGAATTCTATATATAGGATCCTCTGTGAACAAAAACAACTTTGCTTTTTGCTTTCTAATCTGGATACCTTTTATTTCTTTTTCATTCCTGATTTCACTGTCTAGAACCACCAGTACAATGCTGAATAAAAGAGGTGGCAGCAGATATCCCTGCCTTGGTCCTAACGTCAAGGGGAAAGCATTCCATCTTTTACCATTAAGTATAATGTTCATCTTGGATTTTTTCATAGATGCTCTTTACCAGGTTGAGGAAATGTCATCTAGTTTAACAGCTTTTTTTGAATCATGAATGAGTGTTAGATATTGATATATGGTTTTTCTCTATTGAAATAATTATGTTGTATTTGGTGTGTAACATTAGTTGATATTTGGATGTTAAGCCAACCTTGCATCCCTAGGTTAAATCCTACTTGGTTAAGGTATATAATTTTTGGAGTATATTATTGGATTCAGTTGGCTAATTTTTTTTTTAGAATTTTTACATCTATATTCATAAGTGATACAGGTCTGTAGTTTTCCTTTTTTATGATGTCTTTTCCTATGATGTTCTGGGCATCAGGGTAACACTATCCTCATAGAATGGGTGGGGAAGTATTTCACTCTCCTGTATTTTCTGGGAAAAAAAATTGCAGTACTGGTATAATGTCTTCTTTAAATGTTTGACAAAATTCACCAGTGAAATCATCAGACCCTGTGCATTCCTTTGTGTGAAGATTTTTAATTATTAATTTATTATCTTTGCTTGTTAAAGGTCTATCAGATTTTTAATTTCTTCTTGAGACAGTTTAAGTTGTTTATGTCTTTCTAGAAATTTGCCCATTTCATGTGAGTTATCCTATTTGTTGGCATAAAGTTATTCATCAAAGTCACAATGCTTTTAAGGAGTGAATCTTTATTTAAACAAAAGGGGGTCTAATTCAAGCTCCAACCCTTTACTGTCATGCATACCACTTTCCATTAATTTTTTACTTGATATGCTATTTCAGAAACTAGGCATAAAATGGCAGGCATATCAAGGCTTATTCAGTTCATTCTCAGAAGGAGTAGCAATGACAAAACCCATCAATCAGGGACACAATTTTCAAAATAAACTGGAACATGTACTTTACAACAATATCTTCCTGGCTATAAAACACTTTGTAGATGTTCCCAGATGTGATTTCTTGACTGCTTGTATTTGAGGTCAAGAAGCCCAAACATCATTAGAGTCCATGCAACAAATAAATGACACTGCAACAGGAGCAGACTGCAAACATAATATGTTCAATAGTGAGCATTCTCTGTGTTGGTAGTTTTACAAGCAAAGTAGGTGTTCTGTTTTTTAGTAATTTTGTTCATTCTCATTAGTCTAAATGGAAAATTATATTTGGGAATAAACAGAAAAATATGAATTCCAGAATTTTATGGCTAAGACTTTAGAGATCATTTAACCTAATCTCATCCAGGTTTTGTTTGTTTGTTTGTTTGTTTTTTGAAACAGGATCTCCCTCTGTCACCTAGGCTGGAGTGCAGTGGCATGATCTCAGTTCACTGCAACCTCTGCCTTCGTGGCTCAAGTGATCCTCCCACCACAACCTCCTGAGGAGCTGAGACTACAGGCACAGACCACCACACCTGGCTAATTTTTGTATTTTTCATTGAGTCAGGGTTTCAACATGTTGCTTAGGATGGTCTTGAATACCTGGGCTCAAGCAATCTACCTGCTTCAGCCTACCAAAGTGCTGGGACTACAAGTCTGAGCCACCACAACTGGCCCATCCAGTTTTTATAGGTAAAGAGAACAGAAACCCTAAGAGAGCAACTTTAGTTGAGGTCATGGGGGCAGTTGGTAGCAAGGCCTTCATTGAGATATAGTCAGGTTGGTTGGGGAGCAAAATATAAAGGAAAAAAAAATGAGGAAGATTGTCCACAACAGCCTGGTTATTTCTTGGTGAGTCAGCAACCTTTAATTCTAGGCTAATTTAAAAATCAGCATAGAAATGTTTCAGAATCTCAAATTATTACTGACACACCAGGGGTTTGATCTAGGTCCTGCGGCTCACCACACAGAAGGCCAATCACTGAAACAACAAATATTGCCAGGGAAGAAGTGTTTAGAGATCAGGTGCTGCAGCCAAGGGGATGGGAGATTAGTCTTAAATCTGTCTCCCTGACTGACTGAAATACCAGTGAAGAAATGTAATCATGCAGGAAAATAGGAATTAGGGAGAAGTAAGGAAGAGGAATTGGTCAACAGGAAGCAGGTTAGGCAATCATGACAGGTGAGGGGTCTGGCCTCTCATTGTCCAGATGTGGTAATCTACTAAGTTTCAGCTCCTTGATGTTATCTGGGAGGCCTGATGGTTGGTTTTCTGAGAAAGGAACTCAGATAAGACAAATCTAACTTTTTCAAGTTTCAAGAGTGGGAGGGCCAATTTCTATGTTTATTCAAAAGAAACTATAAACATCAGTTTTATTGCACAATTGGGTGGTTTCAAAATGTGTAGTATTAATATTTTCAGGTGAAGAACTCTATGCATGTTTGGTGGTGTTTTATGTACTTATATAATGTTTAAGAGAATTCAGTCTAATGGAATAAGAGGTCATTCTTATGATTCTAATTTTAAATATGTAATTAATATAGTCAAGTTTATGTCTTAATAGGTTTATTACAGAACTGAATACTTTAAAAGAACTAAAAGTTTACCATATTTCTAAGTCTAATATATTAGATTTATAAGAGTTATTTAAGTGTTCAAGAAGGTTTTGTTAAGTCAGACAATTATAGTACCTAAAGGAAATTGAATATATTAAATTTATAAAAGCAGTTTAAAAGTAGTTTCACCAAGTCTTTAAATGGGACCAAACATTAATCAAAGCCTCCTTAAAAGTGACTGTTATAACTTGCTAGGCTTACAAATACAATAATAAGATTTGTAATCTAAACTTAAAAGCTTAAAAATACAAAGAATTTTCTTTAAATTCTAACTTTAATAAATCACAGACCAATTTAAAAATCAAAGCTACTTCTGAATAATCTCTTTTGTGCACAAAAACTACCATCAAGGACCTTGAAAATCACATTCAACAAGTCAGAGCAGAATGTCTCTTAGGTAAGATGCTATCACTAGACAGGCATGGATGGAGTGCCAGTACCAAACACTAAGGGGACCACAGGCCCTTCATGGTGCATACACGGGAGTCTAAAACAGCCAACCTATACAGCTATTAGCCAGGCAACCAAAGATAGGGAGTTGCTTAGCATTTTCCACAAAATAAAGCCACACTACAGTGGCAGGATATTATTTTAAAATAGAACACAATAAATGGAGGGGTAAATGACTGGCTTTTGAATTACAAAAGCTTCCCCGTGCATTAGTTAGAAAATTTACAAGAATACACAGTAGGGGATAGCTTTCCTGTCCAACAGCTGTCCCTCCTCCGTCTCAGGCTAGATAAAAATTTCATGGGGTTCACGGGAAGGAGGCAGTGAGAAAGAGGGGGACAAATCATAGATGTTGATGCATCCCTGAGAAGGGCCCTGAACTCTCCCTCTCTGGACCAAATTCCTGGTAAAGGGGAGGACTGACTTCTCCAACAGACAATTTTTGGCATTTGAGAAAGGGAGGGCTATTTCCCTGTCCCTGCCTCCTACCCCACCCTCCCGGGAGCCCAGTAGGTAGCAAGACCCAGAGTTCCCCAGGCTCTGTGCGCTGAGGCATGTCTAGAAAGAGCTCCAAGGTAGCCTGATCATATGCTTGACTCCACGACTCCATGAAGCCTCAAGAGAACAAACACAGAATTCCCCACAGCCTCGTATGGGGCCAGTGTTAGGCACTGAGCTAAGCAACTTCCATGCCTATCTCACTGCACCCTGACAACAGCCCTATGAGGGAGGCAATCTCAGAATCTGTGCTTTACAGAGGACGAAACCAAGGCTCTGAATTCAATAATATGCTCAAGGACACACGGTTTGACAGTATTGGAGCCAGGACTTGAATGCATTCTCCTAATTCACACACTGTTACTGCCCATCAAAATATATAGTCTCTATCACCTCTCATGAGAGATGAGGTAGAGACCTGTCTTCATGCCTTGTAGCACACAGAGAATGGCAGCAAGCCAAAGGCAAGAACCCCGGCAGAGAAAAAGATAATTCAGGTCCTGACTCAGCATTGTTCTTAGTGACAGTTTAGCTAATGGAAACTACACAACACAGCCAAGAAAATTCTGGATTTTTTTCTCCTTTTGTTGAAGAGGATCTGGCTGTTTGGGGGTCATCTAAAGGCCCTGGCATGTAAATATTTTTAACAGTGAGCCCAAGTCGCCTTTGTGTACCTCCTAGGATCTCATCCCTCAGTCTGCCTAGCCCTGCAGGGAAAATGCAGCAACACGGAACTGAGAGGCTTTCCCTTAAAAATGAAGATAAACTTTAGAGCATATTGTTAAGAGAAAAAAACTACCAAATAGTACAAGTAGTAGGATCCAGTTTTTGCTTTCTCCATGCATGTGAATGTCTTTGCATAGAGATCGGCCTCTCTTTGAGCAGTATAGGATGGGTAATTCTATTGGCATCAGGACTGTTGAGCTAAGTGGTGACAGTGCAAGGTATTAAGCCAAGGTGGCCTGGGCTTGAATCTTCACTCTACCACTTACTGGCTTTGGGGCATTTGGATGAAGTGACCAAACTTCACAGAGTCTCCAAATTCTCATGTGTTGTCAGTTGTTGGTATGCTTGGCATATGGTAGTCACTCAGTCATCATATGTGGAGAAGAGCTCCATCTTTGCCAGGGGCCACAATCTAGTTTCCTGGCTTCGGGACTACAACCCAATTGCATTTATTCCACAGACACAGAATCCCTGAGGCCAGCAAATGGCCAAGCTCAGTCTGGAAGCTGGAGGTCCAATCACCCTGCCAGGCTCTCTTCATCCCATCAACGCCAACAACTCAGATGATAAGGAACTACAGACATGATTGTGTTATTGTAGGAATCATGCCACAAATGAATATTCTTTTTTTTTTTTTTTTAGATGGAGTCTCACTCTGTTGCCCAGGCTAGAGTACAGTGGCATGATCTTGGCTCACTGCAACCTCTGCCTTCTGGGTTCAAGTGATTCTCCTGCCTCAGCCTCTCAAGTAGCTGAGATTACAGGAGGGCACCACCGCACCCAGCTAAGTTTTGTATTATTATTATTATTTTTTTTTTAGTAGAGCTGGGGTTTCGCCATGCTGGCCAGGCTGATCTTGAACTCCTGACCTCAGGTGATCTGCCCAGCTCAGCCTCCCAAAGTGCTGGGATTACAGGCGTGAGCAATTGCTCCTGGCCTTTTTTTTTTTTTCTTTTAGAGACCGGTCCTCACTATGTTGCCCAGGGTGTTTTCTCAAACTTCTGGCCTCAAGAGATCGTCCCTCCTTGGCCTCCCAAACTACTAGGACTGTAGCCATGAGTCACCACACCTGTCCTACAAATGCATATTCTAATGAGAAATAGTTTATTAGAGAGAAGGTAAATAGAATTTAGATACAGAGAGACAGAGATTTATCTCATTTTAATGTGAAAGTCTGTTTTTTATTTTGAGTTACATGGGTATTTGACCAAGAGAAACAGAATTCATGAGATCAGTTTTGAGGCCCTTGCATAGAACTTCTTTTCATCTCATGCCCCAGCAATGGGGGTTGAGAAAAAAATAAGAAAAAGCTATGAAGAGACATTCTTATCGAACTACAGGTCTGAGCCCTATGGAAGTAGACAGACCTGAGTTTAAATGCCTTCTTTCTTCTTCAGTTGCTATGTGACCTTGAGCAAGTTACCTAACTTCTCTGAGTCTTGGTTTCTTACCTGAAGGATGAGGACAATCCCTAACTCAGAGAGCTAATGTAAGAATTATTTTAAGACAATGCATATAAGGACTCTAACACACATTAACATGAAACAAACTATAGACGCTTCTTCAGTTAGAAAATTATTATCATAAAATCAATTATCAATTTCTGTTTAAGTCTTATAAATTTTGTTTTGCAATGATTTGGCTCAGAGGAGATGGTATATATACAAAACTTAGGGGCTGAAATTAACGAGGTTTGAGTTTCAATCCTATTTCTGCCATTTTCTATCTTGTAACCTTGGGCAACTTGCCTCAGTTTCCATGTGTAAACAGGAACTGATAATGTTAACTCACACAAAGCATTAAAGGTAAGGCTTGTAAAGTGTTTGGCAAGACCCCTGACATAGGTGGTCTCTCTAAAAATGTTGGCAATTTGTTTTTTATTTTGTTTCTGTATTTCTAAGAATTATTCATATAATTGCCTCATATCTTTCCTTTAATTTATGCCTGAAATCGTAACGACAAGTTTCGCATTTCACATCATGATGCATTTCCACTGCAACAATTTAATCCATATAAAGTGTGGACCAAAATATATGGAAATGTTTACTTAGACAAACCTAAGAAACTGACATGAGAATAACAGAGCCAAACAGATTCTTCATTTTAAAAGCACCCTGACCCAGTCTAAGACAGCTCAAAGGGTCCACCTGCAGACTGAAATGTAGAGATCACAAATA
Organism: Cebus imitator; assembly: GCF_001604975.1. Taxonomy (NCBI): domain Eukaryota; kingdom Metazoa; phylum Chordata; class Mammalia; order Primates; family Cebidae; genus Cebus; species Cebus imitator. The sequence continues at coordinate 266,512 of NW_016107315.1, forward strand.
TGCTCAGTAGAAAATTAGTTTCTAGTCTGCTCAGAAAGGGTCTATGAAGACCTGGAAGCCCAAATTAAGTATGAGTGGGGAGTGAATTAATGTTTATTAAGCACCTACTGTGTGTGAAAGGCTATACTGACTTTCTCTTACTTATCAATCAAACTGCTACAGCCCACTTGCACCACAATTAGTGCCAGCCTCAGTGGGGGGTTTGTTCTGCTTCATTCTTTTTAAACATTTTGGTGATCACTTAACAGGTACTAACTCATCCAGTCCTGTCAATAACCTTTTGAAGTAGGATTTATCATCATTTACTGAAATGAGAACTGAGGCAGACAGAAGTTAAGTAAATTTGCCCTAAGTCGTACAGCCAATAAGTAGGAGAGGCAGAATTGAAACCCTGACACTGTATGATGCCCTCTTAGCCACAGTGAGCTGATCCTGGTGTGTAGATGAAACACCAGAGAGAATTAGGCATGGGTCAGCTACACTGTGAGTATATCGTATTTTAGATTGCTACTGTGATTTTCACCTGTTTGGGATGGTTTTTCTTTTGTGGGGGGACCTGGCCATTAATTATTATCATTATTATTACTACAGTAGTCTCTCCTTATCTGAGGTTTCACTTTCCATGATTTCAGCTCTTCGTGGTTAACCATGGTCTGAAAATATTAAATGGAAAAGTCCAGAAATAATTCATAAGTGTTAAATCTCAGGCTATTCTGAGTAAGGGGATGAAATCCATGTCACTTCCTCCCTCCCAGGATGTGAATCATCTCTTTGTCCTGTACATCCACACTGAACATGAAACCTGACCATTCGCCACTTAGTAGCTAGCTGTCTTGATTATCAGACCAAAAAAAAAAAAAAAGTGTAGCTAGGTTTCTGTACTCTGCTGGGTTTTAGGCATCCACTGGAGGACTTGAAACATATCCCCTCAGATAAGGGGAGACTACTGTATTATTGTTGTTATTTGGATAGGTAATATATTCATGTGGTTCAAAATTCAAAGGGTATCTTATCCAATAAGTGTCCCCTGTCCCTGCCCATACCAGTCAGTATCTCACCCTGGAGGCAAGCAGTGCTATTAGTTTCTTGGTTATCTGTCCAGAGGTTTCTTACGCATATGCAAACAGATAGATCAACATACACACCACCCCCCTACACACACACTCAAGGGGTGCATATTATTCACACATTTCTTCACCTTGCTCTGTTCATGGGACCCAGCTTCTAGAGATAATTTCATATTGACAATAGAGAGCTTTCTCTTTCCTAAGAGAGCTGCTAAATACTCTATTGTGTAATCTGTCCTCTATCAGACATTTAGGTTCTTTCCAATCTTTTGCTGCTACAAACAATACAGCAATAAATCACTCAGTCTACAGATCATTTTTCATAGTTGAGAGTAGATCTGATAATATCCTAGAGGTGGAATTGCTGGGTTAAACAGAATGTACATTTGATAGATATTGCCTTCTTCCCCTCCACAAAGACTATCCCGGTTCTAAATTGTACATTTATGAGTGTCTGAATCTGATTCAAGTATTCCTAAACCAGGCATGCCTGTAATCCCAGCACTTTGGGAGGATGAGGCCAGTGGATCACTTGAGCCCAGGAGTTCAAGACCAACCTGGCCAACATGGTGAAACCCCATCTCTACTAAAAATACAAAAATTAGCCGGGCATGGTAGCGCACGCCTGTAATCCCAGCTATTCAGGAGGTTGAGGCACAAGAATCACTTGAAACCAGGAGGTGGAGGTGGCAATGAGCCAAAATCACGCCACTGCACTGCAGCCTGGGCAACAGAGCAAGAGTTTGCTCCAAAAAAAGAAAAAAAGATGTTTTTAACTGCATAATCTCAGATGCAAACACTGATAAAAAGGACAACTTTCAACTATAACTCACGATTTCAAATTTTTATTTTTACCAAAAAGTTATTTCCCTTGATTGGCTGTTAAATAAAGGTTCAGAATTAGAATGTACATTTTTATGTTAACAGAGCACTGCTTTTATCTGCTTTCTATGTTGGAGTGCTACCCAGGCAGCGCCTATGCTTAGGTGGGCAACGATATAAATGGCACCTCCTAGCGTTGTACACAACTGTATGTGGCAAGCCTGGCTCTGCTTGATTTCATTTAGAAGTATGTAGGGAGCTGTTCTATGTAGGGTAAAAAAAAAAAAAAAAATGTGAGACCCAGCCTGAGTTGAATGCAGATAGTTAATTTATAAATCCTACTTGATGCTAATGATGGTGGCTAAATTCCAATTCTCTCTCTGAGAGCTCACAAACTCTCAGGACAGCTTTACAGCCATCTCCACTGACCTACCTGAAATGAAACTTTAAACCTTGTACCAAAAGGAAGGTCAGATGTCAATGGCATCTTGTCTTTGTCAAAGAACAGAACACGAGGGGATCCCTGAGCCACCAGCTTCCTGACCCATAGATGTAACTATTATCCATAGGAAGTTAGATGGAGGCACACAGTGGGGTCTGTCTTGGAGATGGAAAGGGTCAGCGCCGTGGAGCTGCAAGTCATTGTATTTAGATACCATCCACAAGTGTACATCACTCACCCTGTGCAATATGTCAGATTAGCTGTGCTTTGCTTTCCACCAAGCATCTGTATACCCTAAATTAGATTTGAGATGGAGTTGATATACAAAGGCCCGGCCCCCGGAGGCTGGATGTTCAGGGAATAAGGATCTTTTTCATTGCTGACGGGACAGCTTGTCAACTGGGGTGCTGGAAATGAGATGCTGGAAAGGGGCTGCCACATTCCCTCCTTCGATATCTCTGGCATCTTATCTTCACCTTCACAGAAGAGTGACCACAAAGGGGGCTGTGGGAGGAGGAAGGACGCTAAAGTGGTGTGGATGGAGGAGGATCATGCCTAATCCTCAGCAGCCGCGAAAGCTCAGCTCTGGTGATAAAGGGATCTAGCAGTAATCCGACCTCTCAACAAAGAGATTTACTATCCTGAGGAGTGAGATCCACTCAGCTATGCAGGGTCATCAGCTGATTTAATCCAGCTGGGTGTTTTACAGATCAAGTAAGTGACTTTAAGCTCCTCTCTGCTTGGGTTCCAGAACTGATAGCATTTTAAGAGAGTGAGTGAATAAGGCGATTTACTTTCTAGCCTGATTATATGAGATTTTCATATCTTAAAGATACAGTTTGTTAAATAAACTAATTATGCCCAATTTGCTGCTAACCTAAACGCAACTATTTATCTAGTCTAGAAGCTTTTCAGACACAGCTGTCATTTCCCTTCTTTACTGTGTAGTGTGGTGACACCTAGTGGGAGAAGGCGTGTAGCAACCAAGTAGGCACCTGAAAAAATTGCATTTTAGGTGGGTGATTCTACTTCCCTGAAGATAAACACTTTTGAGTGGGCAGAGCCCCCAGTTCTAATTTAAAAGCTCCTGCATGCCTGTAATCCCAGCTACTTAGGAGGCTGAGGCAGGAGAATGACTTGAACCCGGGAGGTGGAGGTTGTGGTGAGCCAGGATCACGCCATTGCATCCAGCCTGGGCAACAAGAGCTAAACTCCATCTCAAAAAATAATAATAATAATTAATTAATTCTAGAAGTAAAATACACTATCTGAAGTAAAAAAGAAAAAAAAATCATTGGTTGGGTTTAATAATTTTTTTTTTATTTTTTATTTCAGATGGAGCCTTGCTCTGTTGCCCAGACTGGAGTGCAGCAGCGCAATCTCGGTTCACTGCAACCTCCACCTTTCAGGTTCAAGCAATTCTCCCACCTCAGCCTCCTGAGTAGCTGGGACTATAGGCGTGTTCCACCATGCCCAGCTGATATTTGTATTTTTAGCAAAGACAGGGTTTTACCATGTTACCCAGGCTGGTCTCGAGCTCCTGAATTCAAGCAATCCGCCCACCTCAGCCTCCCAAAGTGATGGGATTACAGGCATAAACCACCATGCTAGCCACAGAATGAATTTTTTTAAAGTTTAAGTGAAAATAATGAGAGAGCAAAAGAAACACCTACCTTAAATAAGAAAGATAAAGACTTAAAAAAATACTCAGAGTCACAAGGAACTGTGTGATAGTATCAAAAGTTCTAACATACGTGCAACTGAAGTTTTAAAAGATGAGGAAAAGAGAATAGGGCAGAAAAAAAAAATTTAAAGAAGTAACAGTCAAAATTTCCTCACATTTGATCAATGAAGTAAGTGTATAGATTCAAGAAAATCCTGCAAACTCCAAGCAGGACAAACTTTTTTGACAACACCATATCTACATACATTTAGTCACACTGCTGAAAATCAAGGATACAGAACATCTTAAAGCAGTAAGACAAAGCAACAATCTATGATCATGGACTTCTCATCACAAACAATGGAGGTCAGAAGATAATACAATATAATTTAAATGCTATAAGAAAAAACCCTGTCAACCCAAAAATCTACATCCAGTAAAAATATCCTTTAAAAATGAAGGCAAAATAAAGACATTCTTAGATAAATGGAACCTAAGACAATTCATTGCTAGTAGACATGAACTGCAAGAAATGCTAAAGGAAATTCTTCAGGCTGAGGGGAAATGATATCATACGAAATGTGAACTCAGGAAGGAATAAATGACAAAAAAAGGTAGATATGTAGATGATACAGAAAACTGTTTTTTCCTCTTTCTTTAAAGTGACTAAGGCCGGGCACAGTGGCTCACACCTGTAATTCCAGCACTTTGGGAGGCCAAGGTGGGCAGATCACAAGGTCAAGAGTTCGAGACCAGTCTGGCCAACATAGTGAAACCCCATCTCTACTTAAAATACAAAAAAATTAGCTGGTGCAGTGGTGTGTGCCTGTAATCCCAGCTACTCCGGAGCCTGAGGCAGGAGAATAGCGTGAACCCAGGAGGCAGAGATTGCAGTGAGCCGAGACTGCACCTTTGCTTCAGCCCAAGCGACAGTGCAAGACTCAGTCTCAAAAAAAATGAAGTGACTAAAACAAATATCACAAAATTTTACAGTGGAATATGTAACATATATAAACCTACACAGTTGCAGGTTTCTATATTTTAAGTGAAATGGAACAATATTAACTCAAAGTAGACTTCAAAGTTAGGGATGTATATTGTAATCCCTAGCTAGAACGAACAGTAAAATATAATAATAATGCAGAGAGATACAGTTTAACAAATGAAAATTTACTTTTTATAATGTCAGTTTAATTTTCATTTGTTAAACTGTATCTCTCTGCATTATTATTATATTTTACTGTTCGTTCTAGCTAGGGATTACAATATACATCCCTAACTTTGAAGTTCCAGCTACTTGGGAGGCTGAGGCAGGAGAATCGCTTGAACTTGGGAGGCAGAGGTTGCAGTGAGCCAAGATCATGCCACTGCACTCCAACCTGGGTGACAGAGCAAGACTCCATCTCAAAAAAAAATTCAAAAAGTATCCAAATAATTTAACAACCCAATCTTAGCAATTTATAGAGTAACTGAACAACAATAAAAAATAAGTAAAATAAAAAATAAGTAAAAGCATAGAAGCAAATAGCAAATAGAAAAAGAAAGGCATAGAAGATTTCACCAACATTCTCTTCTGTTGATATTTAAAAGACATTAAACCCAACAACTACAGAATACATATTCTTTATAAATGTACTGATACCTTCATCAAGATAGAACATATATAGGGTCATAAAGAAGTCTCAACACATTCAAAACTATTTAAATCATACATGATTTATTCTTTAATTCCAATGGAATTAAATTCAAAATTAACGATATGAAATCTTCAAACATACAAATATTTAGAAATTAAACAATGTTGGTGAGATACAGCTAAAACAATGCTAGAGGGAAACATAGCCTTAAATGCTCATATTAGAAAGGAATAAAAATCTAAAAATCGAAGTTTCCAACTGAATAAACTAGAAAAGAACAGTAAATAGAAAAAGAAAATAATAGAGATAAAGGCAGATATTGTTGAAACAGAAAACAGATAAATAATTGAGAAAATTAACAAAGAGGAAATTTGGTTATTTGAGAGGATCAACAATATGGATAAACCTATAGCCAGACTAATCAAAAGAAAAAATAATGCATAGTACCAATATTAAGAGCAGAAGACATGAAAATAGGATAAGAAAATATTATGAACAACTTTATGCTAATTTGACAACTTAGAAAAAAGGCAACATTTCAAAATGGTAAAAAAATGAAACAGAAAATATTAAATAGCTTTATATCTCCTAAAGAAGTTGAGTTAATTATCAAAAACTTTCTCATAAAGAAAATTCAAGGCTCAGATGGTTTCACTTGTGAGGTATATGAAACGTTTAAGTAAGAAATAATATAAATGTTTCACAACCTTTTAAAAAACTAGACAGAGGGCCGGGTGCGGTGGCTCAAGCCTGTAATCCCAGCACTTTGGGAGGCCGAGGCGGGTGGATCACGAGGTCAAGAGATCGAGACCATCCTGGTCAACATGGTGAAACCCCGTCTCTACTAAAAATACAAAAAATTAGCTGGGCATGGTGGTGCGTGCCTGTAATCCCGGCTACTCAGGAGGCTGAGGCAGGAAAATTGCCTGAACCCAGGAGGCGGAGGTTGCGGTGAGCCGAGATCGCGCCATTGCACTCCAGCCTGGGTAACATGAGTGAAACTCCGTCTCCAAAAAAAAAAAAACTAGACAGAGAAGAATGGCTTTCCAACTTGTTTTCTGATAACTCTGATTTAATATATACATACTTGCCCCCCTCTCATTACATCTTTTCACCAATATCTGGAGGCCCTAGCCAGTGCAATGAGGCAAAGGATAAGAAATAGAAAGGCAATCAAGAGATCGAGACCATCCTGGTCAACATGGTGAAACCCCGTCTCTACTAAAAATACAAAAAATTAGCTGGGCATGGTGGCGCGTGCCTGTAATCCCAGCTACTCAGGAGGCTGAGGCAGGAAAATTGCCTGAACCCAGGAGGCGGAGGTTGCGGTGAGCCGAGATCGCGCCATTGCACTCTAGCCTGGGTGACATGAGTGAAACTCCGTCTCAAAAAAAAAAAAAAAAGAAATAGAAAGGCAAAAGCTACAACTGTCTCTATTTAGAGACAACATGCTTGCTCACTTAGAAAATCCTACGAAATCTACAGAATGACTGCTAGCACTAAGTGAATTTAGCAAAGTCATAGTATACAAGGTTAGTGTACAAAAATTAATTGTATGTCCATAGAGATACATAAACAGGGCAGGGCATGGTGGCTTGCACCTGTAATCCCAACATTTTGGGAGGCCAAGGTGGGAGGATTTCTTGAACCCAGGAGTTCAAGACCAGCCTGGGCAACGAAGCGAGACCCCATCTCTATGAACAAAAATGTTTAAATTAGCCAGGTGTGGTGGCATTTACCTGTAATCCCAGCTAGTTTTAGAGGCTGAGGCAGGAGGATTGCTTGAGCCCAGGAAGTTGAGGTTTCAGAGAGCCATGATCACACCACTGCACTTCAGTCAGCCTGGGCAACAAAGTGAGACCTTTTCACAAAAAAGCAAACAAAACAAAACACTTTCTTGCTGAGAGGTCTGAAAAAACAATTGAAAAAAATTAAAAACAATTTTATTTGCAACACTTTTTTAAAAAAACCAAGATAATTAGGGATAAAATTAACAAAAAAACATGTAAGACTAGCCAGGCACAGTGGCTCATGCCTGTAATCTTAGCACTTTGGGAGGCCGAGACAGGCAGATCACAAGGTCAGGAATTCAAGACTAGCCTGGCCAATATGATGAAACCCCATCTCTACTAAAAATACAAAAATTAGCTGGGCATGGTGGTGGGCACCTGTAATCCCAGCCATTTGGAAGGCTGAGGCAGGAGAATTGCTTGAACCCGGGAGGCGGAGGTTGCAGTGAGCCGAGATCATGCCACTGCGCTCCAGCCTGGATGACAGAGCGAGACTCCATCTCAAAAAAAAAAAAGAAAAAAAAGTAAGACCTCTATGCTGAAAGCTAAAACATTCTGAGAGAATTTAAAAACAATCTAAATAAACAGAGACACATTCATCCAATAATATTGGATTTCTCTATCTTATTAGCATGTGAATTCTACCCAAATCAATCTACGGATTTAAAGCCATTTCATTAGAAACGTCAGCAGGCTTTTTGGGTAGAAATTAACAAATTGATTCTAAATTATCGATAGAAATCTTGAAAAAGAATAAAGTTGGAAATTTAAAATGAATTTTAAAAATTAAATATTGATGGATGAGTGCAGAGATGTATTGAAGGAGATAAAAATCATGTATAATAAAGTGTTAACAGTAGAAATTAGAGGGTAGATAAAAGGGACTGGCTATAAAATCATTTCAATGTCTCTTATGTTTGAAAAATTACATAATAAAGTGTTGAGGAAAACATATGAATCTTTATTGAGGGTCTTTGGAAAGGATAGCTTAGATCACACAACACAGAACAAAACCTCCTAAAAATTCTCTAATCGTCTATTTCCTCAAAGTCCCATACCTAGCTTATCAGAAGAATATCCATTGTTCTTCTGTTCTAGAATGAAAGGAAATGGACCTATTTTTTTTTTTAATAAAAAGGGAGATCTCAAACGTAGATATCAAAGGCAGAGCCAAGTGCAAATACAAAAGCCTAGGGCAAGTGATGAATTACTTTCCTCACTTGATAATTACATGTTGTTTCTGACTTCAGACAGTAAGTCCATGTATACCTATGTATCTATATTAGTCTTGGTTCCAAGTGACTATGATGTATTTCCAAAAATGAACTTTATACTCAAAAAATGAGATCATTTCATCAATAAGGAAACTTGAACTAATATGACTAAGGCTAAGTAGGACATTCCTAAGGAACAGTTCCAAATATGTTGTACACAGTCACAGTATTATTAGAATAGAATAATACCACTTGACAATTATTTTGAAAAGAACCATTTCCAATAGGAAGTACACTTCAAAAGAGCCTTCTAAGTTAATCACATTATTTCACATTCTAGCATAAAACAGTACTGGATGTTCATAATCATAAACCCGTGTTATCAAGATTACATTACAAGTGGCATACCACATATCATGAGTCATGATATATAATTTTGAAAGATTTCCAATAGAAAGAGCAAATCTTTAAAAACTCTGATGCTTAGGCATCAGTTATCTGAAGAATTTGCCATGTGGGAGATAGCTTAGTCTATTTCAGAATACTATATGCTACTAAATTCACTTCTGGATACACCTTGACAGTTTGTTTCTTCTAGCCTGGCATATAATCTTCAAGTTTCCAAAATATTGGCTATCTCTGAAGGTGTACTAAGATACAGCACAACGTAACTGTCAGAGATTTATTTTCTAGCAATAACAAAATGACTAAAAGAGGTCAATTCTGCTTCTTTCTACTTGAACAGTCCATCATTTTGATGGAAACCAATGAAAAAAAATAGTAACTCCAAGTGGTGTTTTTTGAAGTTCAGAATTTACAATGCATTCCCTAGAACAATGTATTTGATACAATAACTGTAGATGATACCTAGATGGTTAGCTCTCTAAGATTCGCCTTTTTTCCACCTTAACATTGTGCTAAGGATTTAAGATGAAGACAGTATACATACCTGACACAGTGCTTGATACATTAGGTAGATGTTCAATAAATGCAGACTATTGTTATTTTTTTATGGATTGTGAAAACAGCATTTTTAAAGTGCCACATGAGGGTCAGAAAGGAAATAGCATGAAAATTATGTTTTTGTTCATCAGTGCACTCCCACATAGCATTTTCCAAAAACGTATGGTGTTAATTACCTAAGTATTTTCGGGTTTGTTTTCACTTTAGTTCAAGATTCACATTTTTATCTTCATTGATTTTAAATGACATTGCACAAACATTCCTCTTTAAAAAAATCAAACCAAATTGAAGCAGATATGCTAAGATGTGAAGGCTTTCCACCTCCCTCCTAGGCCAGCTCCTCATCCTCCTAAGAGATACCAACCTGTATCTGTATCCCTTCAGTCATCCATCCACATATAAAACAGAATCCACATTTCCCGTGCCTCAACTGCAATAAAGCCTCATGGAAGCCTCATCCAACATAAGGTTTCATTTTCTTAGTTATTGCATAGGAACTGCAAGTCCTCCTACAAGTAAAGTTCCCTTTGCAGCTTTGATAATCATCTCAATACATTTGAAAGAATTTGACAAGCCCACCCACTCCCATCTCCACAAATACACATAGTAGCTCTGAGTTAAAGAATGCAAGACACTCAGATATACCAAAAGATTGCAGAGCCTAATTCCACTAAAGAACCTGGAAATAGGAGAAGTGAAAGCACTACAACCACTAACCACGTGAGTCTTGCAATCAGAGGGAACTGGCTGGTTTCTTCTAGGCTGTGTGTCTATTCTGCTCAGATAAATATAACAAAAGATGGGCCACAATTTAATAAAAGTATCATAGAGAGATACCACAAGGCTGGGATGCTTCACTGTCCATGCAAATTCCCACACAGGCCTTGCTGTAAAAAGAAAAGCAAATGATTCCATAGCAAATATGCCAAATAGATGATTAACATTCAGAGTTACAGGTGCTGCTGCTCTACAGGTGATCTTCTAGTCAGTCATTATTTTTTGTGAGCTTTCTGTCCTATAATTTTTAATATTCTAGAAGGATTAATGACATCTATTTTCTTTCAAATAGGGCAGTTTTCAATTTAGTCACATTCAGCAACCTACAAATCAGTCTGCAAGGTACTGTGAGAAAGATGGCTTTTAGACCTTGGCTATGTTGCAGGTGGTTCTGCAGAGAATCCTGAAGTACAGATGCCCTGAAACCTTTGATGAGTCCTAAGCAGAACAACATCAAAAGTGAGCTTTCTTTTCAGCAAGGTACATGAAAGTAGAAACCTGGTTGAGAGCATCATATTACAGGGCTCATTTTAAATAATGGGAAGAAATGAGGCAAGTGCAATATTTATTTCCTCATTCTCTGAAATTCGAACTCCATTAATAAAAGATGCATGACATGAACATAATCTATAAATTCTTAAGAACTTTAACACTGGCAAAATAAAAAAAAATTCACATTTCTATAGCTTTGTTAAAGAGTTGGTTTACTTAAAAAATATACAATTAGGCCGGGCGCGGTGGCTCAAGCCTGTAATCCCTGCACTTTGGGAGGCCGAGGCGGGTGGATCACGAGGTCAAGAGATCGAGACCATCCTGGTCAACGTGGTGAAACCCCGTCTCTACTAAAAATACAAAAAATTAGCTGGGCATGGTGG
>NW_016107315.1:277991-282353 GCF_001604975.1 Cebus imitator
ATAAAATTATACAATGAATATATTAGTTTGCTAGGGCACACACTGGGTGGCTTAAATAACAGAAATTTATTGCCTCAGTTCTAGACAGGAGAAGTCAAAAGTCAAAGTACTGGCAGAACTGGTTCCTTCTAAGGGCTGTGAATGAAAAGTCTGTTTCAGGCCTCTCTTCATTTGACCTGTAGATGGCTGTCTTTTCCCTATGTCTCTTCACATCATCTTCTCTTTATTTATTTATGTCTCTGTGCCCAAAATTTCCCTTTTCATCAAGACACCAATTATATTGGGTTAGGGCCCACCCTAATGACTTCACATTAAACTAATTTTGTAAAGGACTTCTTTTTTTTTTTTTTGAGACATGGTTTCACTCACTTCTGTCACCCAGGCTGGAGTGCAGTGGCATGATCTCAGCTCACTGCAGCCTCAACCTCCTGGGCTAAAGGGATCCTCCTGCCTTAGCCTCCCAAGTAGATAGCCAGGTACCGCAGGAGCCACTGCACCTGGCTCACTTTTTGTGTTTCTGGTAGAGACAGGGTTTCACCATTTTCACAGGCTGGTCTTGAACTTCTGGACTCAAGTGATCTGCCGGCCTTCGCCTCCCAGAGTGCTGGGATTAGAGGTATGGGCCACCATGCTCAGCTGTAAAGACCCTCTCTTTAAATATGTCAACATTCGGAGGTACTAGAGATTAGCACTTCAACATATGAATTGAAGGTGGCAAGAGGGGAACAGTGGACAAAATTCCACCCATAGCAAGTCATTTTAAACTGCTGAAACTTGGCTGGGCATGGTGGCTCACATGTATAATCCTAGCACTTTGGGGAGCCAAGGTGGGCAGATCACATGAGGCAAGGAGTTCGAGACCAGCCTGGCCAACATGATGAAATTCTGTCTCTATTAAAAATATAAAAATTAGCTGGGGGTGGTGGTTGTTGCCTGTAATTCCAGCTACTCAGGAGGCTGAGGCAGCAGAATTGCTTCAACCCAGGAGGCTGAGGTTGCAGACAGCCAAGATCATACCACTGTACTCCAGCCTGGGCAACAGAGTGAGACTCTGTCTCAGAAACAACAATAACAACAACAAACTGCTGAAACTCTCTTTAAGAGAAATAGTACATTTCAAGGTAAGACATTCCAAATTTTCCTTTTACTCTTTTCTCTTTGATATCTATTTACAAACATAATTAGGTTCAGCAAAATCAGTTTTGAGCTAGCTTATAGTACCTCACATAACAGTAAATGTGCAATAAATGTGCTAATTTGAATTTTATTCTATTGGGGCCTTAATAATGAATCTGCTAAATAGAGATTATACCCCATGGAATCAAGCAAGTTCCAAATGATTACAAGACACTTTATGTCTCCAACACAACATTAATCATCTGAATGCACTGGCCTATTGATTCTTTATTTTGTAGAGCCTGAAGGTGAAATATAGCCAAAATATTTTCTACAGGCTATTTAAATGAGACCAGATGACAGATACTGTCAATTTGTTCCTTTAATCGCCACTGAAGAGGCATGGTGCCACTTTAGCCATGAAACATAAGCTGCAAAAAAAAAAAAAAAAAAAAAAAAAAAAAAAAAAAAAAAAAAAAAAAAAAAAAAATTGGTAACAAAGGACTTTTTGGCCATCAGCCATCAAAAAAGGAAAAGAGGGAAAGAAAGAGAAGGGGAGACTAATTAAGTTAGCCACAAACATTTGTGCAGACCAAAACATTTCCAAATTTGATGAAAGACATGAATATGAATATCCAAACTCAATAAACTCCAAATAGGATGAACTCAAAGATGAACCCATACCAAGACATGTTATAATCAAACTGTCCAAAGCCAAAACAAAAAGAGAATATTGAAAGCAGCAAGAGAGAAGCAACTTGTCACATACAAGGGATTCCTAATAAGATTAACATCAGAGAGATGGGGTTTCACCATGTTGGCCAGGCTGGTCTTGAACTCCTGACCTCAAGTGATTTGTCCTCCCCAGTCTCCCAAAAATGCTGGGATGACAGGCGTGAGCCACCATACCAAGCCAACATCACATTTCTTGTCAGAACTTTGGAAGCCAAATGGCAGTGTGTTGATATATTTAAGTGCTAAAAGCAAAAATAAACAAACAACAATAACAAAAACCTGTCAGCCAAGAATCCTACATGTGGCAAACTGTCCTTCAGAAGTAAGGGAGGGAGAAATTATGACATTCTTACACAAATAAAAGCTGAGGGAGTTTGTTATCACTAGACTAGCCCTGCAATAAATCCTAAAGGTACTGACCTGAGTGGAAAAAAAAAAAAAAAAAAAAGAAGAAAAGAAATGTTAAAGGGTGTTCTGCGGGTTGAAAAGAAAAGGCAGTAACTCAAAGCCATATAAAAAACAATACAGATCTCAGAAAAGGCAAACACATAGGCAATTACAACAGTTAGTATTGATATAACAATGGTGTGTAACATTACTTTTTGTTTTCCAGGTGATTTACCAGAGTTTTTAAATACATTTTTAAAAAATTATTAGTCTAAAAGCTAGTATTGTAACTTTAGTTTATAACAGCACATTTTGTTTTCTATATAATTTAAGATATGAACACATTAAAAATTATTAGCTGATGGTTTTCAATATCTAATGTATAAAGATGGAATTCTGGGCCAGGCCTGGTGGCACACACCTATAATCCCAGCACTTTGGGAGGCCAAGGCAGGCAGATCACCTGAGGTTAGGAGTTCAAGACCAGCCTGACCAACATGGAGAAACCCCGTCTCTACTAAAAATACAAAATTAGCCAGACATGGTGGCACATGACCGTAGTCCCAGCTACTTGGGAGGCTGAGGCAGGAGAATCACTTGAACCCAGGGGGCAAAGGTTGCAATGAGCCAAGATCACACCATTGCACTCCAGCCCAGGCAACAAGAGCAAAACTCTGTCTAAAAAAAAAGATGGAATTATGTAACATCAATAGCTGAAAATGCTGGGAAAAGAACTATTAAAGGAGTAAAGTTTATCTATGTTATTAAATGTAATCTGATGTAAAATTCAAATTACAGTGTAAAAACTTTTGGATATTAAATGTAATCTCCATGGTAATCACAAAGAAAAACTAGCTAGAGAATATAAACAAAAGGAAATGAGAAAAAAATTTAAACATTTCACTACAAAAAAAAATCAACTAAGCAGAAAAAAAAAGCAGTAACGTAGGAAATGAGAGACAAAAAAAAACCTATATGGCATAAAGAAAACAAATAGCAAAATAACAGAAGTAAGTTATTTTTATCAGTAATTTCTTTAAATGTAAATAGATTAAACTTGCAATCAAAAGACAGAGATTGACAGAATAGATTTTTTAAAAATGGTTTAACTATATTCTGTCTATAAGAGACTCACTTTGGTTCCAAAGACACAAGTAGGTTGATGAAAAAGATATTCCATGCAAATAGTAATCTAAAGAAAGTAGAGGTGCTGAATATGCTAATATCAGACAAAACAGACTTTAAATCAAAAAAAGATTGCAAGAGATAAAGGACATTACATATTAATAAAAGTTTCAATATGGAAAGAAGTACAACAGTTACAAACTTTTACACAACAAATAACAGACCATCAAAATATATAAAGTAAAAACTGACAGAATTGAAAGGAGAAATAGACAGTTCTATAATAATAGTTGGAGACTTCAATACCTCACTCTCAATAATGGACAAAATAGGAAATAAGTAATGGAAGACTTGAACAACATAATAAATCAACTATGTCTAACAGACATATACAGAACACTTTATTCAACAACAACAGAATACACACTCTTCTTAATTGCAAAAGCATTTTCCCAAAACACCTTATGTTTGGCCACAAATTAAGTCTTAATAGATTTTAAAACACAGATATCATACAAAGTATCTTCTCTGACTACAATGGGATGAAGTTAAAAATCAATAATGGAATAAAACTGGAAAACAGGCAAATTTGTGGAGATTAAATACCATCATATTGGGGATTAGGATCCCAACATACGAATTTTGGGGGAACTACAAACATTCAGTCTGTAGCACTACCTCAATATGATAAAAACTGTGTATGAAAAACTCACAGCAAACATCATACTAATGGTGAAATATTGAAATCTTCTCCTCTAAGATCAAGAACAAGACAAGATGCTCATTTTTTGCCACTTTTATTTAATATATACTGCAGTACTAGAAATCCTAGCCAATGCAACTAGGAAAAAAATAAGCATCCAATTTAGAAAGAAAGAAGTAAAATTTTATCTGTAAGAAAATGACATGATCGGCCGGGCGCGGTGGCTCAAGCCTGTAATCCCAGCACTTTGGGAGGCCGAGGCGGGTGGATCACGAGGTCAAGAGATCGAGACCATC
>NW_016107315.1:283148-287997 GCF_001604975.1 Cebus imitator
AGGAGGCGGAGGTTGCGGTGAGCTGAGATCGCACCATTGCACTCCAGCCTGGGTAACAAGAGCGAAACTCCGTCTCAAAAAAAAAAAGAAAAAAGAAAAAAAAGAAAACAACTCCACTTATAATAGCATCCAAAAAATGAAATATTATTTTATCATATTTTAAAACTTATTTTCTTAGTAGTAGCCCTGGGAATTACAATTAACATCTTAACTTTTAAAAGTCTAGTTTAAATTAATACTAACTTAATTTAAAAATATCAAAAACTGTGCTCCTATATGGTTCAATTTCCTCCCCCTCCTTGTGCTGTTATTGTCATATAAATTACACCATTTTAAAAAATTGTTTGCCTATCGATACAGATTTTATAATTATTGCTTAATGCAGTTATCTTTTAAATTACATAAGAAGGAAAAAGTTACAAACAAAAATATACTTACACTGTCTTTACCTATAATGGTAGCTGCCTAAAAATATGTCCATGTCTCAAACCCCAAAATCTATGAAAATATTACCTTATTTGAAAAAGAAAAAAAAAGATCTTTGCAGATGTAAGAAAGTTAAGGATCTTGAGATCATCCAGATGGGCCCTAAATCTAACAAGCGTCCTTTAGTACACACACACAGGAGAAAACAGACACAGAGGAAAGGGTGAAGTGAAGACAGGGGCAGAGATTGGATTGATGTAGCTATAAGCCCAGGAATTCTGGAGAAGTCGTAAGAAACCAGAAGAGGCAAGCAATGGGTTCTTTCCTGGAGCCCTGGAAAAAATGTGACCCTGCCAGATTTTGAATTTCTAGCCTCCAGAACTGTGAGAGAATAAATTTCTGTTGCTTTAAGCCACCAGTTTGTACCAATTTGTTACAACAGCCCTTGGAAACTAACACAGCAGTGCTTTTATTTTTCATGTGGATTTGAGTTATTGTCTACTGCCCTCTCATTTCAGTCTGCATTAGTCCCTTTAGTATTTCTTGTAGGACATATTTTAAAACAATGAGTTATCTCAGGATATGTTTATACAGGAATGTCTTATTTTCTCAATCACTTTTGAGGGATAGTTTTTCTACATATGGAATTCTTGATTCACAATCTTTTTCTCTCAGCCCTTTGAGTATATCATCCCACTGCCTTCTGGCCTTCATGATTTCTGGTGGGAAATCAAGTGTTAATCTTATTTAGAATTCCTTGTGTATAATTCTCTTTTGCTGCTTTCAAGATTCAACACAGTTTATCATGTGTCTAGGTATGGATTTCTTTATTTTATTTGGAGTTATTTCAGGTCTTGGGTGCACATACAATTACTTTTCATCAAATTTGAAACAGTTTTGGCCATTATTTCTTCAAATATACTTTATCCCTTTTTCTCACCTCTGAGTCTCCCATTATGCATATGTTTGTATGCCTGATGGTGTCCTACAGGTCTCTAAAAATTCTTTACTTTTCTTCATTCTTTTTTCTTTAAGTTCCTCAGAATAGATAATCTCAATCTATCTTCAAGTTCACTGATTCTTTCATCTGCCTGCTCAAGTGTGCTGTTGAGCTACTCAAGTGAATTTTCATTTCAGTTTCTGTATTTTCAACTTCAGAATTCCTCTTCAAACTTAAACTTGAACTCTCTCTCCTTAAAAAAAAAAACTTGATCTCTTTATTGATATTTCTATTTGTCAAAACATCATAGTCATACTTTCTTTTTTTTTTTTGGATGGAGTCTCACTCTGTTGCCAGGCTAGAGTGCAGTGGTGCAATCTCTGCTCACTATAATCTCCGCCTCCCAGGTTCAAGCAATTCTCCTGCCTCAGCCTCCTGAGTAGCCGGGATTACAGGCACCTATCACCACATCCAACTAATCTTTATATTTTTATTTGAGGCAGAGCCTTGTTCTGTCATATTTTTAATAGAGACAGGGTTTCACCACTTTGGCCAGGATGGTCTCGATCTGCTGACCTCGTGATCCTGCCACCTCAGCCTCCCAAAGTGCTAGATTACAGGTGTGAGCTACTGTACCCATCTTCTTTCATTCTTTAGACATTGTTTCCTTTGCTTCTTTGCTCATATTTAAAATAGCTGGTTTTAAATGTTTTCTTTTTTCTTTTCTTTTCTTTTTTTTTTTTTTTGAGACAGGGTTGTCCAACAGGGTTGTCCAGGCTGGAGTGCAGTGGTGCAGTCACAGCCCACTGAAGCCTCGACCTCCCAGCCTCAAATGATCCTCCCACCTCA
Organism: Cebus imitator; assembly: GCF_001604975.1. Taxonomy (NCBI): domain Eukaryota; kingdom Metazoa; phylum Chordata; class Mammalia; order Primates; family Cebidae; genus Cebus; species Cebus imitator. The sequence goes on from NW_016107315.1 coordinate 285,364, forward strand.
GCCTCCCAAGGAGCTGGGACCACAGGCACATACCACCACATCCAGCTAATGTTTAAAAAAATTTTTTTTAGAGATGGAATCTATGTTGCTTAGGCTGGTCTCAAACTTGAACTCCAGGGCTCAAGTGGTCCTCCTGACTTGGCCTTCCAAAGTTCTGGGATTACAGTCATGAGCCACCATGCCCACTCTTAAAATCTTTATCTATTACATCAAATGTCCAGGATTCCTTGGGACCAGTTTCTACTGGAGTTATTTTTCTTTTCTTCTCTGTGGTCCATGTGTATTTTTGTTTCTTTGCATAGCTCATAACTTTTTATTTCAATAATGACATTTTAAATAATATAATGTGGCAATTCTAAAAATGAGATTCTTCTTTCTCCAAGCTGTTGTTTAGTGACTTTTTAAAAGTCACATATATAGCTACTGATGTCTCTGCTCAGTTAGCTTAGCAGTCAGCTCCTGATTAGACAGAGATTTATTTAAAATTCTGGGACCAATAAGTCTCCCACTTTTTGCTGAAGGGTTCTGGGTATGTGTTGTGGCATGCCTTCAACATTCAATCAGGTAATTGGCAATTCTGCCTTTATCCTTCACTTCCTGCTTGTTCCGTCTCAAAACTGGCCAGATGTGAGAGCTTGGGGCCTATTCAGTTTGCTTATTACTTTTTTAATCTCACCATCTAGAAGCAATATCAAGTTTTTCTTCGCATGCACACAGCCCTACTCATTCAGGTGGGCTTCTAGATGCCTAAGAATATGTCAGAGCTTGTCAAAGACCCTGTGGATAGCTCATTGTCCAGCTTTCCTTTTAAGCTTACTGGTTAGCCTATTGTCTACCCCAACTGTTGCTGACTGCCTCAGGCAGTCACAAAGTCAATCAATTGCTTTTAATTGTTTTTGACAAATGCCCCTGTGAAAAGTGTTTTTCTACACTTCAGTTTCTGATTCAGATCAAATAAAGACAGCCATGCAAATGGAATCTTCCAGGGACTCTTCAGACTTGTAAAATAATGACAATTCTCTGTGAAGGAGGCTTTAATAGTTCACCAACCCCCTTCTGCTCTTCTGTTGACTGCCAGGCTGCTGGTTTTCATGACTGAGGGCTGGTAGTTTCGGAATAGGGCAAATGAAAATGGCACCTTGATTACTATTTTTACCAGATTCAGCCATCTTTTTTTGATAAATGCTCTCCTTGTGGTAGGCCAGGTCTCACTAATGCATGTCTCCATAACAACTGTTTCAGTACTGACTGAGTGGTTAAGTTAAATACTAAAAGCCTGGGATGTAACAAAAGCCCATCAAGAATTCTGCCTAGGCCTTTCCTGGGCCTCAAAGCATGACAAAATAACAAAGGAATTCTTAACAGGACCCATTTAGGAACAAGTTTTACTGGGGGGGGGGGGCTGAAGAAACTCCCAGGCCTCCGGAAACAAGTTTATTTGGGGTCTGAGGAATCCCCAGACTTCCATGATTTAGCAGGAGACAAGAGAAGGGTAATTAATCACCCTAGCACCTGGACCCATTTAGATTAAGTAAATTTACTGAGGCTGTTGAGGAAGGTCTTCAGGACTCAGACCTTAATTACAGATTAAAGGAAGTTAATCATTTAAGTCTTCAGATGAATGGACACTTACACATAGACATATAGCTTATAAGGTATGTAAGCTCTGGAAAACTTTGTTAATTTTGAGTTGGTCTGGGGATAATTTCTAGGCCTTCTCCCTATAACCAGTTGCAGAAATAAAAACTCTCTTCCTCCCCAGTTCATCTGTATATCATTATTGGGCCATGAGAAATAGCAGCCCGACCCTCAGTTTGGTCCAAGAACACTGCTGATTGCTGCAAGCCTTAGGTTAATTTTACAGTTCTAAAAAAGTTGATTGTGATCATTTTTGCCAATTTGCTCACTGTATTTATAGAGAAGAGAATTTTTGGAGATTCACACTCCCTCATTTTTGCTGATGTCTTCCTAATATTTTCATAATTTTTTTACTTGAAAAATATTACTCCTTAAAGAGTACTCAGATAATAGGGTAATGGAGACAGTATCTACATGATATTTGGTACTTAACCTCGTTATATCACACTACTGGTCACCAAATCATCAAAACACTGGGTTTCCTCCTATGGACAGAAATTTGTTAGTTTTCTCTTCTTTATTAGACATTTTTACTTTTATTAAAATGTATGGTTATCAGCAGCACTCATTTGAAGCAGAGTGACTCCATCTTGAGTGAGGGCTAGGAAAAATGAGGCTGAGACTTGCTGGGCTGCATTTCCAGTAAGTTAGGTATTCCTAGCCTCTAGATGATTATGGTTAAGGGAACAGATTGATAACGTTTACTAAACAGACCCAGACTCAGGAATGTCCTAATATCCCATTATCTTGAGAACAGAAGCATTCTTAATTTTGCTTTAAAGATAATATTGATTCTTGCAAAATATAGTAAGAAAATTAATCATTTATCACAAACTCCTATAGTAGAGCACATCTCCCCATGATTTTTGTTGTTGTTATTGTTATTTTATATAAAAATAAAAGCCTTATACCTGGGGGGGTGCATTCCTCCTCCTCCTCTGTCTATGGAGTAGCTATTCTTTCACCACTTGATTTTCTTTTTTTTTTTTTTTTTTT
>NW_016107315.1:289182-302595 GCF_001604975.1 Cebus imitator
AACTCTGTCTCAAAAAAATAAATAAATAAATAAATAAAATTATGTATTTTTAAGGAATCCCTGTCTTTTAGAGATGCATGCTGAAATAGTTACAGATGAAACTATATGACATCTAGGATTTGCTTAAAAACAATCTGGGTAAATGGGGGAAAGTGGTAGGAAGAAACAAGACTAGCTATGATTTGATAATTGTCTAAACTGGTTGGTATGTACAAAGCGGTTCATTATACTATTCTACTTTTTGTCAACCTAAAAGAATCAAAATGGTCATAATGTAATTTATAGAGAGTGCAAAGAATGAGGATGGCCCACCCAAAAACACCAACTCCAAAGAAACAGAGTCAGTGTTCTGAAGTAGGAAAGTTAAGATTTCAGTTATACAAGCAGAGACAGAGGAGTTTTTAGCAGGATTACGACATTTCTCATACAAGGTTGGCACATAGTTACAACAATTTGATTGGTTACAGGGAATGTTTCTTTTTGGGAAGGGTACACTTAACACTTTTTACAGATAGGTAATAGTCATCTGATCCAAGCAAAGCAGGACAACAAAGAGGAAGTTAATCTACCATAGGGGTCCTTAATTAAGAAGGCAGGAAGTTTTTGTCCCTGACTTGATTTAATTCTCGCTAGTCACTGTGCTGAACAAGAAAATTAAGAAAGCAAGTTAGTCTATAACCTGAAAAACAAGTTGGAACCACATGTGACTCAGATCACAGTCATAAGCCTCTCAATGCTTAAAGTGTTTTTTGGGAGATGCAACAGCCTTTAAATTATGTTTATTTTCATATTTTCAATGTTTGAAATATTCCATAGTAAAAGGCTTAGCGGTATTGTTTTTAATATTACGTTTCTTTATGCTTGGGCCTGTGAGGGATTTTAGTAATTTCTAGTGAGTATGTCTTAAGCAAAGGTTGCAAACAGGTGGCTGTTGCGCTGTACCTATCCCATAGGCAGGTTCCCTGTGGCCAGCACCATGTTTTTTGAAAATGTGAATTAGTTACCAACATTTAAAAACAGAGAAATTTCAGATGATCATCCAGATTTTACATTTCTCTTAAAACCACTGGAAACTCTGGCTACACTGGCCTTCGATCCCTCATGGTGACAACTGGCTAGAGCTGAAAAGTGTCTGTCCCCTTCAGAGAAGAGAGGCACTATTTGCCATGGTTCCCAGCTGCCTATCCCTCATAGGCACCAAGGCATGCCATTCCTGCTTTATTGTACTTCCATGGCTTGTTGACAACAGGAGATAACAATGAACAATAATCAAAAAAGCGTACCTGAGTTTAACCAATGTAAACTATAACTTACATCTGAAGAACAAAAATGATTTAAGAGGTAGCATTTCACCCAGCTACAAGGCATTCAGAAGAGACAGGATAATATCGTATGTAAGACTTGATGCTAATTAGAATATCTCTAGGATGGCAGTGAACCAGCTAGGCTTTAATAGGTACACAACAAATCTAAGCCAACGACAAACAATTTTCTTTCATATGATAAGCTATGGAAATAGAATGCTTTTAAAAAATCAGTGAATTCAAATTAATTCCATCATAAATTATATTTTGTTTACGGTACGTGATCATTCAAAAACTCAAGTGAAAGGATTTTTGAAAGACAGATGAAGTCTCATTGTAATCCTTTATTTCATTTCTAGCTTCTTACTCCTAGGGGAAAAAAAACACCTTATCTTACAAGGTACACTTCAACTGTCATTTCTCAGGAATCCTTCTCTGATTCCCTTCAGGTATCACATGCTCTCCCATCTTCTCATCCCATGGGCACTTTGTATGGGATTGTTGTAAGGTTGATAGCCTTGCTGGGACCCGGATGGACAACACCCACCTCTCTCCATGCCTGATAACAGTTTATCACTCAGGACACCTTACTCAGCATCTGGCGTCTCCATGCGGGCTCCCCTCACCCACTTCTGCATTCTGTTCCCAGGTCTATATTCAGCACTAAACTATGCACTCTCAGCACTAAGCTATGCATTTGAACCTCAGCACTAAACTATGCACTCTCAGTACTAAACTACACATTTGAACCCACGAAAATTTAAGAAATCCTGCCAAGCCTTACCCAATGGCAGCCCTCCCCATACATCCTTGGCCAGCCCACCCCTCAATAAGTCTCACCTCCTTACCTATAGCGGCTCACCCCGTCCGGGCCTTGTCTCCGTACAACCAATGAAAGTGCCTATGCTTTGCTTTCCCAATATCCAATCAATTGCCTCTGACCCCCATAAAACCCCCTGCCCTGAGAAGTTAAGCACGACTTCTCTGGCCCCGTCCCAGACCATAGAACCTTGCCCAGGAGCTGACTAAATTGCTGAATAAACTAAATTTTTCATTTTTGTATACTGGCCTCAGTTTCCTCATTGCAACTCGGCAATATATCTTACAATTCTCTTATGGCATCTGACCTCCTTCTGTCTTATATTAATCATCTGTGCATTTATCAATCCCCTTCCTTCTTGTGGAGAATGAAAGTTCCATAATGGCAGAGAATCTGCAGCCACATTCCCTGGGCCCATATCATAACAAGGCAAGCTCTTAAGTATGCCTTACGTCACTCAGATGGTCAAAGAAGCCCGTTTCCCTCTTTAGTTTTAGATTTCAAAAGTAGTTTATTTATCCCTAAAGCTGAAGTGCCACTTATTTGGGAGTGTGAATTAAAGAAAACAGGCTGCTCACAGAGGGTATTCCAGGGCATGGTTGGTGGGCACCATGTGAGCAGCCTCCCAAATCCTCTTGACCCTGTAGAGCCTTAGGAAAAATCAGAGTCTCTGCAGCCCTTGTTCACTCTCAAACAGAAGGCAGCTCAAGTTTTGTATTTTACAGTATGAGTACTTAAAGGAAATCACTTATTTTCAGCATTGATTCCCTGCCAATTTCCAGAAAGTGCCTTCCAGCTGGAGGGCAAAAATAATTGATTTGGACTCTTAATTTATTTCCCTAAAAATAAGACTCACTTGCCACAATGTATTACTCTATACCCTCTAAGTTATTTTAAAGGGAGGCAGATTGAACGCTCACAAAGCAACATTTGGGTTTGTTTTGAGAATTTGTTTAAGGTTTTTTGCTATCATACAAAATTCCACAGATTTTTTTTTTTATTCACAGGTCATTTTTTCATTACGGTCAAAATATTGGTAAGATGATTCTAGTATCTATTAACAATCAGTTTACTACCAAAAAGAAAGGCTAAAAAACCTAAACACCCTTTTTAAAAAAATTAGTAATATGATAGTACTCAGAAAAAGCACATTTAAAATGAATGTTTTTCATTAGTAGCCTTACCAATAGATCATTAACAAAATTTGAATGTATAAAGCTTCACTTTAATCAGAAGCAAGGGCTTTTTTGAGCTAACCAGCAAGGAACTTGAAACTGTGCTTCTTTGCTTCTTACTAGGGTCTATTTATACTTAGAAAAAAACAAAACAAAACAGAAAACGTTGACTTGACTAATACATATTTATGTGTACAAATGCAGTTAGGCAAAGCCGATAACCTTACAAAATAAAATTGGCAAAAGTTAACAACTGGCCAGGCATGGTGGCTCATACCTGTAATCCCAGCACTTTGGGAGGCTGAGGTGGGTGGAACATGAGGTCAAGAGTTCAAGGCCAGCTTGGCCAAGATGGTGAAACCTCATCTCTACTAAACATACAAAACAAAATTAGCCAGGTGTGGTGATGTGCACCTGTAATCCCAGATACTCTGGAGGCTGAGGCAGAGAATTGCTTGAACCCAGAGGTAGAGGCTGCGGTGAACTGAGATCACACCAGTGCACTCCAGCCTGGGCGACAGAGCGAGACTCCATCTCAAAGAAAAAAAGGTTAACAACTACCTAAGTAGTTGTTTTCTATAATTTCTAACATACTAAGAAAAAAAACTTTTAAATTTTTAAAAGAATTATCCAAACCATTAAAATAAACTAGGAATAAACTCCATTTCTAACAAATACAATTTTTTTTTTGAGACAGTCTTGCTCTGTTGCCCAGGCTGGAGTGCAGTGGCACAATGTCTGCTCACTGCAACCTCTACCTTCCAGGTTCAAGCGATCCTCCCGCCTCAGTCTCCTGAGTAGTTGGGACTACAGGCATGTGCCACCACACCTGGTTAATTTTTTGGGATTTTTAGTAGAGATTGAGTTTTGCCATGTTTGGCCAGGCTGGTCTCAAACTCCTGACCCCAGGTGATCCGCCTGCCTTGGCCTCCCAAAGTGCTGGGATTACAGGTGTGAGCCTCTGTGCCCAGCCCAACTTTTAAAAAGTATTGATAATTATTTCTAGTTATAAGAGGAATGCATGTTTATTGTAGAAAATTTGGGAACTATAGAAAAGCTTAAGGGAAAGAATAAAATTGCCACTCCCATAATAGGATATTAGTATATTTCCATATAAATACATTTTTTTACATTGATATCATACTGTACATAGTTTTGCAATCTGATTTTTTACTTAATATATCATGAGTGGTTTCTAATTATTTTAATGTACAGTATGATGTTGTATTCCAACACTTAGCCAGTCCCCATTGTTGCACAGTTACATGGCTTCCATTCTTTTTCATTCCAAATAACACTGTGATAAATATCTGTTGAGATTCACTCAGGGTGGTTGACAAAATATTAAGAGAGAGTTTTGGTCTCAAACCTTTTGGAAGGCCGAAAGGTTTTTATTGACTTATAAGAGGGGCTGAAGGCGTTAGAGTATTAAGTCATAGAGAAGATTAGGATAATAAAAGATTTCCCAGTTAAGTCTGTTTGCCCTACATCCCTTTGTCTCTACTGTAATTTGTTTACTCATATAAACTTTGTGCTGGATAGTCATCCCAGGAAGAGGTCGAAAGGGGAATTACCCATTAATGGTGTTTATTCTGGGCCCCAAAACGAAGACCTTTTATCATTCGTAAAACCACTCTTTTAACCATGTTAATTATTCTCAAGTATGTTGACTTAGAACTTCTGTTATTAAATCTACACTGAATAAATGTGAGGAAGGACAGGGAGTAGTGGTCGGTTAGCTGCAACCACCCTTTAAAAGCAGCTGATGACCATCCCTAGTCCACTCAAATCACTGTACTGTGTGTGTGAGTGCATTTATTCATCCGTCGCTGAGTCAGGGTCTGCAGGACAGACCTCCGCCGGTGGTGATCGACGTCTCAGGTGGTGACCCAACATGATACCCATCATAGCTAGCTCCTGAACAGGGACACCAACATGACCAATGCCACAAACATCCTTTCACATAAATCTGTTTGAACATCTCATTGTTTCTTCAGAATAAATTCTAGAAATGGAAATGCTGGGTTAAGGATATGAACATTTTTTAAGGCTTATGATGGAAAATGTAATTTAGTAGGGTTTCTTTCTAATTTTACGCTTCTAAAAACAGTGAATCTGTTCAAATGATTAGAGTTATATTCTGGGTGGCTTCCCCATGTAAGAACAGTCCCAACACTCAGTTCCTGAGTATCCAGTTAGCCTACTAAGTCTGGCTGTGAACTGCTCATACTGCCACCACTGCTGCATCAGTAAGCCTAAGTGATGGCTGTCTTGTGTGCAAGCCCTGTTGGCATCCCCTACAACTGCTCCCCTCCCTTGCTAGCCAACTGAGTCCGGCCCAGGAAGAGGTCAATACCCAGGATGGCTATATATCCATTTCTACTTGCTTCTCCACTTTCTGCACATATGGTCTCCAACATACTTGTGAAATATCTCAATCTGAACATGAAATACTGGGTGCCACTAAGGAGTAGCTAAATACATTCAAAAGGAATGAAAAAATAATATCAAGCAACACATCTTCTGTTGCCAGATTCCATTTTCAGAGTCTCTGTTTCATACTTCCCATCAAAAACAAGTTAGTGTCACAGCAAAGACATGAATTACTGATAATTGTGAAAGATGATTTTTTTGAGACCCGTATTTGACCTTGGGTAATACTATCCAAGCTGCTTGTGTTATATAATTAGTAAGAAAAAATAAAGTACTCTTGAACTATTAGCAACAGCTTCCCTAGCCACCTAGCTGAGGTCACAGCAACCTCCCTAATAGCATCCTTTCAAGCCTAGCTAATAATTTTTTCCACAAACAGTAATCACTGGGCCACAAAGAAAGAACTTTTCCCTAAGAGACTATAAAATAAACCTATTTTCATTGAACCTTCCATTAAAAGGACAGAGCGTGTCAAACCAAATCAAGGTTTTATTCATCTGTCTGGTTTTGGAAAGTGGGATGTTTATTGGCAAAATAAATGTTTTCTAATCATCCACACATTTTGGGTTACTAGTAACGATCCTCCTGTTTATAAGTAATAATTTGTTTTGACAATACTAGGAAAACGGCAGTTGCTCTAGAAAATTTCTACATAAATCACAGAAATTTTACAGTCAATAGCAAAACACCGCTGAATCTAAGACCTGAACTGTCATGTTGATTTGGTTAAATAAATGTATGAACTTCCACTTCTGCCATGAAAGATTAAGTAATTTGTACTAACTTGCCTCCTTAGAAAAAAAAAAAAAAAAAAAAAAAAATCTAGACAAAATAATGAGAAAAAATAACATTTTAAAGGCATTAAAAGAGCTAAAAATGAGTGAGGAATTGCTTGGCCAAAATCCAGAAGATGGAAATTCAAAGAAGAGAATCTGTCATCAATGCTTCTATTGCCCAGAAGATTTGCCAAGCAGTGCTTATAACAATATCACTAAGCTAGGGAATCAACATTTAGAATCCTGGTTTACAGGAGAAGAAAGAAGACTTGCTCTTCATGGGATATCCCTTTGCATCTTTTGATTTTAATATTATGTACAGGTATCACATTAAAAGAAAGGCAGACCCAAGAACCATCAATACTATATATCAAACCAGTTAGTGAATAAGAATCATAAATTATACATTCCTTAATATCACATGGCACATATCTATACTTCACTTTTTCAAAATACAAAGATTAATGTTATCTTGAGATCTATAAACATAATAATAAAATGCACATACTGTTATACTTTGTATACTCCATATTTAGGAATCTAAAGATACGGAGTAGAAAGTAACACATATTTTGGAACTATGGAATACAATTCTAAAAATAGTAAAAATTTGCTTTTAGTGATCAGTCAATGCCCCTGGAAGGCAACTAACAGCTAAATCTCTGACGGTCTAAATGTAAAATTCTGGACCAGTATTCCATTCCATTTACCACTATAATGGTTTACATTACAGTTACCAGGATTGCCAAAAATGGATCATGAGTTTAAAAAGTTAGAAATTATAATTTGAATACTATTTTTCATGCTGTAATAGAACCACAGGTTGAGTCTAGATATTCCTTATTCATTTAAAGAGAGGCAATTTATACATAATCATACAGGCTCACTAGTGAAACTGGTAATGTAATTAATTCTGTGAAACACTTGGGAGACTACAGATGAAATTCTAAACTTTTTAGCCAATCAAATTCTCCAAGGATGACTGCAATGTGAATTTTTACAACCATTTTCTCATTTTGACACAGAAAATAAGTTCAGGTAGTTTAAGAAAGTGACTTGTAGAGTAAGACAACCATCACTTCAGCTGAAGTGATGATGTGATTATTGGTTCAAAAATTGCTGAGTTGCACAGCAGGTCCATTCTGAGGCTACATACAATAATAAAGAGTATATGGTAGAAAATGAGGCAATTAAAGAGTTAAGGATTCTGAGTCCAGATAAAGAATGCAAAGGCAGTAACTGGAAGAACACACACATAAAAGGTTAATAAAGAATATAAATGCCATCTGTTTTCATGTTTCCTAATAGTAATATTAAAGACATCTTATTGTTTCTATGTAACCCAGTGTTCCTTCATTATCTTGGGGTAAACCTTACCCCTCTCCAACTCTCAAGCCCTCTAGCTTAAGTGGGATTGACTTGCGCTTCAGTTCCAGGGGTATCTGTCATTCAGAAGGGCCCATCCTGCTGGCCAAGAGATTGGTGCAGATAGGAAGGTCATTCACTTAGAGATGCTCAGGGGATTCTGCTGGGGAATCTAGAAAAGAAAAATTGGGCAGCTATTTTGCAACTTTGAGAAAGCTGAGATACAGTCAAACAGTCTCCAGAAATCACCTCTTTTATACTATGAATACCATGGTTGACTGTATACTATTTCAATACTTGTGTTATGTGTGGATACACAGCATAGCACAGGGACTAAGAGTACAAACTATAGAGCCTGGCTCTTGACCTAATCTCAGCTCTGCTTCTTATTAGCTGTGTGACCTTGGGTAAGTCACTTGAGCTATCTCTGACTTGGTTTCCTTAACTGTAAAATGGGAATAATAGAACTCAGTAGGCCTGAAGTTTAAATGAATGAATACATAAAAAGCAATCAGAACGTTGCTTGGCACAGGATAAGCACTATATAAATGTTAGCTATTATTATTGTTGTTATGAGGATTAAATGAATAAATGGAAAGTGCTTAGAACAGTGCTTGACACATAGTAAACCCCGTATACATACTAACCATTATTAAAACTACCAATTCTTTCATTCATTCAACAAATATTTATTGAATGCCTCTTCTATGCCAGGCCAATGTCTTCATTCTACACAAGCAGTATCCAACAGAAATGCAATGTAAACCATATATGTGAGCCAATTATGTAATTTAAAATTTTCTAGTAGTCATGTAAGTAAATAAAATTAATGAAATTACTTTTAGTGAAATATTTTCTTTAATCTCTAAAACATTATCATTTCAACATATCAGTATTAAAAATAAGATATTTTACAATATTTCATTCTAAATCTGTGATCTTGCATTTTGTACAGTACATTTCAATTCAAACTAGTCACATTTCAAATATTCAACGCCACATGTGGCTAGTGGCTAATGCTTAGTTCTAGACATGAAGACATTAAAGAAAGAGGGGAAATGTTATCTTTGTCCTCTATCACATCTTGTTACTGACTATATAATTTTTTTCAATTTTTAAAGTCCTTTCACCTGTGTTATTTGAGAGTAACATGCCTTGCCCTGAAGGATTGATCAGATTTTAGCAGGTGGAGAACGTTCCCTTCAAGAGGAAACACATGAGCAGAGGCAACAAAGCAGGAAAACAAAGGGTCTATTAGGGAACTAGAAATCAGAGAGCAAAATCTAAGCTATATCAGGAAAGCCCTTAACAGCAGACCAGGGAGGCTAGATGTTGCTGGTCAGGTGATGGAAAGAAACTGAAAGTTTGGGAGTAGGAGAGGCAAGATCAGATTAAATTAACAGCTGAAGATAGAGTATAGAGAAACTAGAGGTAGCTCATTAGGAAATCATTGCATTAAATCTCAGGCAAAAATGATCTAGATAAAGGAATGTAGAGGAAGAGATAGCCTCACAATGTCCAGTACTCAGGAGATCCCAATGTTAGTTTCTTTCCTCTGGCAACTGGATAGATTTTAAGGAATTGTCTAAAAAGATCTTTGTCTCTCATTCAACTAAAACAAGTATCTGAGCGCTTACTACTTGCCAAGAACTATGATAGACCTTGAGTATATAAAAGAGAATAAGGCAGACAGGATTCCTGACCTCTTCTTATATTTTCTTGAGGACAAGAGACAAAAATCAATGATCAGATAAATAGTTTCACAATGTGAATTACTATGAAGAAAATAAACACGGAGACAAGAGGCCAGGGAAGGGTACCCTGAAGAGTGAAAGGATGAAACAAATTGGATGTGCACAGTCAGAAGAGGGTTCCACTTAGAGGGATAATCATGGCAGAGGCCTTAGAGATATCAGTAAAATCCAGGGTGTTCACAAAGTGAAGGAACAATGTTGCCAGAGCATAATCTGGGTGGGGAGGTGTGGCCGGAAGTACAGTGAGAAGAGCAATCAAGAGGACAAGTCACCTTAGGCCTGTAGGCCATGACAAGGAACTGGATTTTAAGAGCAATGGGAAATCACTCAATTTTAGTGTTCAGAAGGTTTTAGGCGAGGGAATGAAACGATCTCCGTTTTAAGATCGATCTTGCTACAGTTTGAAAAATTGCCTAAGGATGTTAAAAGACGGAACCTGGGATTTCGGTTAGAAGGAAACTAGCATAAAGCAGGTGAGATGACGGTGGCACGGTCTAGGAAGAAAGGCTCTTGGGAAACTTAACGGCTCCACCCTAATATTTTTGCAGAAATGATCCTTTATGATTGCGGTGCACAAATCCCAGGTGAGGTGAAGGATATTGTCCTGTCCTATTACGAACTTCTCTGGGGAAAATGCTTTTTCCAAACTCAACATAAAATTAAATCTTTGTCAGTTCTAAGTATTAGAACGTACAATCTTAACCAACATTGCTAAATACAAAATAGATTTCCAGCATATAATTCTCATTTTCTGAAAGGTGATTAGGAATCTTTCCAAAGAGATGACATACGGCTTGAGAACTGGGGCGGGGGGAGCCAAAGGAAGCAGCCATTAGGACTCCACGCTGAAAGAACAGGCAAGTGCAGAGGACTTGAGATGGGAATGAAATGGCCACGTTCCACGAACAGAAGCAGCCCAGTAGCTGGAGCAGAGTAAACATCCATGGTATGTGGTCCACATTTAGTAAATGCCCAAGAAATGTCTTTTAATTCATGTGTCACTGCAGTGGTCACAAGCAGTCGCCATCAATAAGAAACCAGCAGAGACAGGGCCTACAGTTAAATTTATTTTTCAGCAGCCTCACATAAGGCTAAGGAAAACTCAGTTTCTGGTGAACCCAGGTAGACATGTTGATTTTAAAGAGAATGAATATACGTATCTAGGAGGAGCCTGGCAGTATGCTCCCAAAGGCGTGACAATAAAGTTCCTTACAGTGTAGAGTCACCACTCTCCTACCAAATCTTACAAGCTCAGCACCCTCAAAGGTCGACACGTCTGGAAAATTCGGAAGCGTTTCTTCCTGTCAGAGGCCCTTCAAGGCACTTCATACAGGGCAGCCTCTCCTACCCCGACCTGGGGTCTATCAACCGACTAGAAAACAGATCCCCTCACTAGGCGGCGCGAACGAACTCTCCACAAATAAGTGGGATAGAGAACTGGAAACCGCGGGCTTACAGGGCAGTCCTTAATGTCATATCCGGTTGTCCGCTGGGCCGCCTCCGCCGAACCGGAAGTTGCGGGCGTGACGGGACAAAAACGGCCGTCGAGGGCGTCTCTTTCAACAGCCAATGGGCTCTGCCGACCTCCGTCCACGTCATTGTTTTGTCTAATCACGGCCTGTGACGCTCGAAGGGAGGGGCACAGAAGGAGGTACGGAAACCGAGAGGGGCCAGGCGCCCAGTCGCTCCGAAGCGGGGAAGTGGGACAAGATGGTTTACATCTCGAACGGTGAGTTGAGGGCGGGCTGTGGCTTCGACCGCTGACTTGGGAGGTCGGACCCTGGGTTCCTTTCATCGTCGCTCGCTGAGTCCTGGGTCCGGTGCGGCTTCCCTGGACTTAGTGCTCTGAGGCCAGGCAGAGCTACGCGAAGTCGCCCCGGCTTGCGGCGAGTCAGCAGATTGTCTCAGAGCTGGCAGTCGGGGGCGGAGGTCCCGCTGGCCTCACGCTGAGTACTGGGAGCCTAGCACCCTCGCCTTCGTACAGCAAGCGTTTGATTGTGGATTTGCGAGGGTGGTCTTTCCACTCGGGCGTCGGTATCCTTAAAACGACGTAAGGATACCGACGTAAGGACAACGACGCCGACGCTGTACACGTAGCGCTTGTGCTCTGGGCACTGTTTCAGTTATTTCCTTATCGTCACATTCAATCATGTTTTACGGGTGGAAACTCTGAGGCGCAGATAGATTAAATAGCTTGCCCAGGATCACAGAGTTAACAGTTAATGGCCGAGTCGGGATTTGAACCTAGGTAGGCTGACGTCAGCATCCTTGGTATCAACTGTGCTGCCTCTTTCTACAACGTGTAAAAAGACTGAGCCGACCTAGGATGGTAATTAGAGTAAAGCTTTGAATAGGCTTTTTCCCCAGGAGAGGGTAGCTAGTCATACATGGAACTTTTTGCTCGAATTTCAAGGGACACAGGAAGAAGTACTGTCCTTCCCTAGGAGCAAGTTAATTATTACCGGAATAAAGAATCTGAGAGACTTAATTCTGAGACTCCGCAAAGAAGATGACCGGAAAGGAGGGACATGACTGTCTAAGATCAGCACTAGAGCTGCCTGCCCACCTGTTTGACTCAGGTGAAATTCTTTGGCGCAGTTTTAACAGGTAGTTGTGGATCACTGGAACTAGGTCTTGGTTCTATTTGAGTCATCTGTTTTTCTCCAGAGACCAGTAACGTAGCAGAGAAGCATTCTGGCTAAGCGCACTTTGGTATTTCTTGACTTTTAAAAATCTTCCCTCCTCATCTCTCACTTAAAAATCTTTGGAACAAGTAGATCAATGGACACTACAGAAAAGCATCAAAATTTCATCTTAGTTTTAGGCGCTTTCACACTTCGGTTTGTTTTAGAGCCTGTTTTATAGCCTTTGTGATGAAAGCTTAAGGCTGGAAGCTTCTGTATGAATTGTTGAATGATTCCTTGTATTTGTTGTCTTACTGTGTGTTCATTATTTCATTTGGTCCACAAAAGTAGCTGATTAGGGCCTTTATCGCACTTAAGAGTTGAGAAATGGAACTGCATTCCAACACCTTATTTCTCTCTGGAGATATTGGTAGAAGGAAGATTCTGCCTTCAGAAACTAGGTGGGAAAGTGGAAAAGCAAGATAGAGCCACAGGAAGAAATGTCAGTTTCCAATTAGATACACCTTCTTAGGGTTGTATTATCAGCACTTAATGAACAAATATCTTTTTCTTACTATCAGATGACTTTTGTTTTGCAGCAATCTTATGTATTGGCTAGCCCTGGAATACTGTTTGTCGGAGAAGGAGAAATGTCACATCAGCCAACGAGCAAAGCTAGTAAGAGACAGAGAACTAAGCCTGTCATCCACCCTCTAACTTTTGTAGCCCCTTGCTCTCAGTAGCACAGTGAGAGCTTAGATCCAAGTGGTTATCTAAAATTAAGCCGGTGAAGAAAAGAGGAAAAGTAAAACCCTCGTGGAGGGGGTAGAAGTGAGTGGGGTGAAGCCCTTGGGATGATGGAAAGAAGAGGTAGTTGACAGTTATTCTTCCCCCCAAATATTCTGATGTCTTGATTTGCAAAGCTGAAATTACAGTGTACCAGCTTATGTTGTAGCATCTATTAAAGTGATTTGAAAAATAGATCCAGTTTGCTTAAGATAAAACTAGAGTCTATTATTAGAAACAAGAATATGCTATTATAGAAAATGGTGGTTATTTTAATGAAGAACAAGCCAAATTCTTTTTAGTACTTAGAGCATACACACTCTTTTTTTTTTTTTTTTTTTTTTTTTTTTTTTTTTTTTTTTTTTTTTTTTTTTTT
>NW_016107315.1:302760-327351 GCF_001604975.1 Cebus imitator
CCATGCCCAGCTAATTTTTTGTATTTTTTGTAGAGACGGGGTTTCACCATGTTGACCAGGATGGTCTCGATCTCTTGACCTCGTGATCCACCCGTCTCGGCCTCCCAAAGTGCTGGGATTACAGGCTTGAGCCACCGCGCCCGGCTACACTCTTTAATTTATAAGAATTTTATCAAAATAACCGATTCCAAAGACTTGTAAGAGTATGAATAAGCGATCTTTTTATACAGGCAAGAGACTTTGCAAATGAAATACTCAACACGTTTAGGAATATGGAAGTGGTGTGAGCATTCCTTTATATTCACCCGCCCCATTTGTTTCTTCAAAGTAATTGAATAAAGAGATATTTTTACACCCATGTTGTTAGCATTATTCACAGCAGTCAGAAGGTGGAAGCAACTCATATGTCCATCAACAGATATGAGTGGGTAAACAAAATGTAGTATATACATACAAGGAAATATTCAACCTTCAGGAAGGAAATTTTGACACATGCTACAACATGGATGAACTTTGAAGACATGCCAAGTGAAAAGCTGGTCACTAAAGGACAAAAATTTTACGATTCTTTTTTTGAGAGGGAGTCTCACTCTGTCGCCCAGGCTGGAGTGCAGTGGCTAGATCTCAGCTCACTGCAACCTGTGCTTGCCAGGTTCAAGCGATTCTCCTGCCTCAGTCTCCTGAGTAGCTGGGATTACAGGCATGCATCACCATGCCCGGCTAATTTTTATATTTTTAGTAGAGGTGGGGTTTCACCATGCTGGCCAGGCTGGTCTCTAACTCCTGACCTCGTGATCCGCCCACCTTGGCCTCCCAAAGTGCTGAGATTATAGGCGTGAGACACTGATTCTTCTTTTATGAGTTCCTAGAGTAGTCAAATTTGTAGGACAGAAAGTAGAATGGTGGTTGCTGGGGCTGGGTGGAGAAGGTAATGGGAATCAGGGTTTAATGGGTATAGAGTTTCAGCTGGAGAAGATGAAAAATTTCTAGAAGTGGATGGTGGTGATGGTTGTACATCAATGTAGCATATACTTAATACCACAGAACTGTACTCTTTAAAATGGTTAACCGTTGGTAATCATTGCTAAATTTTTTAACCATGGTAAATTTTTGTTGTATATTTATAGAAAGAGAGAAAATACTTGAATAGAATGAAGTCACCAACCAAGATTATAAACTGCAATAGGCTTTTGACATACTAGAGGACTGTCCGTAGATAACATGGAACATTACTTCTCCGAACCTTTCCTTAGAATGATGCTCAGATTTCTTCTGGTGTTGGCCATTTGGAACAATGGGCAACTTGAAACCCAAGTCAATCAATCATTGTTACCTCACCAATTAAACGCAGTGCCTCTTGGGTTAGGGATTGGTAGCCCTCACTAAAGTTTCTTTAATTCTTGTCTGTAGGACAGGTGTTGGACAGCCGGAATCAGTCTCCATGGAGATTATCTTTGATAACAGATTTCTTCTGGGGAATAGCTGAGTTTGTGGTTTTATTGTAAGTATAGAAGTGCTCTTAATTGTCCTGATATTTAAGTTGACGGGAGTATGTTGTGTGCATTATGTTAGGTATCTTAAATAAACCCAAATTTTCTGAAGCAGTTTTAAAAATACCTTTACAAAGAGATATAGACTTTAGTGATAAAGCTGCTACCACCAGACATCTTATGATTATGAATATATGTTAGTTGGATTGGTAAACTTGACCATGTCTTAACCTTGGTGGTAACCATTTCAACCTATGGCTGGGTCTGTCCATTCTAATGCTAAATGACTGGGCCTCACTTTCTCTCTACTATTCTTGGGATTGTGTGTGTGTGTGTGTGTGTGTGTGTGTGTGTGTACAACTTTTATTCCATATTATAAAATAAAGGGTTTTATATCCTGGTTTTTAAAAATATTCCTAAGTAGCAAACGTTTTTATAATGAAGGGTTAGAATTGGTAAAGAAGACAAAAATTTAAATGTTTTCATAATTGTAAGCAGTTATAAAATGTGTTTTTTGGTCTTTTACATGCTGTTTGTTAGAATTGTTCATCAACAATTAAGAAGTCTTAACCTATCCCTAAATTTGGACATGTATTTGAGTGTCTCATGATCTGAGAACTGTAGGGGTGTAAAGATGTGGGAGACAGACACTTTTTTTTATTGACTTTACGATCAGTAAATCTTCTCATATTGCAAGGGTGGGCATGACTGTGGGAGGTGAAAATCAGGGGAAGTTATGCCAGTTAAAGAAACCATATGAAGAATGGCAGAGAAGTTTTGAGTATCGGACTGTGGTCTTTATGCTTAATTTGATCTTAGCTGTGGTTTAGAAAGTTTCATTTTATGGCTGTATATTGCATAAATTAGATGGCATAGAATGTAAAATGGAAGAGATGGTTCCACAGAAAAATACAAGGCACAAGAGAGGCCTTGAGTTACCCAATGTAAAACTTAGTCTTTTACAAATTTCACCTACTCCATGTTGTTTATAAAAATACTTTTTAAACTCAGTTAAATCCATGTCATTTTACATATCATTTTTTTAAAATTCCATTTAAATGGATTCCCAGAAGCCCTGTGCTTCTGCTACACCACCCTCGGTCCCTCCTTCTCCAAGATGTTAGGTAGACTTTTGCAGTGGAAATGAACATGAGACACTGTAAAAACCTGATGGTTGATTTAAAGTGGAGGTCGGGGTTGACTCTGGTTTCATGCTCTGTCTAGGGGAGTTATTAGCAAATAAGAAATATTTGATTTGGATTTGGTGCACAACATACCACATTCAGTTTATGGACACGTGCTTAAGTTAGATGCTGTGGTCCAGCTGGCTACAAGAAATATGGGTTGGGAGCTAAGTGGGTTTAGTAATCCTCTCATAGGGATGATGGTTAAAAACCACAGAAATATATTTAGAATGTTGTCAAAAGTGATACCTTTGTTGTTTCTGCCCCTTGTTTCAGTTTCAAAACCCTGCTTCAGCAAGATGTGAAAAAAAGAAGAAGCTATGGAAACTCATCTGATTCCAGATATGATGATGGAAGAGGGTACAGCTTTTTAAATTGATAATAGTTGTTTTTATCTCTTCGTATATCTTGATTAAACTAGATATTTTAGGTAGAGTTAGATTTGTGGAAAGCAAAAGTTTAAATTCTATTTTACAAAATTAATGTTACTGTAAATTAAAAGTCAAGTTGCCTGATTTGAGAATAATCAGAGTTAATCTGACAAAGCTAAAATATACATCAAATATCCCATGGAAAAAGTCCAAATTAGAGGATGAAAACTGGTGGCCAGCATTAAAATCTAAAGACTTCATTTTAAAATCTGGATTTCCAGTTGTTAATTAAAAACTTAAAAGATCAGGTACCACTGGGCTAAGGCTTATGTTTCCATGAGGCAAAAATCAGCTGGAGCCTGATTTCAGGGGGCATTAGTGGAGGTGCTGTTCAGTTCATCACAGTCCTTTCTTGACTCAGTTCCTTGTGTACTATATGTGTGTGGTCCCTTTAAGTGTTTGAATTTTTGCCTCCTGACCTAAAATGGTAGTTTTTATTTTAAATAATGTTTTAGGGTCATGTGGGTGCCGAAAAAGAATAGGGTCTAGTTGAGTGCTCTTAAAAAGAGGCAATTAAACAGTAGATTCTAACTTTTTATTTTGTTAGGCCACCAGGAAACCCTCCCCGAAGAATGGGTAGAATCAATCATCTGCGTGGCCCCAGTCCTCCTCCAATGGCTGGTGGATGAGGAAGGTAACTTCAGATCTGAAATGATTTTGTAGGGTTTTGTTTTGAAAATGCTTCTGTAGTAATGTTTTCTTTAAGAAGTTGCCCAACAGTTTATAATTACTCAGATATTATTTGCAAATATATTTGTTATCTTAACCCTTGAAATATCTACTGGCATTATCAGAATGTGTTTTGAGAAGTTTTAATAACATGTAATATGTTTGGCTTTTCACACAGATCCAAATTAATAACCAGTAACCAATTATTGTAACATTTTCTTTTAGGTAAATGTCTGCTCTAAGAAGCAGACAACTGGACATATGCATTCATAGCAGAGGGAAACCATCAAGAAGTGGAAGGCTGATCATGCTGAGCAGTAGATGAATGTGTATGTCTAAACAAGGACTGTTCTGTGTCCTCGCAGATGAATGAGGTCATGCCAGGAATTCCCTCTGCAGGGAACTGGCCTGACTGACATGCAGTTCCATAAATGTACATGTTTGTCTCATTACCTTTTTGTATAGTTTATTAAAGTATTAATATAGTTTTAATAAGTAAATTTTTAGGTTGCACAATGGACTCATCTTTATATTAAATTCATGAAAAAACTGAAGAAAATAAAGCCTGTGTATTTAGCACTGTTAGTGTCACCTTTTCAACTTCTGAAATACCATTCATTGTTAACTTTTTCTCATTTATAAATCACATTGTCTTTATATCGGTAGTATGCATATCATATCTGTGCTCTTGAATTAATTTTTTAATATATTTGTCTCATGAATCTTTAATACCTTTTGTCTGATTTGCTACCAAATATAATGATCCAGGGTATTTATAAAGCCATAGCTAACAAAACTGAGCTACAAAATGAAGATTTACTACATAGTCTTTAAACTCATGGACTTGGGCCGGGTGTGGTGGCTCACTCCTATAATCCTAGCACATTGGGAGGCCAAGACAGGCAGATTACTTGAGGTCAGGAGTTCAAGACCAGCTGTACCAACATGGTGAAGCTCCATCTCTACTAAAAATACCAAAATTAGCCAGATGTGGTGATGTGTGCCTGTAATCCCTGCTACTCAGGAGGCAGAGGCAGGAGAATCGCTTGAACCCAAGAGGCTGAAGTTGCCGTGAGCACAGCACTGCACTCCTGCCTGGGCGACAGAGTGAGACCCTGTCTCAAAGAAATAATAGTAATAAAATAAAATGGGCTTCAATGCTACCTTGACAAATTTGAACTCTATACAACTGCTCAAAATACTGCCTATTGGCTTTAAAATCCATCTGAATACTGATAACTTTCACTTTCTTTCACTAGAATGGAAGTTCTGAGACTAGGAATTTTGTTGGCAGTCCTTTGAATAGTGATTACATGTAAGATAGACATGTAGTATTTACTGGAAATAAATATTGGAAAAATGAATACAGATAATTCCAGTGTTTACCAGGCTTTGAAACCAAGTATTCAGGTGAAAGTCTTTTTATGTTGATTTATCAGCATTTATTCAACCCTGTTTGTCAGGAAATGGGATATTGTGGCATAAGATAACAGTATTAGGATAAAGAAGTAATTATAATGCAAGTTTGAGGATAAGGATAACAGTTTGTTGGCCACTTCAGTTATGTATCAGATTTTTTTTTTTTGGTGACAGTGTCTCACCCCGTTATCTAGGCTGGAGTACAGTGGCTGCTCATTGTAGCTTCAACCTTTTGGGCTTAAGTGATCTCCTGCTATGGCCTCCCAAAGTGGTGGAATTACAGGTGTAAGCCACTGTGCCCAGCCTGTAAATTTTTATACATTTTAAATTCTGACAATGTGAGGTATATGTATAATGTATACATATATACAAAGTGAGGTAAATGTATAATGACATTTGCGTTATACAGATACATGCAAGGGTTCAGTAAAGTTTGGCAGTTTCCTAGATTGTATGGCCAGTGAATGGCAGAGGCATTATTAAACCTCCATCTGACTCTCTAGGGAGACCATGGTAGTCTCAGTGGATGGTTGGTTGGTATTACTGATGGCTTCGCCCGAGCATATGAACCATGGTCCTCTTCTGCCTTCTAGCATTGCCACTGCTGCAGGACTTGTTCTTCAGATGTTATCCCAGAGTCCTGGCTGCATTTGACATTCAGGTGTTCTATTTTGCACTTCAGATAGAATTACAGTGTGATAGAATCAAAATGTGAAACACGGGCCCTTGAGTACTTAACACTTGTCTTTGCTACTCAATATGATCTTGAGTGGGTAATGCCATTTTATCTCAGCTTACCTGTAAGATGGGGATTAAATTTTTATCTCAAAGAGTTCTTTATTTAGTATTTAGTCAACACATGCTTATGGGCACCTACCTGTACTGAAGATAACTGGCAAATAAAGTCTCAGAGCTTACATTCCAGTGTGGAGACCGTAAGTGAGCAGGCAAGATAATTACAGACTAATGCTTCATGCTTCAAAGGAAATAGGATGATGAGAGGTTAACGGCAAAAGGCCTGAGGTGACATTTGATTTAGGAGGTGAGAATGAGTCAGCCGAGGGAAGAGCATCCAAAGCAAAATGAACAGCAAGTGCAACAGCCTGATGATGGGAAGGGCTTGGCATGTCAGAAAGGTAAGTGTAGCTGGAAATGCCAAGAAATGGGGAGAGCGGTGTGAGGTGAAATTAGAAATATAGCAAGAACTAGATATGGTCTTTAGGTGGTGGTTAGATCCTGTTCCTTGAGCAAAGGGAAACCATTAGAGTTTAAAGCATAAGTGACGTCTAAATTTTGAGATAAGTCTTACTAAGTGGAGTACAGGGTACATAGTATTTATTATCTTAACTACGTATTTTAAAACAACACGTGGGCAACTATATAAGAACAGATCATATGGTGACAGGACAAGGAATTCAAGTTAAGAAGCTGTTGTAGTCATCCAGGCGAGATGGTAGTGGCTTGGGATTGGAGAAGTGGACGAATTCAAGATCTACTTGAGAGACTGCAGGATTTACTGACGGATTGGATGCAGAAGCTGTGGACAAATGAAGAATCAAAATGACATCTACTGAGATGGTGAAAGAGGGGAGGGAATCATGAATTCCATTTTGGACATATTTAAGTTTGCAGTGACTTGTGGTCAATCCAGATGGAGACCAAGAGGCACTGGTTATCAGTCCGCATCTCAGAGAGGTTCAGCCTGGACATGTATATTTGGGAGCCATCTTCATTGTTAAAGCTAGAAAACTGGGTAGTCACCCAAGGAGTGTGTCTGGAGGAGAACTAACCCCAACATCAGAAGCTGGGCAGAACACGAGGACATACAAGAAAAACTAAGAGTACATGTGGATCTGGGAAGCCAGGAGCACAGACGCCTGTGAGAACGAAATAAGATGCTGGTTATCGGCCGACCCCCGCTAGGCGCTCAAAAAGCTACGTGTACTATGTTGCTAGCATCCTACAGCCAGGACTAATCACAGAAACACCCACCCAACCCGCAAGCACACCCGGTTCCGACCCCGGCTCCGGGCAGCCACGCCCCAGCCTTTCCGGAGCCCTCTGGGGCGACTCCGCGGCGGCCATCTTGACTGTGGGCAGCCAGCCGTGCGCCTGCGTGGTGGCCGTTCCCGGCAGTCCTGGCTCAGTTGCTGAGGCAAGAGTTTTGTAGGTGTCGGCGGCCAAGATGACCCAGGCTGAGAAGGGTGACACGGAGAACGGGAAGGAGAAGGGCGGGGAGAAGGAGAAGGAGCAACGCGGCGTGAAGCGCCCCATCGTGCCCGCGCTTGTGCCGGAGTCGCTGCAGGAGGTGCAGCTCGGGGCGGGTTTGGGTTAAAACCCTGTACCCTGGCTTGGGTCCTCCGCTGCCGGCCAGGGGGCTGGAGGCGGTGGGAGGCTTCGGGTCCCCCCTACAGGCCCCAGCCCTCGTGGGGAGTGCGGAGGTGGTCGTTCCTTTCCGGGTCGTGGCGCGTCGGGACGTCGGGGACTAGGAAGCGCGGAGCGCCTGGTATTAGGCGGAGCCCCCGCAGGGAATCTGCTCCGGCCTCCCGCCCTCCTGCCCCACCGGCTGGCTGTGTTCGCTCGGGCCCGAGCTCTGGCCCCAGCTTCCCCGACCGTAAAAAGACCACGGCAATACCTCCCACGTCGCAAGTTGCCTTGAGGCTTAAATGGTGGCAGATGGAGTTTAGCACGAGGCTGGTTCACTGGGAGCGTCAGCCTGTAGTTGTTAAGGAATAGTTCGGAGGTTCAGGCTTTTTCGTTTGTTAAGGAAATTTCAGATAATGGAAGTCATTACAAGCTTAAAAGCAAGGAATTGATGTACGTTTATCTGAATAGATATTAAGAACTTGTGTATCAAAAACAACCCGATTAGACCAAACTAAACTAATCAGAAAAAAGTATTTGCAGTAGCATGCCTGGCAAAGGACCTTAGACGTATACATGCACACACACCCCTACCGAGCAGTAACTAAAACAGCATTCATGTAGAAAAACGGGCAACGGCAGTGTACAATTCACATAAGAAATAAGGAGGCATAAATTGCTTGGAACTTCATGTAGGACATCTCTGAGCCGGCTTCCTCACCAGGAGATGGATTTGGGATAATACCTAACTAGTAGGGCAGCTAGTTAGCTATCACTAGTGTGACGGTGCCTGGCACACAGTAACCCCGGAGTGGCCATTAGTATTGCACAGGCCTGGTCTCTCCATCCATCTAGTTGAGAAGGCTGCTTGGACAGTCTGGTCTGTAAGGGCCTTGCTCGACCCCTCCCGTTAGGTTTCTCCCTCTCTGTCGGGGGTGATTAGGATGGGAGAGCTCACACTTGGACATAGGACAACAGGTATCAGAGCATGGCATGGAATGGTCTTGTGCAGAGGAAAGTATTGGGCCCTCAAGCAAGTACCTCCTCCATCCCTGACAGGGAGGGTTTCCTCAAAGGAGGTGACATCTGAAGAGAGACCTGAAGGTGATTAGGAGCTAGCCACAGGGAGGGGGGAATCTCAGGGAGGAAGAACAGTGTGGAAGAGACTTGTGCCAAGAGAAGATATGAAGTGTTGGAGGCACAGCCAGTGGATTAGGATGTCTGGAGTTAAGAGGGGTGGAGATCTTAGCAGGGGCCATATCATGAGGGTCATGTAAGCCACAGTGTCTGACCTCTTGTGAAGGCAGTGGATCACCTTGAAAGGCTTTATTAAGAGCCAGCATTCCTTGAATGCTTCCTGTGGCCCAGCTCTGAGTTACATGATTAACTCATTTAATCCTCACAGTAACTGTGAGTTAAGAACTTCTTCCAGAGCAAGGGAGTGGCCTTCTGAATTTGCACACAGATCTGTGAATTCAGAGCCTGGGCCCAGATTCTATAGCAACAATTCTTCAGTCACATAAATGCTCAATAACTGTATGTTAATTTATAGTGGATAATTTTGGCTTCATTCATTGAAACAAATATTTGTTGAGCTATGTACTATGACTCAGGTTAAGAACATAATAAACAGTGAGTTTGTGTTTAGGTGGAGAGGAAGAATTAGATAACTTCTCAAAGAACTCCCTTTACTGAATTATTTTGATACCTTTGAGCCAACTTCTTAGTTTAGCTTGTTATATGTATGTTGTTTAACTTTGTTACCTGCATATAATTTACTAAGGTCACATATGTATGTTTTATATCTGCAGCAAATCCAGAGCAACTTCATCATTGTCATACATCCAGGTTCAACAACTTTAAGGATTGGTCGAGCCACAGACACTCTTCCTGCCAGCATTCCTCACGTCATTGCACGAAGACACAAACAACAAGGGCAGCCCTTGTACAAGGACAATTGGCTTCTAAGGGAGGGACTAAATGTAAGTCAAAAATAGAGGACCTAGAGAGAAAGCCTAAGGTTGTTTACCTGGGAGGGCTTAGAGACTTAAGTACACCAGAATCTTGCAGAAATATCTTCATAGCTTTGCTGTGTTTTAAAATAATAATGTCACTCGTTTTTCATCGGAGCTAGTGACTTTAGATGTAAATAATTACAACAAAAGTAAATCTTTCAGGGTGAATTGAGTGTTGATGAAGGTGATCTATAATGGAAGACACAAAATTGTCACTCAAAGTGATACATTCAGGTCCTTGTTGACAGGTTTAAACTTACTGTTTAAGAGGTACTTAAACTGTAAGTATCTCTTCCAGATACTTATTAAGTCAATAAGTCAAACTCTTATTTTCAATCCATTAGCAAATTAAATTGTTGCAATAAGCACTTATTATGGTCTTAGATTAACCATAATTTAAAGGCAAAAAAAAAAATTTCCCTGCAGTAAGCATTTACGTTATCCTGTGTTGCAGATGGTTATTATCAGGAAATTCTTTGTGATCAGTGATAAATCTATATATTACATCATAATCCACTTTTTACTTTGAAGTTTCAAGTCAAGGATAGTTTTGGGAATGTAAAGTTTCTTTAATTCTGATAGTAGGCCTTAGGGTTTCATTTTTTTAGTATAACCAGCAGACTCTACAAAAGTTGAGTTGTAAGCTTAAAGTGAATAATAAATTTAAGCTTATTATTCAGTGTAGACTCTTAATATAATAAGTAGATACTTATTAATAAGCGTAGACTCTTGCTGATATAAGAGTCTACACTTAATTATTTATCTTTGGATCTTATAATTCTACTTTAGGAAATATGTTTAAGGAATAAAAATCAAAAAAACAGTTCTATAAAGATATTTATGGACGTTATAATGAGAATACTTGCTGATCAACATGAAGGAATGTGACATTGTCAAATTGTAAACATAAGCATTATATAATTGTATGGCAGAGTCTCTGAAGTACTTTGTAAATATGAAGTCGGTATGCTGTGATTAGTGCTGTGAGAAATTTTATGAAAAATCACTTGGAAATTATAGTTGGTTTATAGCGAGGGCTGCTTTTGACTTATTTATAATAAAAGATTTCTGGGAATTCTTTTTTTTTTTTTTTGGAGACAGGATTTTGCTCTCTTCTTCAGGCTGGAGAACATCAGTGCGATCTTGGCTCATTGTAACCTCCATCTCCTGGGCTCAAGCAGTCCTCCCACCTTAGTCACTCAAGTAGCTGGGACCACAGGCCTGTGCCACCTCACCCAGCTAATTTCTTGTATATTTTGTAGAGATGGTATTTTTGCCATGTTGCCCAGGCTGGAGGGAATTCTTAAAAGTAGAAATGCCAGATATAGGTGAAGGGGAGGAAGGCAGCAAATCACACTGCCATGTGTGTACCTATGCAACAATCTTGCATGTTCTTCACATGTAACCCAAAACCTAAAATGCAATTAAAAAAAAAAAAAGTAGTACATATGATAAAGATTAGGGAAATGCTACTTGTTGATGAAGGAGCATTTCCTAAGGATGGATTAAGTTAGTAGTTTTTGAATTGCTTTCTCTTCTCATTAAATCTTTTATACTGCTCATCTTTTATTTTTTTCCCCCAGAAACCGGAAAGTAATGAACAAAGACAGAATGGACTTAAAATGGTGGATCAAGCAATATGGTCTAAAAAGATGTCCAATGGTACAAGACGCATTCCTGTGTCCCCTGAACAGGTTTGATCACTTCTTCAGATTTATTCTTGTATCACCACTATTTCTATCATAATATCATTCCCATGTTCTTCCTATATCACTATGCAAATACGAGATGGGAGTTCCTTAAAAAGGAAGAAAAACCCCTCATAACTACTTACAGAATACCTGAGTCAGTGTTATCAATGCTTAGGCAAGCCACATAATTTATAAGGTGGTGGTAGGCAAGTTGATGGAAGTTTATACTTTACCTGAGAAGGTGTAATTCCAGGATCTTGGTGGGAAACTGTTCTTACTACATTCTTCAATTTCATATGATAAACCAATATGATAGGAATGAACATGAGTCTGTATTACATATAAATTTGAATGCAGCTTTAGGCACAGTCTAGTGTTAATTTTGGACTGGCTGTGAATCACAGCCTGTGTTAAAATTGGGAAAAAAATCAAGATTGTAGAAAAGGACAAGAGAATCCTTTTGCAACCAGTCAATATTTTCCCAAATATGTATGATCAAAATTTGCCAATGTATCTAATGTGTGAGAGAGAAGAAAAGGAGTCCCTTATGTTGCCCCTACCTTGTATAAATTCAGATTGTTTTTTGATGGTTTTTCTTTTCAGGCACGCTCATACAATAAACAGATGCGACCTGCAATTTTAGATCACTGTTCGGGAAATAAGTGGACAAACACATCTCATCACCCTGAGTATTTAGTAGGAGAAGAGGTAAGAAATTTCTTTACAATAGATTGAAAGAAGAGGATCCTGATCCTCCTCATAAAATTCACTTACATTGCCACCCAGTTCTAGTTGTTTCCTAGCATTCTGTAACCCTACTTTGAGGACCAGATAGTCACACCTCCCTGCTTCACTCTCAACATTTCTAACATTCAGCAAATGTTAGTTCAATTTTTGGATATGAATCCAGAAAACCTTGAGAGAAAAGTTTTAACCATGCTCTCATCTCTCTCCTCCTTTTCTAGGCCTTGTATGTTAATCCACTTGATTGTTACAATATTCACTGGCCTATCAGGAGAGGTCAGTTAAATATTCACCCAGGCCCTGGGGGCTCTCTTACAGCTGTTCTGGCAGATATTGAAGTAATATGGTCTCATGCAATACAAAAATACTTGGAAATCCCACTGAAAGATTTAAAGGTGAGCTAAAATTCTCAGTTATTTGGATTGTTTTTAATATTCTTCGTCAATAAAAGTACACGTTACTGAGTTGTTAGTAATATAGTGTCCTTCTTGAAGCATTCTTGGCTTTCAGGGTGAGGATCTTGGTGGCATAAGGATGTCTTTTCTTCTTCACTTAATTCCCTTCTGGTGCCTTTTTTTTTTCTTCTCTGTTTCTTTGGTGTCTCTCTATGACTCAGATCAGCAAGCTTATTCATTTTTATGTCTCCTCTTTGGACCTGTTGACACATCAGTTGTCTTTTCATTTTATAAGTTTTTAATAATTTCAAGAAAAAAAAAAAAAACACTTGAGCATTTTCTTTTTCTTTACAAAACCCAAAGGATAGCACAGAGGTTTGAGCGTTTATTCTGGGTGTGTAACCATAGCTACTACTCCTTCGAAGGGAAGTCTGTCTAAAGAAGCTTGGTGAATTTGACCTGACTAGATTGAGTGTTAACCCTTTTATCTTTTCTTCTTTGTTTTTCTTTTTAGTATTACAGATGTATCTTATTAATTCCTGATATCTATAATAAACAGCATGTGAAGGAACTAGTGAATATGATACTAATGAAGATGGGTTTTTCAGGTATGTCTGATATCCCAGTGAAACCTATTTTAAATGGAGTTATCTTTCTTTAGTAACAGAGTTAATCTAATGTACTGACTTATTTAAATGCTTATTCTGAAAAGATGAGTGTTTCTCAGACGCTCTGCCCAGAGGTCCCTAGGCTCCCCACTTCAGTTGATTATCTGTTTTGGGATCTTTACTGCTCTGCAGCTAATGACTACTCTGCTTTTTTTTTTTTTTTTTTTTTTTGCAGGGATTGTGGTCCATCAGGAGTCTGTGTGTGCCACCTATGGAAGTGGCTTAAGCAGCACATGTATTGTAGACGTTGGGGACCAGAAGACAAGCGTATGCTGTGTGGAGGATGGGGTGTCTCATCGGAACACTCGGTAAGGAACTTGGAAGGTGGCATTCCCTATTCCCTCTTCCCTCATAATCTTTTCAACCGTAAATAACAAAAATCACAAGTTAAAAATGATTAGCATATATTCAAAAGTCTGCATAGGAAACCAGGAAGATTATGGAAGTGCAAATTCTAGCAAAGCTAAAACAAAATGATTTTACCCTTCCCATTGAAACTCCTTAATATGGATTTACATCAGCAGCCCCTGAAAGTCTTGGTATGCTTTATGTGCTTTTGCATAGAGGAAGTGTAAACGGTAGCTTCATGTCTTTAGCTGTGGTTTGGCATAGAGCTACTAATCACTCCGTTATTGCAGAGCTTTATTTAGGCAAGTCCTATAGGAGAGAATAGATTTTTCAGAATTCTCTGGCTAGCCTTTTGAATATCTGCATTTTTTGTCATAGTGGCATTCAGTGTGTGACTTTGTGATGATAGACAGGTAAAGAGAATAACTATCAGGACCAGATTTGCAGCTTGTCCTTCAGCAGGCAAGCCAGACAGCCATAAG
The DNA here is from genome assembly GCF_001604975.1 of Cebus imitator. Classification (NCBI taxonomy): domain Eukaryota; kingdom Metazoa; phylum Chordata; class Mammalia; order Primates; family Cebidae; genus Cebus; species Cebus imitator. The sequence continues at coordinate 316,661 of NW_016107315.1, forward strand.
CACACTCAGGTAATGCAAGTATGGGTTCTCTTGCAGCATTGTGTGCTCCAGAGAGGGCTTCTTCCTGCCCCTCAGGATGCTTTCATTCTTCCCGTCCTCCACAGTTAAGTAGTTTGAGTCTTTAAAAGAGGCCCTAAATTGTCCATGAGAAATTGCTGCCTCCCACCCCAAGTTCCAGTACATCCTAAAATCCATTTTGAGTTATTTTGGCTCATGCGTTGTTAAAATATCCAGTGCTAATGGTTCTCAAAGTATGGAGAAAATGCTGAACCCAGGTTTCCTACCAATAAAATAGTATAGCAGTTGTCTTCCCAAATTGTAGAAACCTTCAATTAGTAGACAGCTTTCTCTAAGCTTTTCTCCCATAAGTTTGTCTTATATTGTCATTGCCTGCCATCCTTATATGCTAGTGAGTGTAGACCAGCAAACAGCTGTCGTATGATAAACACATACTGACTTGGAAGTGAGCTGGATTTAATAGTGAGTATTGTGTTTCTCAGATACATTTTGCAAACATCATCACTACTTTAGGTGCCCCTCCACTGGTTTTTGCTAAAGTTCCCTTTCTCTCTTCCATCCATTCATTCTGTCCTTTCAACAAACATTTCTTGAAACTTGCTGTATATCACTGTGTTTAATAGATTTGTTTTTTGTGGGGTTTTGCCTTGGTTTTTTTTCTTTTTTAGATAGAATCTCACTCATCTAGGCTGTAGTGCAGTGGCGTGATTGTGGCTTACTGCAACATCCGCCTCCTGGGTTCAAGCGATTCTTGTGCCTTAGCCTCCCGAGTAGCTGAATTACAGTGTGCACCACCATGCTCGGCTAATTTTTGTATTTTTAGTAGAGACAGGGTTTTGCCTTATTGGCCAGGCTGGTCTCAAACTCCTGGCCTCAAGTGATCTGCCCATCTTGGCCTCCCAAAGTGCTGGGATTATAGGCAGGAACCACTGTGACTGGCCCTTAATGGTGCAAAGACCTTTTCCTCTTCTTAACCAATAGATTAACCATCTACCCTTTTCTCTTAACTTTAGGCTTTGTCTGGCATATGGAGGATCTGATGTGTCAAGATGTTTTTACTGGCTAATGCAGCGAGCTGGGTTCCCTTACAGAGAATGCCAGTTAACAAATAAAATGGATTGTCTTCTTCTGCAACACCTTAAAGAAACTTTTTGTCATTTAGATCAGGTGGGAGCAGAATCAATATTGCTGATTATTTTTGTTTCTAGGAAAAACTGAAGAGATTTAAAAGATACTTAAAAATGTAACAGCATTACACTACCCCTTTCAATCCAAGATAAAGCCTTGAAGCTAAAGCCCTTCAGGAGTGAGTTTTTTGCTAAGGTCAGAGCAGTGAAGATGTGTCCTCAGGCTCTGGAAAACAGTTTGATTGTTTTAGGAAACACAATTTAGCAAATTTCTCTCTCATTCTGATAAAAGATGAAGATAAACCTTTAGGTGTAAGGAGTATAGCAGGTAAATATGTAAGCACAGACATTTTATTAAATGTTGTAATTTGAAGCAATTCCTTAGTATTGGTAGACAATATTTAATCAATCATTGCTATATGTGGATTTCTATCTTTTTTTTTGTTTTAGACTTGTTTTTACCTGTTTTAGGTAGTATTCTAAATTTTTAAAAATTGGGGAAATATAAAAATACTGTAAATTTCCCAGTTACTGAGGGAATTTGCTTATTGATTTGGGTCATTGTTTGTACTAATGTATATTGATAATGGAGAAAACAATGCAAACAGTAGAAATTCCAGAAATGTTAAATAGGGAAACAAAGTACAGCTGAATTCCTGTTTTATTAAGTTACAGTGAGAGTGGTACAAAGTTGTAGGTGGGGCTTTTTCTTTGATGGAGTCTCGCTTTGTCCCCCAGGCTGGAGTGCAGTGGCGTGGTCTCAGCTCATTGAAACCTCTGCATTCCAGGTTCAAGCTATTCTCCTGCCTCAGCCTCCCAAATAGCTGGGACTGTAGGCGCTACACCACTACGCCCAGCCAATTTTTGTATTTTTAGTAGAGACGGGGTTTCACTAGATTGGCCAGTCTGGTCTCAAACTCCTGACCTCGTGATCCGCCTGCCTCGGCCTCTCAAAGTGCTGGGATTACAGGTGTGAGCCACTGCGCCTGGCCAACATGGACTTTTTTATAGGTGATATTTAGATGTTGGGGAGGCTGAAGCATAATTTGAAGAGTTTACATGCATTCTTACTGATTCACTGACAGCATCTTTTCCTGGAATCAGGACATCTCTGGGCTTCAGGACCATGAGTTTCAGATTCGACATCCTGATTCTCCTGCCCTGCTTTACCAATTTCGATTAGGAGATGAAAAACTCCAGGTAACTTACAGGTGTATATTTCCATGGGTACAAAGAAAGTTATCCAGGCCCGTCAAACTGAGAGAATATGCACTTGCTGGAAACACTGTGAAATCAGAATGTCAACTGGTTGTAGATTATCCACTAAACCAACATTTAAGCCACTGGTAGAGTATAGACTAGAATGGATCTGAAGAACATCTTTCTAGTTAGCCACTATATGATGAGTTGTTATTTAGAGAGAAAGGTATCATTCTTATTAAGAAATTATGAAGTAGATGATGAGGTACTTTATATTTGCTTTGAGATTTCTCTCATATGGTGACATATCACCCATCTAGTTGGGTGATGAGTGAGTTTTCTGGCCTGTGGTACACCAGAGAAATAATGTGACTCCCAAAAGGGAATTAAACAGCAACTAAACACTGCCCAGCCTAACTTAGAGAATCTGATCAGCCAGTTTTGTTTTTAGAACAGAATTCAGTGGATCAGTTTTTTTTAGGAGGCAGTATCTTTTGTTGATCACTCTTTTCCTTCCGTGCACAGGCTCCAATGGCTTTGTTTTACCCAGCAACTTTTGGAATTGTTGGACAGAAAATGACGACTTTGCAGCACAGATCTCAGGGCGATCCTGAGGATCCTCATGATGAACATTACCTGCTGGCCACACAGAGCAAGCAAGAACAGGTCCGTAGCAATTCTGGTAGAAGAAGAGAGAGTTTTGTCCCTGAAGGGAGAAATCTGTGCAGAGTTAATAGGCCATTGCAGTCAGTGCAATCTTCCAGCACACTAACACTGATATAGCTTTTAGAATTATAGATGAACTGAAGTCTGATTTTAAAATCTGGAAGATTGATTTCTCTATTCAGCAAACATCAATTTTCTGAATGCTAGTCCATACATTTAAAAGTTAATGACACTTTCCTTTTGGTGTATATCATTTACTTACATTATTTACTTCTGAATATTTTTTCCAGTAGTATTTTCATTAAAATCTCACCTATTACTTAATTTTGTGAAAGGTGCGTGGCACAGCCAAAGAGCTGAATTCCTTTGTTGAAAGCAGATCCCCATAATACGATGTCTGGTACAGGGGCACAAATTGAAGGTGTTGACTACTAATGAAACAGCACCAGCTCATGATGGAGACTAGATTTTTCTAGTCTTTGTTCCTGCCCAGAGGCAAGCATGAAGCGATGATAAGGTTCTGAGAGCTACCCTGCCTACCAGAGACTGCTTTGGAATGGTCAGAGGATCGTCATCTGTGCACCGTCTCTCATTACTAAGTTACCTGGGAATGGGTGCTGGGCAGTTATTGTATTGCAGTGGTGACTTTTGTTTTATAGGAGCGCATAGTAGGAGGGTAGGGAAGAATCTAACTAGGCAACATCAACAGTGTTCTGTTGTAGTAATACCACCTATTTGGTTTTCCTTTTGATTTAAAGTCTGCAAAAGCTACTGCTGACCGAAAGTCTGCATCCAAGCCTATTGGATTTGAAGGGGATCTTCGTGGCCAGTCCTCTGATCTTCCAGAAAGACTCCATTGCCAGGAGGTAGATTTAGGGTCCTCACAGGGAGATGGCCTAATGGCCGGCAACGATTCCGAGGAGGCCCTCACTGCACTGATGTCCAGGAAGACTGCCATCTCGCTGTTTGAAGGGAAAGCCCTGGGCCTGGATAAAGCCATCCTTCATAGCATAGACTGCTGTTGTAAGCACATCTGGGGAGACCGGGGGATAGTAGTGAAACAAGACACCAGTGAAATGAATTGGTTGAGTCTGGAATGTACTTGTGCAGTGTAACATATTCATTGAAAAATGATCAAGCACCTACTTGGCTTGCATTGCCAGGTGTTGGGAATACATTAATGAAGTAGAATGAGTTTATAGCCTAGTGGAAGAGAGCAAAATAAGTCACATTATTACATAAGTGTGAAATTACCACTGGCAGAATACTATTAAATAGTCAGTGCCCTTCAGTGCAACTTTGTAGCACCTGCCAGTGGTAATTTCACATTTGTGTAATAATTTGCAGAATTTTATATAGAAACTTCACTTACTAGGGGGTGGTATAGAAGCGGGGAGGCAGGGAAAACTTCCTTGAGGAAGGTACTTCTTGAGAGAGATGTCAGGGATGAAAGGGGGCAGTTAGCAGTCACAGATGGGGCAGAGGAAGAAGCCTGTGAAGACCAGTGTGACTGAGAAGCAGGGTGTGAGATGAGGTCAGAGAATCAGGTGAGGACCACCCACAGTAGACTTTGTAGGTCCCTTTAAAGATTTTGATCCCAATCCTACAAGTAGGATTGCAGTGGCATGGTAACACACCCACATTTGTGTTTTGCAGGGTTCCTCTGGCTGCAGTGTGGAGGGTGGGCTAGAGGGAGATCTTTGAGAAGCCTATTGCACTTCCCAAAGCAAGAGGTGGTGGCTTGGCCTAGAATTATGGATGTGGAAAAGAAGCATGGAGGGTGTCACTGTCTTTTCAGCATCTGATGATACCAAAAAGAAGATGTACAGCTCCATCCTAGTGGTGGGAGGTGGTTTGATGTTTCATAAAGCTCAAGAATTTCTGCAGCACAGAATTCTCAACAAAATGCCACCGTCGTTCAGGCGAATTATTGAAAATGTGGATGTGATCACAAGGCCTAAGGTAGGTTGTTTCTTGGTGCATGTTCGACTGTATGCAAATGAAACCAGCCTCGTGTGTGGACAGATCAAATCCAGGGAGGCGTGGGCTTGTGTCTGAGGAGTTCTTGAGGGTTTAGGGCAAGTGGAAAAATTAATTTCAGCAAGCCATAGAAGTGGTGGAAGGAACTCTGGCCTAAGGTACGGGTTTTCTGCTCCTTTCCCCTGCCATGCTCCCCAAACTAGCATGACTGAATTGCACCTTTGTTAAAGGACCAGGTTGGGGAAGGGGAGGACCAACTGCTCTCGTGCCCTGCCAGCCAGAACAGCTCCATTTTAATCTCTTCTTTATATTAAAGATCTACTCCTAGCTCCTGGACCAGATAATCTTTAAATATCTTTTTTGGCTTGAACTTCTTGAAAAGAAAGAGAAACCCAGGAATTGATAAATAGATTATGTGTACGTTTTATTAAGTCTCACTGACAATTCCTGGAAATGTTCATATTTCTAATCCTAAGGGAGGGATTGTGGTGTTCTATTTATTCCACTCAAACTTAGAAATAAGTCATTTCTTTATGTTCCTGTTTACTGGACCTGGGTATTTGCGCAATACTAGTAAACAGTAGCATCTTTAGTTATAAAAATTTAAAGGCTTTCTTGGCTATTGAAACAAACATGCTTGTAGTTCATAAGTCCTACTGTCTTTAATACAGGATGTATTAGTAAGCCTGGTTTACACTAAGTATTGACTCAACAGGGATTTTTCTTGGTCCCACATTCAAGTAAATGAGGCTGAAATGTCTTCATCCCTTCTCTAGGACATGGACCCTCGGCTGATTGCATGGAAAGGAGGGGCAGTGTTGGCTTGTTTGGATACAACACAGGAGCTGTGGATTTATCAGCGAGAGTGGCAGCGCTTTGGTGTCCGCATGTTACGAGAGCGGGCTGCTTTTGTGTGGTAAATGGGGAGGAATGTCACCATCAAAGACCAAAAACAAGGTTCTTGGTATAAAAGACTTACAGAATATATGTTTTGTAATTTATTGATGTAGATGCTTAAGTGTCATGGACAGTAAATAAATTTCAACTTTATGTTGGGGACATGACATTGGTTTCAAATTATACAGTGCTTTTGAGCAGTTTAGTCAGGGCATTTGAGAATAAATAGGAACTCATTCTTCAGTTGTAAACTCTCTTGTCCTCTCTCAGGGTCTCATAAACTCCCCAGTGATGAAACAGTTGCTATTGAAGGTTCTTATGTGGTGAAGCCCTTCATTTAAGTTGGCTCGTGAGTCTCATCAGCAGGCAGCCTCATGTGGATGGCTATCAGGGGTAGTGTGTCATGAGGGAGAACTGTCCACTCATGCCATTTTCTCCCTTGTCTAGTGTTTCATTAGGATCTAATGTTGTCTTGAGTTAAATGCACTTACGACATGACTCGTGTCCTCTTAGAATCCCAAATAGGGGAAAAAGTTTTGGTTGTTTTTATTTTTTTTTTCATTTTCTGTTGGATTACAGAAAAAAAAAAAATGGGACCCATTCAAGTCCTGTTTCCAAAGGTAAAGATTGTGTATTCCCTACTTTTGTTATCTTAAAAACAATGATTTTTTTTATTGCATGTAACAGAAGGTTTTTTCACCTAAGATGCTATTGAGTGGCCGGGCGCGGTGGCTCAAGCCTGTAATCCCAGCACTTTGGGAGGCCGAGGCGGGTGGATCACAAGGTCAAGAGATCGAGACCATCCTGGTCAACACGGTGAAACCCCGTCTCTACTAAAAATACAAAAAATTAGCTGGGCATGGTGGCGCGTGCCTGTAATCCCAGCTACTCAGGAGGCTAAGGTAGGAGAATTGCCTGAACCCAGGAGGTGGAGGTTGTGGTGAGCCGAGATCGCGCCATTGCACTCCAGCCTGGGTAACAAGAGCAAAACTCCGTCCCAAAAAAAAAAAAAAGATGCTATTGAGTGAATCAGTGAGGTGTTCTTAGATTTAGTATTCATGAATTAAACATAGAATAGTTAAACAGTTCTGCCTACTGTGTTGGTATTGAAGGTTCTCACGTGGTGAAGCCCTTCATTTAAGTTGGCTTGTGAGTCTGTCTCATCAGCAGGTAGCCTCATGCAACCACTGCATGATCCTACTGCAATGCATGGACAATGCAAAACGAGATGTTTGGCTGGAAGATACTTTATTGCTGCATTATCCAAATGGTTAGTTTTCAATTATAATTGTAATTCATTTCTATGTATAAAATTGATTTAGCTTTGAAGTTGTAAATGTAGTTTCAATTCTTTAGTTAATGCTACTAGTCCATTAGCGTAAGAATTGCTACTAGTCAATTCTTTAATTAATGGTAGTTAGCAATATTTGAAACAATTTTATTGGCATAAAATGTTTTAAGGCTATTTGTAGGCTATAGAGTGAGCCTCAGGATCATCACAGACACTTTTTTTTCCCCTGTAATTGGTGGGATAGGAAGCTTTTAAGGTCTCTTGCGTCTCGTGGGTACACTACAAGGAGCAGCAGCTGTTGTGGCAGGCTTGTGATCTTTTTCCCACTGACACCTGCTGCTTGACGTGGAGAAGTTCTGCACAGAAAGCAGTGGTATCCTTCATGAGGTAGTACTTGGGGCAGACACTGAGAGCATCATAATCGTCTTTGGTATCAGTCTCTGTAAAGTAGACCACCACATATTTGTGCAGATGAGTCTGGCTTCTTAGATCACTGCAGAAAAGGTTAAAGGCAAGGGGGAAGAGGTCTTGAGAGTTTTCACTGGGGTTGCCCTCAGTCTTGTCACAGGTACCATCACACACACTGTTGATGTCATTGGAAAGAAGGAAGATGACTTTGTCCACTGCCTTCTTTTGAGCAGCAAGCCACTGCACTGGACCCATCTCTGCTATTTTCTTTTTCTGCCACTTTTCAAGGATGACCTCACTTCTGCACTGGTTTTGAAGAAACTCAGTGAAGTGACAAACTGTGTGATGGAAACATATTTCAGATGGGTAAACCACAAGAACCTTAATGGGGGGCAGTAGCGTGGTGGTGGAAAAGGAAGTCTTCTTGATCCTTTCTGTCGGGGGAGAAAAGCATTTGTTATCTGTGAACAGCAATCAGCAGGCTTTCACTCTGTGTAGACCATTCCTGACAAATGATCCCGTCCTAGACAATGTCAGCTGAGCACTAAGGGCCTTGTTAGTGACAGCAAGGAAAAACATCCTTAATGTTCCTTTTGAACACATCACCTGAAATACACTGATGCTTAAACCTTAACTTTTAAACCTTATTTTAAAAGAGGTATTTTCTAAGTCCCTCTCACTAAACAATCCTCTCAACTAAGCCTTCTCTTTCCAAATAAATTCATAGAAACTTTAGATTTAAGATACTTTGTTGACCAGGTGCAGTGGCTTACACCAGTAATCCCAGCACTTTGGGAGGCCAAGGCTGGAAGATCACTTGAGCCCAGGAGCTGAAGACCAACCTGGGCAACATAGTGAAACTTCATCTCTACAAAAAGTACAAAAATTAGCTGGGCGTGGTGGCACATGCCTGTGGTCCCAGCTGCTCAGGAAGCTAAGGTGGGAGGATCACTTGAGCCTGGGAGGCAGAGGTTGCAGTGAGCCAAGATCACGCCATTGCACTCCAGCCTGGGCAACAGAATGAGACCCTGTCTCTAAATAAATAAGTAAACAAAAGATACTTTGTTTGTGGTGGGTGATTGTAACTGCAGTACTTTAGTGCTGTACATGAACAGGGACACTTGACCTCTGCACTTCACATTTTAAGTTGGGCCAATAGTTGCTTATACCATCTTCTACTTGCAGGTGGTAGAGTTTCTTTATAGTTCCCAAAGTTAAATGGCACCCCTTTCAGACCCTGGGACTTACTTACCTGGAATTCTGCCCTATATGGTGTGCTATAAAACAGAAACCATGTTTGAAACTACTGTAATGAATACAGGTCGGACAGCATCCCCTAAATTTAAGTATTCCTGAGATAGAAGTGCCCCTGTGGCTTTCTTAGGTTAGAAAGAACATGGAGTTAATCTCGTTCTATTTACAACATCACAAACATCTCAAAGGATGCATTTATATTTCCTTTTCTACATATGGAGAAGTTTTTTTAATAGGTCTACCCCAAGCTGAGTATGTAAATACTCTGGTTTCTGTATTCAAATATTCCATGTTTTAAAGTTGGCAAAGTCCTTAGTACAGCTGACCCTTGAACAACACAGCGGGGAGGGGCACTGGCCCTGCATGCAGTTGAAAATCTTGTATAACTTTTGATTTTCCCAAAATTTAACCTCTAATAGGCTACTGTTGACCAGTAGCCTTACCATTAACATAAACAGCCTGTTAACACATAATTTTGTGTGTTATATGTATTATATGCTATATTATGATAAGGTAAGCTAGAGAAAACAATGTAATTAAGAAAATCATAAGGAGGAAAAAAGATATTTACTAATTCATTAAATGGAAGTGTACCATCAGAAATGTCTTTATCTTTGTCATCTTCACGTTGAGGAGGCTGAGGAAGGGGTTAGCCTTGCTGACTTAGTGGTGGCAGAGGCAGAAGAGGTGGAAGAGGCAGCAGGAGAGTTAGGTGCCGCAGTGTAACTTTACAGAAATACATCATTTCTGACTTTTTTGCTTTTTCATTTCTCTAAAATTACTTGTATGTGGTACCAATCCTTCCTCCACCATTTGCTTTAGGTTTAATGCCCATGTCATAGAAGGGTCTGTGTTATAAAAGAAGTGAAAAGCCATCTTGACTAATCAGAAACCTGCCAGGTTGTTTAATGTCAATTTGTTTTTTGGCACTGCTTCTGTGTAGTCTTCATCATCATCTCACACTGATTGGGAAGCACTCATTTCCATCAGATTGTCTTCTCTTTGTTCTTCTGGTGTGGTTATCTGTTAGCTCTTGAATTTCTCCAAGATCCACATCTTGAAATCCTTTACCTCCCACCTTTTTTTTTTTTTTTGCCACATCTACAGTCTCTTTCATGATTTCATTGATTGGCTGTTGTAAGTCCTGTGAAGTCATGCACATCATCTGGACGGTTTTCTCCTGCAGGAATTTATTGTTTCAGGCTAAATGGTTTTCATGGCTTGTTCTGTCACAATGATGGCATCTGCAGTGATGTAATCCTTCCAGACTTCCATGTTGTTCTCTCTGTTGGGGTTCTCTTCCATAGTGTTGACAATCCTTTCCATAAAGTATTGTGTGTAATGAGCCTTGAAGGTCCTTATGACCTCCCAATGTAGAGGCCAAATTATGTTGCATTTGGAGGCAAGTAGACCACTCTGAGGACTTTGGTGCTAAATTCATGGTGTTCTGGTGGCTGGGGCATTGTCCAATATCGAAAGAACTTTAAAAGGCAGTTCCTTCCTGGCAAGGTACTTCTGACTTCAGGGACAAAGCATCAATGGAACCAATCCAGAAAAAGTTTTCACACTGTCCAGGCCTTCTTACTGTACAATCAAAAGATTGGCAACTGGTGTTTATCTTTTCCCTTCAAGGCCAGGGGATTAGCAGTTTTATAGATAAGGGCAGTCCTGATCATAAACCCAACTGCATTTGCACAAAGCAGTCCAGTTAGCTTGTCCCTTACTGCCTTAAATCCTGATGCATGCTTCTCTTCCTTACTAATCAGTGTCCTTTATGGCATTTTTTCCCAGAAGAGAGAGAACACTTTGATCTGCACTGAAAACCTGCTGAGGCAGATGTCCTTTGTCTT
>NW_016107315.1:328561-337074 GCF_001604975.1 Cebus imitator
TCCGCCTCCTGGGTTCAGGCAATTCTCCTGCCTCAGCTTCCTGAGTAGCTGGGATTACAGGCACGCACCACCATGCCCAGCTAATTTTTTGTATTTTTAGTAGAGGCGGGGTTTCACCATGTTGACCAGGATAGTCTCGATCTCTTGACCTCGTGATCCACCCGCCTCGGCCTCCCAAAGTGCTGGGATTACAGGCTTGAGCCACTGCGCCCGGCCAGTACCACATCTTTTATGTTTGTTCACGTTTCTCTCAACTGTGAATGGTGCCGTGTACAGTTGGTATGTGTATGTTTAAGTTTTGATAAATTTTTAACTTTTAATAATTTGTGTATATTTATGGTAGCAAATGATAAAGTAGACTAGTATCTGCATACATTTTCTGCATTTATGACAGAAATTTATGAAAAAAATTAATTTTTTCAATATTTTTATTGAAAACTGAATTCAACTGAGTTTCATCTAAGTTTTTTCAAATTGTTATGGATCTCCAAAAAATTTTCCAGTATATGTATTGAAAAAATCCAAGTGTAAGTGGATCTGCGCAGTTCAAACCTGTGTTGTTCAAGGGTTAACTATATATGAATCCAAGTGAAGGTTTTTCTTACACCTGAGAAGAACTGTTTTTTAAAAAACAGGAACTAGTATAGAGTAACCATCACAGGTGAAGGGTAATTTTTTGTCAGCCATCTTTTGCGCATTTCAATACTGGTAGGTGACTCAATGGTAAAAATAAAAATGGGACAGTCAGAAGATCTGGAAATCTTTACCCTGCTTTCACCTGGCATGTATAATCTAGTCATTCTCCTATCAGTCTCCATAGAAGCGCTTGAAGGTATTAAATAAATGCTGTCTAACTCTAGGAAATGCCAACATATGATTGCTTCCAGAGGAATCTTCTTGAAAAAGAAAATTCAAAATGTTATTTCCTTATTAGGATGTCTTTAAAGAATTATAACCCTTACCGTGCCTCCATATTAGATAGATCCCTGCTGCCAGCACCCATGTGGCCACCAGTATAGATGGCAGGAGGAAAGGCAGCCAGCCTCCCAGGTTGCTTCTGTCTGGAGAAAACAAAGCTTATTCACTTTTGGAAAACAAATCCACACTTATCTCCTACTTAAAAACTAAGATTTTTGTATGCTTTGTAGAGGTTTATTTATTATTTATTTATTTATTTATTTTTTGAGACAGTGTCTCACTCTGTCGCCCAGGCTGGAGTGCAGTGGCACGATCTCGGCTCACTGCAGCCTCTGCCTCTCAGGTTCAAACAATTCTGCCTCAGCCTCCTGAGTAGCTGGGATTACAGGTATGTGTCACCACACCCAGCCACTTTGTAGGGGTTTAGATCCCTTTAAAACCATCAGTGAGAACCTCTTTAGTGAGTCTGCCAATCATAGCTTTTTCCCTAGAGTGTGCAGGTCCGACAGATTCTCAAAAAGGATATGGACCCAGGAAGTTAAGTACAGTCCTGAAATCTCTTTGGCTTCTTTATCCTGATATGCACTGGCATTTTTACAGTAGGAACTAGGGTTTCTGTCTGGTTTTTTTGTCCTTTAAGGAATTAATGTTACTCTGAGTACAACTGCTTATATACATAGCACATATAGATGGCATTTTTACAGGCTGTCTTGTTAGACATCCATGGAGGATAATGCCACATGCCTCATCAGCACATCAGATAAGCTCAGGCACAACGTGCTCAGGAATCTGTAAGGCTTCGCCCACACACAAGTCAGGACTGCCAGGCACCTAGGTTGTCTTCACTGAGTCTAATGACACTTTCCAACTTTTGATCCCACCCCAGGGCTAGTTGTGTAAACACTGTATTTCTCCATCTGTAATGAAAAAGCTAACACATCTCTTAACTCCAGAGACACTTTCCGGAACATGCCATTCTCAGGCACTGGTAAGGCGTGTCTTTTGGTGCCATTATTCTTCATTTGTTATCCAAATGTTGGCCATGTGACCACATCAACAGAATCCTGGGCTACTGAGACTAGTAAAAGAATCAAAATATAGCGAAATATGCATTCTTTTATATATCCAGTCATCTTACACCTTAGCTGTTTTCAGCAGATCCTTGTGGCACTCAGAACATACATTGTGCACTGTGTATTTTTTTTTTCCTTCTGTATATCCTGCTTTGTAAAGAGTCATGAATGGTTTTACAAAGCCTGTTCTTACTCAGATTACACGTTCTCTGGGACAGCACTGTTGGCTTTCTCTGCATGCCAGTTCAGTGTACACAGGCAGGGGCCCCTCGTACTGCCTACATACACCCTGTCACATACTGAGTGGGGGGCAGTGACTGTGTGTCCCGAGCCCCTTCATCATCCGGTGCAAGTGACAGGGCACTTACTGTTATCCAGAGGGAAAGGGACGCCTGTCTGTGGGCAGAGCACCACCTTTCCTTTGTGCCGGATGCAGTCGGTGCCACAAGTAGGAAAATACGGAGTCAGCTGAGGAAAAATGAGAGGCTCAGAAAGCTCACACCATGCATCAGAGTAAAACCTCATCACAACTCCTACTTCTGCCAAAACTTCCCTTCTTTCCGGCTTCACCCCTACCTCTAGTGTCGTCATGCACTTTCCCCTTGGTCACACATCTATAACAAAGCCCTAATGTCAAAACCAGTGACCCAAAACCCACATGCCTACAACTCCCAGATTCTGAACCTAAACTTTGTACATGTTACTAACATACTGGTTCCCTTATCTAAAGGGCTAGGTTATATCTTACCACATAGACAAACATTCCTCTAGAGAAAAGGAGCAGCAGTGATCGTGTTGGCTTCCTTTAGCCAGTGCTTTAGGACATGCAAGTCCCTGTAGTTAGGGAAGCCTGTGGTTCCCCAGAAAAGCAGAGTAGCCATCATAGGCTGGCCCCTCTGGCATGTCTGAGCACTTATATTCCAGGGAACGAAGCACGGAAGTTCCTTACTCTTTGGGGAGTGGCTGTGTACCACTGGACCTCCTGTATCCCTACCTCAAAAACTAGAGTTGAAAGAGACCTGCTGCTCAAACTTCCTGTTTTCCAGCTGGGCCTGCTGCAGCAGAGAGGATGGGCAGCCCCTTTCCAAAGTTCACACACTTACTGGAACTCAAACCTTCCCATTTCAAACCCTTTGCCGCTTCGCCTTGCAGTTAAAGGTTCGGGGAAGTAAAAAGGTACTGCTATTCCTGAGTGCCTGTGACAGAAAATGGAAATAACAAGTGCTTTGGAAGGTCAGTAGCCATTAATACAAGCAAAAGGGACCATGACCGCCACGTTGGCCTCCTGACCTTGGCACTGCAGAGGCTGCAGCAAAGGAGACCCCATTAATGCCACTTAATTCATGTCTGTTGGCAGAAGTGCATTTGAAAGGAGAGAACTCATCCTTAAAAGCAAAGAATGGTGGAAGTCTTCTATGTCCCTTCCCTCCCCAGAACAGCTCACTGAACCTTACCTGCACCACAGCACCTTCACTTTCCCCGGTCACTGGAATCACCACTGAAGCTCGCGCTTGTTCGTTCTGGTATGGCTAAGAGAGACAGTCAAGAATTATGAGGTGCTGGGCGCAGTGGCTCACGCCTGTAATCCTAACACTTTGGGAGGCCGAGGCGGGCAGATGGCTTGAGCCCAGGAGTTCCAGACCTAGCCTGAGCAACATGGTGAAACCCTATCTCTACGAAAAATGAAAAAATTAGCTCAGCATGATGGCATGTGCCTGTAGTCCCAGCTGGAGGCTGAGGTGGGAAGATCACTTGAGCCTGGGAGGTAGAGGCTGTAATGAGCTGTGACTGTGCCACTGCATTCCAGCCTGGGCGACAGAGTGAGACCCTGTGTCAACCCCCTCAAGTAAGAATTATGAGGCACATGAGTGAGTAGATCCAAGGCTTCCAGCAAAGCAGCTTTGCCTCCCAAACGGACACTATTCTCTAGACTGTGAAGAAGGGCTCATTTCCGGCTTCGGAGACTTCTTTTTTCCTGTGGTTTGAGGGTCACAGTGACATCTCTCAGGATGCCCACAGGGACTTGTTTTTATCTGTTGAATTCATCAAAATAGCCCAGCATGTTTGGACAACATCATCCCCATTTTCTGTCAACACACTAAGGAAAGCTGGAGGGAGGGGTGAAGGGGATGAAGAGAGAAAGTACCTCTAACACCTGAGAAAACCCAATGACGGTGCTGTGTTGGATAAGAGCCATGTATCTGTTTCCAAGGGGACTGGTTGTGAAGTTCACTTCTACCGTCTCATTCTTCTTACAAGCAGTGATGTTCGGAGCCCATAGGCTTCCTATGAGTTGAGAGAGAACCATGTGGATGAACTTGCTAACTCTTACCTCAAGTTCTCCACAGGGCTTTATAGAAACGAATCCAAGTTCTCAGGAACAATGTCCAAGAGACAGGGACGCTGCTACACAGTGAACTTTTTATCATTGTTTCCAGAGTCTCAAAGTAGTTGCTGCCCAAGACAGTTTGGGGATCCGCACATCAACGCTTTGCTAAAAACAGCTTCCCTGGGCTGAGGGTAGTGCGAGGCACAGATTGGTTCTGCTACTCACTGCTATTCTCAACCTCTCTTTGGAGTGAAGGGATAGGTCAGTATTTTCTCCCTCCCAGGAAGGGGAGAGGGAGCCACGGGTTAGAAAACGTCTAAGATTATAGAGCACGTGAATTCACAATCAGGACTACAACCACTAGAATATTCTGTGTTCCAGAAGCTTCATCCATCAGACCATTCTGCCAGCTTCACTAGATGGAAAGAAAGAAGGAAATGGCTTGTAGCTTAAAGGATATACCCTGATAGGTCCACTCTGGCAGAAATAGTCAGTTGTTTCATTCATGTGACTTGCAAATAAGGACTAGACTGATTTCCAGGAACACAATGTAAACAGCAGAAATTATCTTCCCCACCGAGGAGACCGTTTCAGGCCCTAGCTCAGAACTGTCTTTAGGAGTTCAGGCCCAGGGCTGACCCAAGGCCCTCTGACCTCCTCACACCTGTGGTATCCTCTGTACCCTCGGTGGGAAGCTCAGCATCCAAATCCACCTTCTAGCAAGGACAGCATGCACAGCTGTCTGATGATGTACCAGGGATGCCTTGTGGTGTGAAGGGTGTCTAAAAGTTCTGGACTGATCCAAATACCACTAGCCTCATTAGCATTCCAACACTATATTACTCAGAAATTTACACAAACCCTTGGAAATTAGGCACTAGAGACTGATGATCCTAAAGGGGCTTATTACAAAATTCAAGGGGTAAAATTCACTGGCCTCTGTGAAAAGCAATCCTCTTTGAGGACACAAGTTGAAAGCATACTTCTGGGCCAGTCCTTTAGCGAACTGACACTCCCACCTTGAATGTTTGCTAATCCAAACAGAAGGTTCTTAGGGTCCCCATTGCCACAAGTGGGTGGTGCTGGTGTCTGAGCAAGTGGAAGGGCTCATAGGACTCCCATCCATCAGGAAGAGCCTTTGATTGGCACCACTGAGCCATTTGGGCTAAAATGTTGTTAACCAAGGGGGTAGGGGTGGTTCTTTGTGACTGTTGCTCTGCTATGTAAATGTGCTGAGGGTCTATCCCTTCCTGGACAGGCTGCTCCACTCAGTGGGCAAAGTGCTGGCAGGAGATGAGGAGCTCTAGGTGCTTCTGCCGCCACCATCAGGGTGACTTGGATATGCAACTCTCCCCTAGGCCTCAGTTTTTTCATCTGTGCAAAGATGAAGAGACCTATGCTGCCTCAAGTTACACATTTCTTCAAATAATAAAAGCAAATTTCTTCAAATAATAAAAGCAAATTTCTTCAAATAATAAAAGTAAATGCTGTATTTACTTACCAGCCTTGACACACTTCTTTTTATATTTCATTATGTGGTCTAGGCAGCCTGGAAATTTAAATGAAAGTTTTTACATTTTAGAAAAAGGTATCTCTGCCCCACCCCCCTTGTCAACAAGTACATACACACATACGTATACCACACCTGTAACCAACTGCCAAAACATTCCAGATGTAAGATAGCAAATTCAAATGTGGCTCTAACATTTTACTGTTAAACAGAAGATCATCCTCCCATGACTTGGTAACCAAAGTCTAATTTAAATACAGCCTTTATTGAAACAGTATCTTTGATACCTAAGAGAAAACTTGAAAACCATCCACCATTTGAAAATGACATTTGGTAATATCTGTAGACACTGCCTGCCCCTTCTAGGTGTGAAGCCTAATATTTCCATACCTTCACTTCAGGGTGGGATAGAATTAGTGACTTGTTTCCAAAAACGAGAGTTGGGAGAAACAGTAGATTTACATGGAGAAGGCTGGCAGGCACCACATTAATCTAGTGTTGAGGTGACCCTCACCTGGTGTCATCTGGGTGCCATACACCTCTGATGGGATGCAATAAGAAGGGCACCTCTGTGGTATGAATTCCCAGTCCAATCATTAGACAAACATCAGACAGACCCAAACTGGGGGACATTCTACAGGATGCCTGGCCAGAACTCAAGACTGTCAAGGTCCTGAAAAACAAAGACTAAGAAACTTACAGACCAGAGCAGACTAAGGCTACACAAAGGACTAAATGCAACTGGAACAGAAAGAGGACATTCATGAAAAAGCAGGTGAAATCCAAATAAAGTCTGGAGTTTAGTTAACAGACATGTACTAATGTTGGTACATTATATATTTTGACAAATATATCATGGTAATATAAGACGTTAATAGGAGAAGCTGGGTGAGAGGTATATGGAAACTCTTTTTTTTTTGAGACGGAGTTTCGCTCTCGTTACCCAGGCTGGAGTGCAATGGCGCGATCTTGGCTTACCGCAGCCTCCGCCTCCTGGGTTCAGGCAATTCTCCTGCCTCAGCCTCCTGAGTAGTTGGGATCACAGGCACGCACCACCATGCCCAGCTGATTTTTTGTATTTTTAGTAGAGACGGGGTTTCCCCATGTTGACCAGGATGGTCTTGATCTCTTAACCTCATGATCCACCCGCCTCGGTCTCCCAAAGTGCTGGGATTACAGGCATGAGCCACTGCACCCGGCCCCGGAAACTCTTTATACTATCTTTGCAACTTTTCTAAAAATCTAAAATTATTCCAACATAAGGCCGGGTGCAGTGGCTCATGCCTGTAATCCTAGCACTTTGGGAGGCCAAGGTGGGTGGATCACCCAAGGTCAGGAGGTCAAGACTAGCCTGGCCAATATGGTGAAACTTCATCTCTACTAAAATACAAAACTTAGCCAGGCGTGGTGGTACATGCCTGTAGTCCCAGGTACTCAGGAGACTGAGGCAGGAAAATTGCTTGAACCCGGGAGATGGAGGTTGCAGTGAGCCAAGATGGTGCCATTGCACTCCAGCCTGGGCAACAAGATCGAAACAACATTTAAAAAAAAAAAAAAAGTAATTAAAATAATTCCAAAATAAAAAAGCTTATTTAAAAACAAAATGAGGTTTGGTCTCATCAAGCAAGCTGGAAACCATGCGTAATAAATCGTGCAGCACCAAAAACACCCTGGATCACAATCTCCAAGACCAGCCATGAATTGGAAATTACCTGTTTGGCTTTGACACCTTGTCTGTGACAGATGACAGAATGGGGATATGGAATGGGTGACTCAGCTCGAATGGACCCTTCACACACACCGTCCTGTCTCTCCTCATCACAGCCCTGTGTGTGACATTGTACTAGAGAACTGGACCTGTGTCACAGAGCTGGGGCAAGAGCCCAGCATGCAACTCAGGAGCACCCTGCCTCTCATGGACAGCTCGGGGACAAGCCGACTGGAGGCTGTAGATCCTCAGAGGCCCAGTCATAGGCAGCCCACTCAAGAAAGCTGAGATTGGAATGAACAAACGTTTTGCATCGGTGATATAAAGAGTGGCTCAAGTGCATTGTAACCTGTCAGTTTCTTCATGTAAAAAATGCAGCTATCCCAACCTTGGGGTTGTTGGGATGCTTAAGTCACATGATGCATGTCAAGGATTCAGCACAGTGCTCAGCACACAGGAACAGGCTTTTTCCTACGTTTCACCTGACTTTATCCTCTCTGCTCTGTGGGTAAAGCATGGTTACTACTGTGTCCATGCTATAGGTAAGGGAGCTGAGATATGGCAAGGTCAAAAGCCTTATCCAAAGTTCCCTGGGCTCCCTCTGTACCTATCCCAAAGTAGGCATCCCAGCAAGACAAAGAATAATAAACGAGTGAGGAAGTTTACCTGGTGAGGTGAAATTCACAGACATGGATGGGCCATCTTCATTCATATTTGCATTAGGAATATTATGGGCTCCAATGAAATAGACTGTGTTCAGCTCCACAGGGAAGCCTATGTAGGAAAATGTCCACTGAAAGGCAAAGCAAGGAACTCTCAATTCCCAAAACACTGTGCAATACAGAAACTGTATACTTTTGTGTGTTGCCCTTTTACTTTGTGTTTCATTACTTATTCTGTGAGAACTTAGGTCTCTGGCCAATGTCCACCGAGGAAATGGGCACCACACAATTTATAGACTCAGAGAAGTGTAAA
>NW_016107315.1:338213-342067 GCF_001604975.1 Cebus imitator
GGCTGCCGAGATGGGAAGGAGGACACTGGTTTATTTAGCACTTGCTATGTGGCTGACTTGATGCTAGACGCTTTACTAGCACGTTTTACTTTATGTCTCAGTTCATATTAACAACAGCACTGAAAGGTAGGCATCACTGTCTGCAGTTTACAGATGGGGATCATGAGGCTTAGGGGAGTTTCAGGGAGCTCTGCTTAAACTAATAAAGCTCACCAGCAGCAGATTCAGACTCTAAAGCACAGGCTCCCTCCTCCTCACAGGTCAGCCTGAATTTCACAGGATGCCTGCAAAGATGTCTGGGTCTCTTTTAAGAGGAACGGGCTGGCCTCCGGGAAGCCCACAAAGACCCTCTAAGAGTGTCATCACCAAACCACGCCTGTTCCGACTGCACCTTTATCCATGCTGATTCTTCTTCCTGGAAGGTCCTTTCCTCCCATTCCCTACCTCTTCAAGTCTCACTCCTTTAAAGTCCAACTCACTCATGCACCACAGCCTATAACCACAGCTGACAAAGAGCTCACTGTGCCAGGTAAGGCTCCAAACCCTTATGGCTCCATCTCACCTAAAACAGCCTCACAGGGCCCCTTTCCCACTCCTCCCACGGTATCCCACTGAGATGGAGCACAGCTCCCTTCTGGGACTCCCCTGACTGTGCCTCTGTCTGCCTCCCCTACCCCTCTGAATCCTCCTAGGTGCAGACTGTAGGTGACTCGCTGTGCCTGCCACTCATGGATTCTTGACTGAATAGACTTTTTTCCGATGTGAATTTAGCAGATGGAAATCAAAAGGATGGGTATTAGGATCCCAGGAGCAGCTCACTTGAAGAACTCACATGGTACCTTGCAGCACAATCTTGGGGAAATGCCAAGTTTCATGACATCATCTGGGAAGTGAAGAAGTAATCTACCTAAGCCAACACTTTCCCTAAACCAGAGTGGGGTGGGAGAAATCATCTCTGGCCTTACCTTATCTTCTTCCATGGAGTACATATAGAGAAAAGTACACAGATCATAAGTGTACCACTTGATGCGTCGGTACTCACGCGACCAGTATGCAGGTTAAGAAACCCCCCAGGCGTGCCCCCCGTACTTCCTTTCAGTCACTCCTATCCCAACAGGAACTACTATCCTGACTTCTTTTTTTTCTTTTTCTTTATTTTTACTTGGTGACTCTGCATATATTTTCAAACAGACTTTTTTTTTTCTTTTTTGAGACAAAGTCGCTCTGTCACCCTGGCTGGAATGCAGTGGCATGATCTCAGCTGACTGCAACCTCCACCTCCCAGATTCAAATGATTTTCCTGCCTCAGCCTCCCGAGTAGCTGGGATTACAGGTGTGTACCACTACGCCTGGCTAATTTTTGTATTTTGAGTAGAGTTTTAACATGTCTGCCAGGCTAATCTCGAACTCCTGACCTCAAGTGATCCGTCTACCTATGCCTCCCAAAGTGTTGAAATTACAGGTGAGAGCCACTGCGCCAGGCCTTTTTTTTTTTTTTTTTAAAGACAGAGTTTTACTCTGTTGCCCAGGCTACTGGAGTGGAATGGCGTGATCTCAGCTCACTGAAACCTCTGCCTCCTGGGTTCAAGCAATTCTTGTGCCTCTGTCTCCTGAGTAGCTGGGATTAAAGGCGCTCACCACCATGCCTGGCTAATTTTTGTATTTTTAGTTGAGACGGGGTTTCACCATGTTGGCCAGGCTGGTCTCGAATGCCTGGCCTCAAGCAACTCGCCCACCTTGGCCTCTCAAAGTGCTAGGAATACAGGCATGAGCCATTGCGCTCCACCACTATCCTGACTTCTAACCAATGGATTGGTTTTTGCCTGTTTTGCACTTTCTGTAAATGGGATCATATGGCGTGTATGCCTACAGGCATGCACCCAGATATAAATGTACAAACTCTTTTGAATCTGCCTTCTTATGTTTGTGAGATTCATCCATATTGTTGTGTGTAGTTATAGATCATTCATTCTTGTTGCTGTAAGGGAATTTATTTGGTGATTTCTTTCTACTGCTGGGCATTTGAGTGCTTTCTAATGTCTGTGATGAGTAGTGCCACTAAGATCATCCTAGTTATGTGCCTTTTGGTGCATGCATGTATTTCTGTTGGTTACGCCTAGGAGTGGAATTAATGGTTCATATAGTCTGCACATTTCTGGTTTAGTAGACACTTTCGGCCTTATCTTTGATGGATGCAAACTTACCATCTGCCCGGAGTACCCAGCTTATATTCATCAAAATTGAATAGTCCCCTGTTGCAACATTCGTTTTAACAGTTTCCACTCGGAGGTCCTTCAAGTCTCCAGGGGTTAGATCATGTTGTAGCATCCACTCTGGAGACGGCCCTGGGAAAAGGCAAGACTTCCAGGACACTCTCCTTCCCAGCCCAGTCTGATGCCATCTCCTCTCAGTGACCCACCGCAAACCTTCCCCCATTCACAATTCCTCACTTCTTTCTTATTTTAAATTTTTGTAGAGATGGGGGTCTCACTCTGTTGCCTAAGCTGGTCTCAAACTCCTGGTCTCAAATGATCCTCTTGCCTCAGCATCCCAAAGTGTTGGGATTATAGGTGTGAGCTACGACGTCCAACAATTCCTCACTTCTTCCTGCTAAGGCCAAATGTTTCTTAGTACTGGCTGATTTATATCAGAGACAATGTTGATTTAAGAGAATCAATGTTGATTTAACCACCTGGCCTCTACCTACAGAGCACTTAGGACCACTCCAGGTGCCTGTGTATATACATAGGTATATATATTTAGTGTATTTGACATGTTTATTAGTCATCCCTGTCTTCCTCATGCCTTGGCCCTGGACTCCAGCCAGCTGTCCCACACAACCCCCTTTCCCACCTCCTAACATTTGCTGTTGCCATCTCCCCTCCAGCTCACTTTCCCTACCCACATTTTTTGGGCAGAAGCCTACCTATTCTTCAAATACCATCATCTCAAACACTCGCTCTTCTTTGAAACGTTTGCTTCTTGATCCCAACTCTAAACGACCTTCTTCCCACGGCCTCTGTCTCCCTCTGCAGAGTGGCAGGCATCACTTTCCACCTTGTAAGGTAAGCCCTACCCTGACTGGACAGGAGGCCAGTCTGTCTGAAACACTCTTCTTTCCCCCAGACCCCAGAGTTCTGCCTTAAGCAGACAGAGACTTCATTTGCATCAGCCAACAAAGCAATGGTTCACCCTGTGCCTGGTCTTTGATAACCTATTGCCTGTATTTAGGCATCCTAAAAGTCCAACTGTGCTTTCAATGTAAAGTTCCAAATACCCATTCTCTAATGCACCTACCAGTTTCAGAGCCACATTGAATGGTCTGTGGGAGAGAAAAAAAACGAGCGTCATGCTGAAGCCATCAAACCACAAGCTTTCCTTTGCCAAATTAGGCAGAACACCATTTTTCCCTTAAATTCATATACGAGTGACAAACTTTCAAAGAAAAGATGAACTGGTTCTGCTTCACAGCTTAGGGGGAAACTAAGCTGCCCACTGTAGGCTATGATGGACCATGGATTAGCCATCAGTATACCTGATCCTCAAGCCTGTGCATAACCTCACTAAAAGACCAGAGGTGGGTCTCCACCCGTCTCTGGGTGTCAGCCTTCCCTGCTGCAAGCAGGGGATGACTCAAGACTGATGAGAGGCACCTTTACACTCTAATGTTTAACGCTAAGTTTTTAGGCTGGCCTGGAGTGTTTACCAGCTTTCCCCAGGTTAAGGAGTAGCTATGCTAAAGAGGTAAACAAAAGAAAGCTTTGAATTCAGTCGCAAGGTACTTCCCTCAGGTTCTTTAAAATATTTCCCTTCTAACACAGGACTCACCGAGCAATTTAGGAAACCATAAGCAA
>NW_016107315.1:342801-462143 GCF_001604975.1 Cebus imitator
AACCTCTGCCTCCTGGGTTCAAGTGATTCTCCTGCGTCAGTCTCCTGAGTAGCTGGGATTACAGGTGCCCACCACCCTGCCTGGCTACTTTTTGTATTTTTAGTAGAGATGGGTTTTCACCCTGTTAGCCAGGCTGGTCTCAAACTCCTGAGCTCAGGTGATTGATCCACCTGCCTCCGCCTCCCAAAGTGTTGGGATTACAGGCGTGAGCCACTGTGCCCAACCAGGCTTTTCTTTTTTCTTTTTAATAAGCCATCATACCAGGAGCTGAGTTCTTATCAAAGGCCTAGTGAGACAAGCCAAGCAACAACCCTAAATGCTACCAAGCTCAAATTGTTGGCCTTGTAGCAACTACAGCAAAAGGAATGTATTCTTCCCTCCAGTGCAAAAAGCCGAGGGAGCCTCTGAACTGACACAGAAGGGAAGGAGCTGAAGACATCAGGAAACACTGAATGGAGTTTTTCTGCTAACAGGTAACTACCGAGCTTGATGCTATATGCTATATGCTAAGAGGGCAGAGGTATCATTTCAAAGGTTATTTAGGGGATGAGCTATTTTCTCTTCAGTGACCTAGAAGATTCCCTGTCATTCAGGGCACTGGGGAAGAAAGGAAACTGCCTTCACGAATGAAGAAGGCAATCAACATGGCCAAAAAGGGAGGGAATGCTAGTGGAGAAAGTTCTTATGCTCCAACAGGTGAGCAGACCCCAAGTAAAAGTAACTAGTGACGACTACGTGCCAGGCCCCTTGCCGTCGTCGTTCCTTAAGAGGCCCTGGTGGGTTTGGTACTGCCCTTCGTTTTACCGTTCAGGACTTGAAGCGTGGTGAGCATAAATCACAGAACTAACAGTACAGGGTGGCATCTGACGCCGGGTCTGCCTGATTCCCACGCCCCTGACTCAAGCAGCCTGACGCCGGCCGATGTCAGGGGCTGCCCAGAGGGTACAGGCGTGCCCTTCGAGCCGACGGTCCGCGCACTCTTTCGGGGCAGCCTCGGCACGCGGGTCAGACGACGTCAGGATCTGGGCTCCAGGGCTAGGAGACGCGGGAAGGGGTGCTGACGGGGGCTTACCGGCTCTCGGGGTACGGCGCTCCTGCACAGGGCAGCCAGGCTCAGCAGCACGAGCGACATCGCGGAGCTACCGCGCGGGACACCGGCAGGCCGCACGCTGCGCTCTTATCCCGGTGCCCCGGGGCCGCCCCTTCTCGGCTCCGCCTCTCGCAGCGCCGGCCCAGCCCAGCCACCCGAACAGAGGGCGGGCCCGCCGGCCCCCTCCCATCTGGGCAGGTCGCCGCGCTCTCGCCCGCAGGGGCTCGGAGGGGTGGGCTGTCTCCGCACGGGCAGAGCTCGTGGCGCGCGCCGGCCCCCGCACACACCTGCGTGCAGTGAGCCAGGTGCCCCGCCGCCCCCGCCCTCGGGCCGCGCACGCCTCGCCCGAGCCTGGCTAGCTTGGCGTCCAGTTAGCGGCCCCGGGGCAGAGCGGGTCGGAACGGCCGCCTGCCCCTTCCGGACGCAGAGAGCGCGCGGGGCGCCGGCGCCGGCGCCGCCGGTTAAAGTGCGGAGGAGCAGGGGCCGGGCCCAGCCGCCCGCTCCGGGCCTCGACTGTCAGGCCCTCGGCCGAGCCGCCCCGGGTGAGTAGCCGCGGATGCGCCACGACCACCCCCGAACTCGCCCTCAGCGGCGCCGCCAGGCCGGGAGCCCAGAGAGGCCTGGGGACCCGAGGCCAGGCTGGACGCCGAGACCTGGGCTCGCTTTACACAACCGCCCCGTCCCGCGTAGTGGAAGGGGTGGAACCGGGGCTGTGGAGGCACACGGACTCCTTGGAGGGGGCGAGTTCTTTCAGCTACGCGGTGTTAGAGCGGTAGGAATGCCCAGCGCCGACCCCAGGCTTTCTGGTAAATGCCTGTTTCCACCAAGTGAGTTCGGACAGTAGCACCTGGGGCTCCCGGAGCGGAAGCCGTCAGCACTGGCGACTTGGAGCTGCAGTTCTCAAGTTTCCCTGGCCCGGGATCTCTGAGCGCCGCCTAAAATGAAATCCGGACGGCGAGTCCGGGCCAGGCCTGGGATCTGCATTTAAGCAACCTCAACCCAAGCCCCTGTAATTCGTGGGTGGGTGGCCCCGGGACCATCCTTTGAGGCGCAGTGGTTTGGGGGAGAGTTCACAAAGATCAGCTGGGCTAACAGTGGAGTCAGAGGCTGGACTGCGGTGACCAACTCAGGGCCATTTAAACTTGTAGGTGGAATTAGCTTCATTCTACAGATGGGAAGACGGAGTCCTAGAGAGGGGTATAGTACTTAGGGATGTGTTGTCAGCTGGTGAGAGGTTGTGCTGAGTCAAGCAGCTGTTTTAGCTGAGGCTCTACTTGTGTGTCAGGCCTGGCCCACCTACCAGCTTGGTTAGGGCTTGCGTGGAGTGGGGATCAGCCAGGGGTTTGGGCTCTGACGTGCAAACGTGTGGAGCTGCAGGTAGCGTTCTCGGAGAATTGTTCTGGTTCCTGACCAGGGAACTCAGTTGAGGTTGTGGCTGGGGGCTGGGCCACCCTGAGCCCCTCATTCCACCTCTGAGTTGCTTTGGGTCCTGTGGCCCCTGAGAAGATTTTCAGCTCTAAGTACGCCTGCTGGGTGCCAGGTGCAAAGGTGAACGACACATAGGTGCTGGCTCATGGGTATTCCTGGAGTGAGGATGAGCGCCGTGAGGAGTATATTCAAGGACACAAGTGCCCGCCCTGCTGCGGAAGCCCAGATGAAAACAGCCTCGTCTGCAAGTTCAAGACTGTGAACTTTGTCTCGTGGTGCTGAGGACCAGTGCTATGGGCTTAGACGGTGGTCAGTTTTCAGTTTTAGAAAACTGCCCCTGCAGGGCAGGTAGAGGGCTAGTCCTTCATTCCGTGAGTATCTGATTCTGTGCTGTCGGCCAGGCTCCAGGCTGTGCTGGCTTTTCAGCTGTGCACCAGGGCTGGCCCTGCTGCGGTGAGCTTGGTGCTGATGGGCACATGGGCTTTGAGACAAGCAGGGATGCAGAGGTTAGGCCTGGAGACAGGGCTTGTGAGTCAGACTTTCTTAGGAGTCAGTAGAGAGGAGAGGAGGATGGAGCCCTGGGGAGGAGAGCTTTCGAGAGGAGGTGGGGAGATCTGGGAGGGGCTGCAGCAAGAAAGCCCAGTAGTGAGGGAGGAGCTTGTGGGGTCAGATGAGGTAGAGAAACCAAGGGCACTGGCCTGAGGCTGGTTGGTGCTGTTCTGGCTTCAGAATGGCCTTTGCTGGCCCCCCTGGGGCTTAGGGATGGGTGATACCGGGCTGTGGAGTGGGGGGTGGGAGGGGAGGGTGTGAAGGGCCCTGAAGCCACAGCTGGAGGTTGAAGTGGACAAACAGGGTGTGTCCGCCTGTCCCCTTGGGGGATTTTCTCCCTGCAGAAGGCCATGCCTCAAGTGGCCTTGCATGAGAGGTCCCACTTGGCCTACCGGAAGGGACGTGATTTGTTTGGCTGCGTAAGCCAGATAACTTTGTGGCGTTTTGAACTGGAGGCCCTGGCAAGTCACTGCTCTTCTCAGAACAGTCTCCTTTTCTGTACAATGGGGTGGTGATAGGGGCAATGAAGTGATTTGAGTCTATGAGAGAAGCGACCTTTGGAGATTTTCTGACTTTCTCCCTTCGGTCATAAATTCTGCTAGGTCTGGGTTTCTGAAAGAGCTACCCCACAGTGTGCCTTCCTATCTGGGGGATTAGTAAGTGCTCATTAAATGCTTGAATGGATGAATAAATTAACACATACCTTCCTCCAAGGCCAGTGCCGGAGCCTGCCCACCCAGGGGAGGTGGTTTGAACTTCCTCCTGTTTCTTCATAAGCAGAGCAAAGCTCAGGGCCTCTGCCAGAGCCTGGAAAACCACTGTGTCAAGTCCCCATGGCTCTGACCAAGACCCTCGGGACAGGCTCTGTGCAGCCACGGCATGGTGAGATGCCTGGCTTCCAGACCACCTGGTTCTGTAACTCAGTCACCATCTGTTGGCCTTGAGTGAGGCTTTTGGTCTTCAGCTTCATTTTCTCCATCTGTAACTGGAGCCTCAGTTTCTCCATCTGTAACGTGGGGCTGACATCAGTTCTGTCTCCCCAGCAGGGCGGTTAGGAAACTCAGAAGAAACAGTAGATAGGAAAGCAAGTTGAAGGATTTACAAGTGCTGTGTAAATTTAGGGGCAGGAGAGGCAGAACCAAAAAAAAAAAAAAAAAAAAAGGGAAATTCCCTATGTTCCAAGAATCACCTTAATTCCAGATTCAGTCATTGTTATTCAGACCTTTGCTTCTTGGCCTGATCCATCCCTGGAAGAACAAGGCCATCAGGGTTGTTGACATGTCCCGCGGGTCCAGTCTCCACCCACACAGGTGGAATTTTCCACATCATTCTTTTGCAAATATTAATCAAGGCCCTGGCTGGTCAACAGTGGATTCATTGTCTCATGAAGAGTGAGCCGTTTCTGACACCTACTGGCTGGCTGTCAGGGCCCCCGGTGGTGAGCCTGAGCTGGGAGGGGAGCTGTTGGGAGCACTCCTTGCCTCAGTGCTCCCTCAACCCCATGTTCTGCTCCATCTGGTTAAGTTTGGCAGGGTCACCTTTAATCCCTGCTTCGAGGGAGAGACCCTGAAGCCACACTGAGGGCTTGCACCCCACTGTTCCCAGCAGGGCTACAAAACTGCATTTTCTCTGCCCCAGTAGGAGGGGCTGGCCCAAGAAAGCCCACACTCACGCCAGGTGTTAACTCATCCTTAATAGCACTCCTACTGATTCCTGTGAGGTCACGTACATGTGTCCTGTTCATGGCTGTGGACCCTGTGCCTTGTCTCCTAGGAACTTGCAGCGATTTTCACATTGTTGTTATCACACTGGGGCCTCCAAGGAAGCCTGGAATGCAGAGGACGTAGGTACTATTGTCTTCCTCTCAAAGCTCCATCTGTAAACAGGAGTGACGGCGTTAGCCTCGCAGGGCCGCAGGGAGGACCCTATCACCCTATGGTGGGCCCTACATTGGGCACATGCAGCAGGGTCGGTGGTATATTTTTTGATCCATGATACTTGAATTTATTTGTTGTCAATAATATTATTGGTCATAGATGTAGCACTGCACTTTATGGAGGAAGAAATGGAATGAGTGAGGGTGTGTAAGAAGAGGGAGGATGAAACTCAGGCCATGCTGTAAGCTTGATAAAATCACCGTGTAGTTTTAGGTTTGCACTTTTCTTTCCATTTTTTTTTTTTGTTGTTGACACAGTATGTAGTTCTGTTGCCAAGGCTGGAGTGCAGTGGTACAGTCTTAGCTCACTAAGCTCAAGCGACTCTTCTGCCTCAGCCTCCCAAGTAGCTAGGACTACAGGTGTGCACCACCATGCAAGGCTAATTTTTTCTTTCTTTTTTTATTTTTTAGAGACGAGGTCTTGCTGTGTTACCCAGGCTGATATTGAGCTTCTGACCTCATGCAGTGCTTCTGCCTTGGCCTCCCAAAGTGCTAGGATTACAGGCATGAGCCGCTGCACCTGGTCCTTTTAATTCTTTGAAGTGTATTTTTAGCTCTTATTTTCTTTTGCCCTCAACAGAACCTATAAAATGAGTGGTTACATTTTCATTGCATAGATGAGGAAACAGGCCCAGGGATGCTAAACCATGAGTGGTAGCAGAGTGGAGGCTGCAACCTAAGGATCTTCACTACCAGCCACTTTCAGTTCTCTTTTAATGTAGTGAAACGTGAACATGGAACCTCAATGCGTGACACAGACTCAGGCGACCTTCCATATTAGTGTGAGTTTATTTTACTGATTTATTTTGAGATGGAGTTTCGCTCTTGTCTCCCAGGCTAGAGTGCAATGGTGCAATCTCAGCTCACTGCAACCTCTGCCTCCTGGGTTCAAGCAATTCTCCTCACTCAGCCTTCTGAGTAGCTGGGATTACAGGTGCCCTGTACCACGCCTGGCTAATTTTTGGATTTTCAGTAGAGACGGGGTTTCACCATGTTGGCCAGGCTGGTCTCAAACTCCTGACCTCAGGTGATCTGCCCGCCTCGGCCTCCCAAAGTGTTGGGATTACGGGCGTGAGCCACAGTGCCCAGCTGTGAGTTTGTTTTATAACTTTATGCTTGTGATGTGTGTGTGTGTGTGTGTGTGTGTGTGTGTGTGTGTGTGTGTCATAGTTAGAACAGTGATGCCATTTTCAGGAGCACACTAGAAACCAGGGCCATAAGTGCAGGTTGATGTCTTACACTAGCCCCAGCTCCTGATTTATTTCAGTACTTTAGTGATAGAGTGATTTCCAGTTGATACAAAGAAGCAGTCAGTTTTTCAAACAGCTCACCTTGCAGTCTTAGCCTCTGCAGTTAAACCCATCCAGAAGTTTGAAGGGAAACGGTGGTGGGCGTGTGTGTGAAAGCTGGCTGGCTAACCATGGCTGGCCAAGATGCTTTGACTAACAGGAGCACGCGTCACACAACCTGGACCTTGCAGAGAGCTATGATCCTGCCCCTGCACTCTGGCCTGAGTGACAGAGGTGTCTGCTGGAAGTGGCTCTGCTTGTACTGCTGTGAAAGTGTGCAAATGAGCACAGAAAATCAAATAGGCTTTGCAGTGCCTGTGATGTATTTATAGGAAATACTGGAGTTGGCACAGCAGACGGTGGGAAGGGAAGCTTTGTCCTGGCATCTCTGGCCAACCTCCTAAGTGGATGGATTTGGGGTCTCCAGGGGATCAATGTCTGGTCCATAACAGTGGTTCTCAAACTCTCCTTGGTGAAAGACTAGATGATTCTTTTTAAAATTGTAATCTTTCATGGGCCAATTTTTAACATATGAAAATTGTTATAGTAAAATTGAAGATATATGAAAAGATAAACCCATTATCTGCTTATTAGACTCCACGGACATGAGGTGGCTGTGTTCAATGATGAAACTGTAAAAGTTTATACACTCTGACTTTCGATTCTGTACTTATCTTTCACAGACCATCACAAATAGTGCGTGGGCCAGCCTCGGTCACAGAGTGCACTGTATCCTGTCCCTTCTGGATGTGAGGTGGGTGTTTGTTAACTGAAGTTTTAAAAAATGGGTTAAAAGTTTACTTGAAAAAGGAAGCTGGTGATGAGCACTTGCAGAACACCCCAAACATCTGGGGAATTGTTGGAAATCTCTCGTTGTAGGCCAGGCCTGTGCCACAGAAGTGCTCCCACCTCTGTACATTCCCTCACTCCTCTAGTGAGACCCGAGATGTCAAACAAACAACAACTACAGATATCCTTTTCATCATGGAAGATTTGAAACCTGTACAAAATAAGCCAGAAGAGATGATGGAGATGGGAATTTCATGTTCCCATCACATAACTTTGTTAGCATCACCTCGTGGGGGTCCTGTTTTGTATGTCCTCCTAATCCCTAGGGTGACTGTAAGCCAAATCCTAGATCACTTTTTTGAGACAAGGTCTTGCTCTGTCACCCAGGCTGGGGTGCAGTGGCAGGATCATAGCTCATGTAACCTCAATCTCCTGGGCTCAAGCAACCCTCCCCCCTCAGCTTTCTAAGTAGCTGGGACTACAGTTGTGTGCCACCATGTCCAGCTAATAAAAAATTTTGTTTAAAAAAATAAATAAAATTGGCCGGGCGCGGTGGCTCACGCCTGTAATCCCAGCACTTTGGGAGGCCGAGGCGGGTGGATCACGAGGTCAAGGGATCGAGACCATCCTGGTCAACATGGTGAAACCCCGTCTCTACTAAAAATACAAAAAAATTAGCTGGGCATGGTGGCGCGTGCCTGTAATCCCAGCCACTCAGGAGGCTGAGGCAGGAGAATTGCCCGGACCCAGGAGGCGGAGGTTGCGGTGAGCCGAGATCGTGCCATTGCACTCCAGCATGCAGAACAAGAGCGAAACTCTGTCTCCAAAAAAAAAAAAATTTTTGTTTTGTTGCCCGAGCTGGTCTTGAACACCTGGCCTCAAGCCATCCTCCCACCCCCACCTCTGCCGCCCAAAGTGCTGAGATTACAGGTGTGAGCCTCTGCACCCAGCCTTAAATATTTAACTTTAGATATAGTTGAGTTATCTAAGTGCACAAGTTTGAATAGCTTAAAGTATAAAGAAAAGAAAAAAAATAGTTGAATTTTTCTCATAGGTATTTTGAAATGTACGATAGATTGTAACTATAGTCACCATATTCATCTGTCACATACTACATCTCATTTCTTCTGTCTAACTATGTATTGTACCCGTTACTCAACCTATCTTCCCCCATCCTCCCTACCCTTCCTGAACCCTGATAACTGCCCGTCTACCCTCCATCTTCATGAGATCCACTTTTTTTTAGCTCCCCACTATGAGTGAGAATGTGATTTTTGACTTTCCACGCTTGGCTTATTTCATTTAACTTAATGACCTCCAGTTCCATCCATGTTGCTGCAAATGACAGGATCTCATTCTTTCTTACAGTTGAATAGTACTCCACTGTGTATAACATTTTTAAAATCTATTTGTCCATTAATGGGTACTTAGTTTGATGCCATGTCTTGGGTATCGGGAGTAGTGCTGCAGTAAACATGGGTGTGCAGCTATCTCTTTGATATATTGATTTCCTTTCTTCTATATACCCAGCCCAGTAGTGGTATTGTTGAATTATATGATACTTCTATTTTGTTTTTTCTGAGGCATCTCCATATAGTTTTCCATAGTGGCTGTACTAATTTACATTCCCACAAACAATGTACAAAGGTTCATGAAAGGGTGAGTTTAAACAACATAACCACGGGATCACAGTCATGTCTGACAAATAATGATTTTTTGACATCCTCACATACCCACTCAGTGTTCAAATTACCAGGGTCCAGTCAAGAGCGGCACATTCTCATGGTTGGGTTTTGCTTCTCACAGCCCTTAGGCTTTCCTTCCTCTCTCTCATCTCTCTCTTATTTATCCATTCTATACTTGGATCTGTTGTTGAAGAACTGTGGGGTTTCCCTTTGCCTGGGTTCTGCTGATGGTGACCTTTGCAAGTTGCTCTGACCTTTGCATTTCCTGTGAGTCAGTGGATTGATCTAGAAGTGTGATCAGATTCAGATTTGAACTTTTGGGCAAGGATGTTTTGTAGGTGGTGTTGCATTCTTCTGTTCAGACCCCTGCCTGGACTGTATGGAGAAGTCAGTGTTTTAATTGCCTCCTGGGTGTGAAGTCACCTTGGTGAGTCCCCAGCTGACCCTTGCCCACATCTTTTTTCCTTCTGCTGGTCTGGGCTCCCGCTTGTTCTGAGATCACCCTGGCTGCTCTGTGGAGAGCTGGTTGTGGGGTGGCCTGAGGAGGCATCAGTAGTAGCAGGGACATTTCTAGGATGTTATGGGGAGGGTTCCAGTGGGAGATGATGGGGCCTGATCCAGGTAGTGTCCAAGGGGTGGACAAAAGTGGGCAGATTCTGCAGCGCCAGCCTCATTCTTATGAGAGGAGCTACTGCCCTTAGGCCTTGGCTTCCATTTCTGCTTTTTCTCCCTGGACAGTGCATTTTTATATACCAGTCACATGACAAGCATTTATTGAGTGCCTGCTGCATACCTGGCTCTGAGAGCTTCCAGCTGTCCCCGCTGCTGTCTGTAAGTGAACACACATGGTAGGAAGAGCAGCTCTGTGGACGGGCTGTGCCAGGTGGGAGCTTGCTAACTCGTGGCCTCTGAAGCCTTCTGTGTGCCTGGCATGAGGAGGGCCTTCAACTCCCCTGGAGAGGGAAGAGCAGCTGTCTTTCTCTTGCTGCTATGTTACTGCGTAAGAGCTGGGACACCAGCGCATTCTGTCCTCTCCGCCTGCCTCTGGCTGTGCTCTGGCTTACCACGCCCACCTCTCCACTTTCACCTGAGGCCCTCTGTGCTGCAGAGCCCACTCACCCAGGCACAGTGCAGCGCGGAGTGCAGGGACTTCACGTCTGGAGCGGAGTGGCTGCTCTTCCTCAGGGGCTGGCCTGAGGCACCGCAGCCACTGACCCCCTAGTCTATCAGGTACTTGACTCTGGGAGGGGCCCCTAAGGGATCTGGGTCTCCCCAGCAGTGACCTCTGTTGCACCCTGCCTCCTACCCATGGCTGGATGCCCATAGCACCTGCACAGACTGGATCCACAGAAACACCTGCAAGGGAAGGAAATGGTAGGCGACCCTGAAGAGCCATCCCTGGAGGTTGAGCAGTCTGGGCCCTCCACCCCTGCCTGGGTGCTAGGACTCTAGGTTTCCAACCTTACATTCTTTTTTTTTTTTTGGTGACAGTCTGACTGTCTTGTCCAGGCTGGAGTACAGTGGTGTGATCTTGGCTCGTGGCAACCTCTGGCTCCCAGGTTCAAGTGATTCTCCTGCCTCAGCCTCCCAAGTAACTGGGACTACAAGACGCGTGCCACCATGCCTGGCTAATTTTCATATATTTAGTAGAGACAGGGTTTTACCATGTTGGCCAGGCTGGTCTTGAACTCCTGACCTTAGGTGATCGGCCTACCTCAACCTCCCAAAGTGCTGGGATTACAGGTGTGAGCCGTCGCATAACCTCCCACCTTACAATCTGGTTTTGGTGTAGACCACCGTGAAGGTTTTAAAAACTGGGGAAGCAGCTAGAGAGTGGAGGGGTGCGTGCAGAGGGCAGAGGCCTGGAACATGAAGCACAGGGTTCCCAGGCTGAGGAAGCACCCACTGTAGGGCAGCAGAGGGGCGGCAGGGGGGCAGACTCACAGGCATCGGAGGTGCCCACAGAGGCCAGCGTCCATGCCTTACCAACAGGAAACCCCTGCCCTGGGTCACATGGTGAGGCCTGGCAGAGCTCTGATGCGACGTCAGACATTAGGGCTCCACCTTGGATTTTTGTGGCAGCTTGTGGTGAGTCCTGACCAGCCTCAGCCTTGCCCCATCTGCCCCTCTTCACCAGGAGGATCAGAGGGCAGGAGGGTTCTGCCCAAGAAGCCAGGACACAAGGGTCCAAGTGATGTGGCCTTGTCCACACTGTCCAGAATCATCTCCCAGGTGGCAGTTTCCTATTCAGTTGTTAATTGTGTGTCAATATGTGGGAGATAAGATTCCTGGGAAGAGAAACTTGACACTGAAGAAAATGCCTTTTTTTTTTTTTATAGAGAGATGGGGTCTTGCTCTGTTGCCCATGCTGGAGTGCAGTGGAACAGTGCTAGCTCACTGCAGCCTTGAAATCCTGGGCTCAAGTGATTCTCCTGCCTCAGCCTCCTGAGTAGCTAGGACTACAGGTACACACCACTGTGCCTGGCTAATTAAAAAACAAATTTTTTTAAGAAAAAATTTCTGGGTCTCGCTATGTTGCCCAGGCTGGTCTTCAGCTCCTCAGTTACATCTAGCAATCCTCCTGCCTCAGCCCAGAAGATGCTTTCAGAAAAACTGTTTTACACTTTTTAATTGAGGTGCAACAGTTATACAGTAAAGTGTACCTTGCGCTGGTATTGCTCTGTGTGTATGCTTGGGTAACCATTACCAGGTTTGGATCCAGAACATTCCCACAGGGTGCCTTCTGTTGGTTCTGGCACAGGTGTATGAGCTCAGCATCTATATCTCAGACTGCCCAGGTTGGGTTTGCTGTAGGCCTTGTGTAGCCTCATCCTCTGCACGTGTCCCCTCAGCCAGCATGACGGAATGCCAGCCTCAGGCCAGGCTCAGCACTCAGTGGGAGGCAAGGGCGTGGAGCCCTCAGCCAGGGATGTGGGCCTTCCACAGCTCATCTCATTGTTAGCCTGTTGAGGTCCCAGTAAGTGACACAGAGAAGTCCCAGGATGGATGTGATCAGTGGTGAGGAGGGCTTTCCAGGAAAATCAAGGCCTGGGGGAAGGTGAGGAGTGAATAGGTGAAAGGAGGTTAGGACCTGTACCTGGAGGAGGGAACAGCATGTGCAAAGGCCCTGGGGAGGAAGGGAAGGTGGACTATGTGCCTGGAGCCCAGAGAGTGAGGCTTACAGTGGGATGATAGCTACAGAGGCAGGGGCCTAGCCTGGTCAGGCTTAGGACAAGAGGGCCTGGGGGGCCATGAGGAAGCTTGTCCCACTGTCTTCAGGAGGTGGAGGACCTGGGTAGGGGATGGCATGAAGTTCCTGTGGGAGGAGGAGCAGCTGCCCAGGGTTACTCCCTGGACCACCACAGCCTCTGGGCCCAGCCAGGTTCCATTCTCTAACTGGGATCCTTCCCACCCTTGGCCACTGCACTACATTCCCCTCAGCCCACCATAGGGCTGGGTATTCAGACGGTTGTGCTCCTGGGAAGCTCTGCCAGGATGCAGAAAAGCAGCCAAGCCTTCTTGGCTTGAGACCCCTGGCATGGGAACTTGGTGTCTTGCACCCTTTCGCATGCTGACAAATGACCTTTTGGCTTCTGTGATGTGGCTTTGTCGATTGGGCCTGTGCTGGAGAGGGTCCCAGCCTCTGGCTTGGCATGGGGCAGGGGCTCGACCTCTTCAGCCTTGTTTTTCTTTCCGTGACATGGGGCTGATGGTGATGGAGAGATGATGAAGACTCTCCACCCCACCCAGCATCTTAGGGGGCTTAAACCTGATAACCCACGTGATGTGCTCAGCAGGGGTAGCTGCTCCTGTTAATATAACTCAGTTTGGTCCCATGGTTGAATGGAGCTCTATGATCAGACAAAGGCAACCAAAGAGCAGTGTATTTTACCCACACAAAGCCCAGCCTGGCATGTAGGGAATCTTGTTTGAGGTCTCACAGAGATTGCAGGTCAAAGCCAGTACTAGAAGGCCAGGTGGAAAAGAGCAGGTGACCTGCCCTGAATCCTCCTTTGGCGAATGACCCCCAGAAGGGCAAAGGTGGCCATGGTCCTTACCACATGTTTTGCAGTTCCCCAGAAAGACTGTCATCATCAGCCTGGCCCATGGCCACAGTGACAGGTGTGAAGGTTGAGTGCAAGCCTGGGGCAGTGCTGGCTTCAGGGTGCCAGGGCTCAGGGCTGTGAAGTAACTTTCTGGGCTTTGAAGCTCATGCGTAGCTGAGCTTTGTGATGGGACTACCTGAGCCTTGTCCACAGCTACCTTTCTAGCTCTTGGCCTACCCTGGGACAGAAGCTACCCTGGCCAAGAGCTAGAAGGAAAACACGTGTGCACACCAAGATGTGGTGAGGAAGCAAGTGCTGCTGGGGGCCCTGTGTGAAGGGTCCTTTCAGGAAGCTTCCTCATTACTCCAGCCGTGTGAGTCTGTAGGCAGATGTGTCGCAAGTATGGACACTTCTGGAATGGTGCGTAAGCCTTTTCTTCTGGGCGTGATCCTTTTGCAGCTTAACTCCACCGAAGTAATAAAATGTGTTGTGGAATTGACCACATGCTCAAAATTACATGGAATTCTGTCTTGTGTTATAAAGCCATCAGTTTTCTAACCACAAAGTTTAGCAGACTTTTCAATAGCAGCCTTTGACTTTTTTTTTTTTTTTTTTTTTTGAGAAAGAGTCTGGCTGTATCACCCAGGCTGGAGTGCAGTGGCGCAATCTGGGCTTACTGCAAACTCTGACTCCCGGGTTCAAGAGATTCTCCTGCCTCAGCCTCCCGAGTAGCTGGGATTACAGGTGCCCACCACCACACCTGGTTAATTTTTTTTGTTTTTTTAGTAGAGATGGGGTTTAACCATATTGGCCAGGTTGGTTTTTAACCTGACCTCAAGTGATCCACCCCCCTTGGCCTCCCAAAGTGCTGGGATTACAGGTGCAAGCCACTGCACCCCACCAATCTTTGACTACTGATTTGAGAATTTGAAATGAGAATTGTTAGCTGATGCTACAAAGGGCTGTGGCAATGAAAGCTACCAGCCATAACCAGTAAGACGTGGTGGCCCCCGTGTTTCTTACTTCTCTCTCTGCTTGATCTACTCACTTCAGTGGCATTGGGGGTGGGGGTTTCGAGTTGACCAAAGCCTGCTTCCCACACAGCGGCAGTACAGGGACCAGGTGTCCATCACCAAGGCCAGCTGGCCAGATGGAAGGTGTGGCTTGGTGGGGCTGCCCAGTACCACCGGAGGGCGCATGTCACATGAGTTTTTTTCCTCTTGACTGTGAGGTAGACAAGGCAAAAGTCTCTTCTTTCTTGTGCATGGCAGTTGGCAAAGCCACATCCTCCTCGTCTGGTCCAAGTGCTGGACTGGACCTAGCCACAGTTGGTTTCAGGAAACAGAGTGGGCTAGGGTTGTAGGCACCCCAAGTCAAAAGGGAAGCCTCAGATGCCACCTTATCAACTTCAAAACCCAGACATGGCAGGGAGGACTCCGACCCCAACGCACAGAAATGAACACACATGCTATCCTATCTTTCCCTGCTCCCATTCCTGCCCGCCTTCCATCCTGCCAATGCCAGGCAGCTCCTTCCCTGCCCAGGCAGCCCAGGGAAGTGGAAGGGTCTGCTT
Organism: Cebus imitator; assembly: GCF_001604975.1. Classification (NCBI taxonomy): domain Eukaryota; kingdom Metazoa; phylum Chordata; class Mammalia; order Primates; family Cebidae; genus Cebus; species Cebus imitator. Next base: position 357,187 of record NW_016107315.1, read on the forward strand.
CCCTGGAACTCCTGCAGCACACCGGTCAGTCTGCCCACCCACCCAGCCTGCTGGCCTGAGAGGGCACTATGCTAGCAGCTTAGGAGTCCCTGCCCTCAAGGAGTTCCCTCTGGGTAGCAGGCTCCTCCCTCATGTGGGGAGGGTGGGAGCAGAGTTGTGATGCAGTGTGGGGTTTTTGAATGATTGAGGACGGAAGAGTAAATGACCTGCCGCCACCTAAGGAAGGAATCTGTCTTCGCTCCTGCAGGGTAGGCTCTGTGCCTCCTGGCGAAGCTCCTGGGTTGCCTCTTGATCTTGTTGATTTTAATTATTGTCATTTACTGCAATTCTTTAGTAAAACTACACAACAACACACACATGTGCTTGTCATCTACATCAAGAAATAAAATGTGACTGGTGCAAGTGAAAACCCCAGGAACGCCTTCCTGCTCAGAGGTTACTACTGTCTTTAAGTTCCTTCATACCTTTCTCCCTCATAGGTTTGATTTACTTAACAAGATCCAGAAGTCAGTTGCATGCAGGATTTTGTTGGCAATTTAACCACTTTAAGCATAGTTCAGTGGCATTAAGTATATTCACTGTGTTGTACACCCATCACCACCACTATCCGTTTCCTGTTCTTTTTTGCATCGCCTCAAACAGAAGCTCTGTTCCCCCAAAGAGTAACTCCTTGTTTTCCTTCCTGTCGTCCCCTGGTAACCTCTAATCTCTTTTCCGTTTCTATGAATTTGCCTGTTCTAGGTAACTCATGTAAGTGGAATCACACAATATTTGTCCTTTGGTGTCGGGTTTATTTCACTTAGCATAATGCTTTCAAGGTCCAGCCATGTTGTAGCATGTGCCAGAATTTCATTCCTTTCCAAGGCTGAATAATATACCATATATGTTCATACCACATTTTGTTTATCCACTCATCTGTTGATGGACATTTGAGTTGTTTCTACCTTTTTGCTGTTGTGAATGATGATGCTGTAAACATTGGTGTAAGAGTATCTGTTCAAGCTTCTGCTTTCAGGTTTTTGGAGTATATACCTAGGAGTGGAATGACTGGAGCACATGGTCTGTGTTTAGGAGCTGCTAACCTGTCTTCTACAGACTTTACAGCGTTTTACATTCCTGCTAGCAGTGTGCAAGGGTTTCCACTTCTCCATATCCTCATTAGCAGTTTCTCTTTCCTGTTTGTTTCTATTATAGCCATGCTGGTGGGTATGAAGTGGTATTTCACTGTGATTTTGATTTCTATTTTCCTAATGACTAGTGACGTTGAGCATCTTTTCATGTGTGTATTGACCATTTGTGTTTCTTTCTTAGAGAAATGTCTATTCAAGTCCTTTGGCCATTTTCTATTTGGGTTTTTTGTTGTTGAGTTATAGTTTTTGACAAATTCTAGATACTAATCTCACCAGATATATGATTTGCAAATATTTTCTCTTTTCTATGGGTTGTCATTTCATTCTTCATTGTGCCCTTTGATGCAGTAAAGTGTTTATTTTACTGATTCTAATTTCACTAATTGGAGTCTTTTTTTTTTTTTTTAATTTTTCTTAGTCAATCTAGCTAAGTCAGTCTAGCTAAAGGTTTGTCATTTTTATTTCTTCCCCCAAAGACCTAACTTTGGCTTCTTTGATTCTGTTGTTTTTCTATTTTCTGTTTTATTTGTCTTTACTCTAATCTTTATTACTTTCTTTCATCTGCTAGCTTTTGGTTAAGTAGTTCTTTCCCTAGTTCTTTTTTTTTAAATGGAGTCTTGCTTCAGTGCTGTGATTAAAGCTGTATCGTATTAGAGGGCAACCCAAGCCCAGGAACACTGTGCTGCTTGCAGACTCTCAGAGGTACCGCCTTGGTGGTCTTGGACAAGATTTGGAAGAATTCTTTGGATTACCAGGCAGAGACTCTTATTGTCTTCCCTTACTTTCCCACAAATAAATGGAGTCTCTCCCTCTCTGCGTTGAGCTGCCTGGAGCTACAGGTACAGTGACACAAGCACCCCTGTGGCCACGACCACTGTGTCTGCGCTGGGTCAGACCTGAAGCCAGCGGAGGACTGGGTCTTACCCAAGGCATGCTGCAACCACTACATGGCTACCGCCTATGTTTACACAAGGCCCTGGGGCTCTACTGTCAGCCAGCAGTGAAGCCAGACGGCTTGTGGCCTTCCCTTCAGGGTGGCAAGTTTCACCCCCCGCCCCCCCAGGCAGGTCCAGAGATGCTGTCTGGGAGCCAGGGACTGGAGTCAAAAACCTTAGAAACCTACTTTGTGTTCTATTGTACTGCAGCTGAGCTGGCACTCACACAGTGTGACACAGTCCTCTCTACTGTTCCCTTTCCTTTCCACAGGCAGAGGAGCCTCACACCATGGCCACCACCACAGGCCTACTGGGAGTACTGTCAGGATACCACCGGTATTCACTTAAGGCTCAAGGGCTCTCAGCCAGCTTGTGGTGAATGCTGCCAGGCCTGAGACTCACCCTTCAGAGCAGTGGGTTCCCCTCTGGCCCAGGGTTGGTCCGGAAAGGCCATTTAAGAGCTAAGGCCTGGAATCAGGGAACCCAAGAGCCCTCCTGGTGCTCTCCTCCACTGTGGCCAGGCTGGTGCCTGATTTCTGGTTGCTATGAAATTGCTCCCTTTGTGTAGATAGTTGTCAAACTTGGCGTTCCTGTGGGGGTGGAGGGTGAGGGGGCGATTGATGGAGCCCTCTCTTTGCCATCTTGCTCTTCCCCTCCCTGATTTCAGATTTTTAAGTTGTATTAAAACTTGTTGCATTGCCTAGTATATGGTCTTTCCTGGAGAATGTTCCACGTGCTCTTGGAAAAAGTGTGGATTCTCTTGTTGTAGTGAATGTTTTGTATATATCTGTCAGGTCTCCAACTGGTTTATAGTGTTATTCAAGTCCTCTATTTCCTGATTGATCTTCTATCTGGCTTTCATCCATTATTGGAATCTGAGTATTGAAGTTACCAGTTATTGTTGCAGGACTGTTTATTTCTCCCTTCAAATCTCTCATTGTTTGCTTCATATATTTTGGGACCCCGATATTTGGTGCACCTATGAATGCGTGTTTTAAAACTTCATATATATGCATATATATGTGACTATATCTATCTATCTATCTATCTAAATTCTCATTCAGGCCACAGCCTCCTGTAATTTTCCTTTTGTGTGCTGAATATATTTTTAGGATTCATTCATATCATGTGAGATGCTATGTTTCCTTCATTTTCACAGCTGTGTGGGGTTTTTTCATATGACCAATTGAACTACAACTTTTTCTATGTCCTTTGTATTTCCATGTACCTTTTGAAATTGGCATTTCAATTTCCACACACACACACACACACAAGCCTGCTGAGGTTGGCATTGCATCGAATCTATAAATCAATTTGGGGAAAATTGACATCATAACAACACTGGGTCTTCCTGTTCATGGTATTTATTTAGGTTATCTTTAACTTCTGTCAATATTTTGTAGTTTTCAGTAAATAGGTCCTGTGTATATTTTAAGTTTATCACTAAGTATGCCATGTTTCCTGATGCTCTTGTAAGTGGTATTGTTTTGTCTTGTGGTTGCCCATGGAGGGTGGGATCAACCCCCCACCACCCAAGGTTGGTTTGAAAGTTGAGACTGAAGACATCACACACACACCAAGTGGCTACAATAAGGTTTACTGCTCATATAATGGAGCTTCATAGGGAGAGCAGGGCAAGTGCCCAGGCTGGTCTGCTATGGCTGGTCTGTGAAGGAAAGGGCCAGTGTTCCTGGTTTCTGTTATGGTTAGGGAATGGAGTCGTGGTAACAGTCCAACACATGAATTGGATTTGTATGATTTGAACCTCCCCATTGATACTTGGGGCAGGAATGCCAGGGCTTTTTTATTCACTTGCTCAGCTATGGGGCAGGAGGGGAAGAGGGAGGGGTGGAGCTTGAAAGTAGTCAGTAGTCAAACACCAAAAATGGAGTCAGGCTCTATTATATTTTAAAAATACTTCTTAAAAAGACGGTTTTAGGCTCACAGCAAAATTGAGAGGAAGGTGAAGAGATTTCCCGTATAGGCTTTGTCCCCACATGTACATAATCCTCCCATTAACCAACATCCTCCCACCAAAGTGGTACATTTATTACAACTGATAAACCTATATTGGCACATCATTATCACCTAAAGCCCATAGTTTACATTAGGGTTTACTCTTGGTATTGTACATTCTGTAGGTTTGGACAAATGTATAATGACTTATATCTACCAGCATACAGAAAACAGAGTAGTTTCCTGCCCTAAAAATCCTCTGTGGTCTGCCTGTTTATCCCTCTCCCAACTCCGACAACCACTGATCATTTTACTGTCTCCATAGTTTTGCCTTTTCCAGGATGTAAAATCTTTGAACTCATATGGTTTGTAGCCTTTTCTGATTGGCTTCTTTCACTTAGTAATGTGCTTTTAAGTTTCCTCCTTGTTTTTTCATGGTTTCCTGGCTCATTTCTTTTTAGCACTAAATGATATTCCATTGACTGGATATACCACAGTTTATCCATTCGCCTACTGAAGGATGTCTTGGTTGCTTCCAGCTTTGGGCAATTATGAATAAAACTGCTATAAATATTTATTTCCTGGTTTTTGTGTGGACATATTTTTCAGCTCTTTTGGGTAGATACCAAGGAGCACAGTTGCTGGATCACATGGTAAAAGTGTGTTGATTTGTATAAGAAATCACCAAACTGTCTTCCAAAGTGGCTGTACCATTTAGCATTCCCACCACCAATGAATGAAAGTTCCTGTTGCTTCTCATCCCTGTCAGCATTTGATGTTGTCAGTGTCTGGATTTTGGCCATTCTAATATGTGTGTAGCGTTGTCTCACTGTTTTAATTTGCATTTTCCTGATGACACAGGATGTGGGGCATCTTCTCATGTGCATCTTTGACATCTGTCTTTTTTGGTGAGATGTCTTTTAAGGTCTTTGGGCCATTCTTTAATCAGGTTGCTATTGAGTTTTAAGAATATATTTATTTGTGTATTTACACAGTAATCCTTTGTAAGATGTATCTTTTGCCAAGATTTATTCCTAGTCTGTGACTTGTCTTTTAATTCTCTTGATAGTGTCTTTAGCAAAGTAGAAAACACACATTTGATTGAAGTCCAGCTTGTCAATTCTTTCTTTCATAGACTGTGCCTTTGGTGTTGTAATATAAAAAGTTATCATCAAACCCAAGATCATCTAGGTGTTCTTTCTCCTGTGCTATTTTCCAGGATTTTTATAGTTTTATATTTTACATTTAGGTCTGTGATCCATTTTGGGACAGCATTCTATTCATAAATCTCTCTCTCTCTTACTGTGTGTGTGTGTGTGTGTGTGTGTGTGTGTGTGTGTGTGTGTGTGTGTGTGTGTGTCCAGTTATTCCTATTGTGCTGCCTTTGCTCGTTTGTCAAACATCCGTTGACTATATTTGTATGGGTCTATTTCTGGGTTTTCTGTTCCATTCCGTGGATCTATTCACCAATAAGACATTGTTTTGTTTACTGTAGCTCTATAGTAAATCTTGAAGTCAGGTAATGTCAGTCCTCCAACTTTGCTCTTCACTTTGAGTATTATGTTGGACATTCTGGGTCTTTTGCCTCTCCATATATACTTTGAACCAGTTTGTTAATATTTACAAAATAACTTGCTATGGTTTTGACTGGGACTGCATTGAATTTGTAGATCAGGTTGAGAAGAACTGACATCTTGACAATAGTGAGCCTTCCTATTCACAAACATGAAATATCTCTCCATTATTTAGTTTTTAAATGTCATCAGAGTTTCACAGTTTTCCTCATATAGATCTTGTGCATATTTTGTTAGATTTATACCTAAGTATTTTATTGGGGTGCTTATTTGTTTAGAGACAGGGCCTTGCTGTCACATAGGCTGAGGTGCAGTAGTCCAGGCTGGAGTGTGGTGGCTCAATCATAGCTCTCTGCAGCCTCAAGCCATCTTTCCAAGTAGCTAGGACTACAGGTATGTACCACCACACCCAACTAATTTATTTTTTATTAGTTACTTATTTTTGTAGGGATGATGTATTTAGTCTGTTCTCTCATTGCTATAAAGAACTATCTGAGACTAGGTAATTTATAAGAAAAGAGGTTTAATTGGCTCATGGTTCTACAGGCTCTACAGGAAACATGCTGGGGAGGCCTCAGGAAACTTACAGTCATGGCAGAAGGGGAAGCAGGCATGTCTTACATGGCTGCAGCAGGAGGAAGAAAGAGAGGAGGGGGAGGTGCTATACACTTTTAAACAACCAGGTCTCGTGAGAATTCACTCAATATCATGAGAACAGTAAGAGGGAAGTCTGCCCCCATGATTCAGTCACCTCCTCCAATATTGGTGATTACAATTTGACATGAAATTTGGACAGGGACACAAACCCAAACTGTATCAGATGGGGTCTTGCTGTGTTGCCCAGGTTGGTCTCAAACTCCTGGCCTCAAGTGATCCTCTCACCTCAGCCTCCCAAAGTGTTGGTGTTCTATAAGCCACTGTGCCCAGCCTGGGGTGCTAATTTAAATGGCATTGTGTTTTTAATTTCAAATTCCAGTTGTTTGTTGCTAGTATGTAGGAAAGCAATTGGCTTTTATATATTAACCTTGTATCCTGAAATCTTGCTATAATTGCTTATTACTTCCAGGAATTTTTTATTCTTTTAGATTTTCTACATAAATAATCATGTTATTAGCAAACAAAGACAGTTTTATTTCTTCCTTCCCAATCTGTTTACCTTTTATTTCCTTTTCTTGTCTTATTGCATTAGATAGGACTTTTCCAGTACAGTACTGAAAAGGAGTGGTTCAAAGGACATCCTTGCCTTGTTCGTGGTGTTAGTGGGAAAGCTTTGAGCTTTTCACTACCAGGTATGATTGTAGGGTTTTTATAGATATTCTTTACGAAGTTGAGGAAGTTTCCTTCTACTCTTGGTTTACTAAGAGTTTCTATCATTGATGGATGTTAAATTTCGTCAAATGCTTTTTCTGCATCTATTAATATGATCATGTGAGTTTTCTTTTTCAGCTTGTTGATGTAATAGATTACGTTAACTCATTTTTGAATGTTGAACCACTCTTGCATACCTGAGATAAAGCCTACTTGGTTGTGGTATATAATTATTTCTATACATATTTGATTCAATTTTCTAATATTTTTATCTATGTTAATGAGAGGTTAATGGCCTGTAGTTTGTTTTTAATTGTAATGTCTTTGTCTGGTTTTGGTATTAGGATGGTGCTAGCCTCACAGAATGAGTCAGGAAGTAGTTCCTCTGTTTCTGTCTTCTAGAAGAGACTGTAGAGTACTGGTATAATTTTTTCCTTAAATGTTTGATAGAAATTACTAGTGAGCTTAGTCAAGCTTGGTGCTTTCTCAATTATTGATTCAGTTTCTTTAATAGATATAGCTTATTCGGAGTGTCTGTTTCTTCCTGTGTGAGTTTGACAGCTTGTATTTTTCAAGTAATTAGTCCATTTCATCTAAATTATCTACTTTATAAAGATGTACTTCCTGGTTATAGATAATTTTTAAATTTCAGTAAACTAGCAGAGGTTCTTTTTTCTTTCAGTATTTAAAGTTGTCACTCCATCATCTTCTGGATTGCATATTTTCCGAGAAGTTTGCTGTCACTGTTACATTTATCCCTCTGCATATGTTTCTTTTTATCTGGCTACTTAATGATTTTCTCTTTATTTTGGAGTTTCAGCAACTTAACTGTGATGTACTTAGATGTGTTTTTCTTTGTACTAATCCTGCGTGGGATGCTCTAAGCTTCTTAAATCCATAGTGTTTTGTCTTGTACTACTTTTGGGTAAGTCTCAGCAATTCTCTCCTCAAACACTTCTCCTCCCTTGTTCTCTGTTCTTCTTTCCCCCCTGGCCCTCCTTCCCCACTATTTCCCTCTCAGACTCCAGTGATCCATCCTTTAGTTTGATATTGTCCCACAGTTGTTGGTTGCTTTGTTTTTTCTTTCTTTCTTCTCTTTATATTTCCAGATTGTTTTCTGTGCTGTATCCAATTAAAAATTATTCATCTCTAACATCGTATTTTTTCTTGCATTTTGGTTTTTTTCTATAGTTTTCAATGTTTGGCTGAAATTTCCTATCTGTTCAGTATGTTGTCCACCTTTTCAACTGTAGCTTTATAATGTTCACCTTGGTTATTGTGAAGTCTTTGATGGGTCCTAACATCTGGGTACATTACTCCTTGGTCTGTTTCTGTTGACTACTATATCTCTTGATAAGGAGCCCTTTATTTGCCTTGCTTTTAGTATCCTAAATTTTTATTGAATGCTAGACCTTGTGTGTAATGGGATAGTGGAGACTGAGGTAAATAGTATGCCTAGCAAAGAGCCTGCCTTTCATTCTGTTGGGTTGTTAGTGTGGAGTGTTGTTGGGTGGGGAGTGGTGTGGTGGGCTGCTGCTTGCTGCTGGTGTGGGGCCTGGAGTTCCGAAGAGTACTTCTCAGTGTTCCAGCAGCCTCAGACATAGCATGCAGGAGGCTCCGCCACCTCTGTCTCCTGTGCCTGTGCAACGGGGGAGGAGGAGGAGAAAGAGCCTCTGCACTCCAGTGGTAGGCTGCTGTTACTTGGTGCAGGGCTTGTGGAAGGGATGGTGGGATTTATCAGGGTTTCCTTGTGTTTCAGCCTCAGTCTTGGGCAGGCCTTGTTGGTCTGAGCCTCATGGGTGGGGCGTCATCAGGTGTTCTTTTTAGTGGAAGTTTTCATGGCATATCCTGTTTTTTTCTTCTACCTCTGTACACTACGTGGAGATTGATTTGAACATTGTTAGGAAAGGACCCTTTCAAAGCTACTGCCATTTTTGTGTTAAGACGCTAGCATTCTACAGAGTGATCTTTGAAGAGTGTAGCTCTGACCCTGACCCTGTTTAAAACCCCTCTAATGTACCCCATGGCCCCCTCAGGTCAAAGTCTTTGAGCTCTACAGTCTCCTGCCTCTCCTGCTGATCTTCCTTCAGCTATTTATTTGAGTCTTGTCCTTCTCCCAGGCCTAAACCATCAGTTTTGAGAGTAGATGTCTTTCTGTGTATTGCTAGAGGAACCGGGTGGGGCAGGAAACAGTGCTAGCACATGGTAGGGGCCGAGCCCGCTGTCTCGAACGGACGAGAACAAGTTCCCTGTTTTCTCTCCCCCTTGGAAAGCCCTTTGCTCCCCTGCGTTCTGGCAGGTGGACTGCTGCCCAGTCTCCAGGTTCACACACATAGCACAGGGAAGCATTTTACCCCTTAGTTGGGGGAGGGGCCTTTTTGCTGCCCCACCCACCACCCTGTGCCTGTCCATCCTGGCACATATAAAACAGTTCTGAAATTCCTGTGTGCCCCTCACTTCCTCCTCCTCGTTTCTTTGAGCAGCCACCGTCAGGCTGGGCTTGCTGCACCCTGCCCTGGCAGGCCGTTGGTGAGCATGCCCTGGAGCTTTGCCACACCAGTGTGGCTGTCCCAGCTTGGGACCGATTCTGCACGTGCATGCCGATTTAAGATTTTTAAAGCTTCTTTTCCTGTTTTAGGGAGAATTGAGTCATCTCATTCCCCTCCGTGGATCAGAGGACTGGGCTAGATAGAAGCATGTGGTGTCTCCTACGCGGCCTGGGCCGGCCTGGAGCCCTGGCACGGGGAGCCGTGGGGCGGCAGCAGCCCCCAGGTGCCCGGACCCTGGCCAGCGCGAGCTCCGAGATCCGGGACGAGTACAGCTACGTGGTGGTGGGTGCGGGCTCGGCGGGCTGCGTGCTGGCTGGGAGGCTCACGGAGGACCCCGCCGAGCGCGTGCTGCTGCTGGAGGCGGGGCCCAAGGATCTGCGCGCGGGGAGCAAGCGGCTCTTGTGGAAGATCCACATGCCCGCGGCCCTGGTGGCCAACCTGTGCGACGACAGGTACAACTGGTGCTACCACACGGAGGCGCAGCCGGGCCTGGACGGGCGCGTGCTGTACTGGCCGCGCGGCCGCGTCTGGGGCGGCTCCTCGTCCCTCAACGCCATGGTCTACGTCCGCGGGCACGCCGAGGACTACGAGCGCTGGCAGCGCCAAGGCGCCCTCGGCTGGGACTACGCGCACTGCCTGCCCTACTTCCGCAAGGCGCAGGGCCACGAGCTGGGCGCCAACCTGTACCGGGGCGCCGATGGTCCGCTGCGGGTGTCTCGGGGCAAGACCAACCACCCGCTGCACCGCGCGTTCCTGGAGGCCACGCAGCAGGCTGGCTACCCGCTCACCGAGGACATGAACGGCTTCCAGCAGGAGGGCTTCGGCTGGATGGACATGACCATCCATGAAGGTGTGGCCTCCCTTCCCATCCACCTGTCTTTTCTCTTTTTAAAAGCACTGCTCCCTACCCCAGCTCCCGCCCATGTCGGCCTAAGCTCCGGGCTCCTGGCTCCAGCATGGTCAGGAGGCATGGGAACGCTGAGCCTGGCATGAGCGGGAAGGGATGTGGCTCAGTACACCCCAACAGAATACAACCCAGAGCCGTGAGTGATACACGATGGGGATCTCGGTGTTCTCTGCACCTCTGGCCCCCATTTGTGTGGATAATGGAGAATCAGCTCTCTGGACAGGTAGCCTAAAGTCCTCTAGGGACTTGCAGATGGGCAAACTGAGGCACACTGAGTGGTGAAGGGCCTTGCTCACAGCAGGGCAGAGGCAAGTCAGGGCTGACCCAGGGCTCCTGCCTGCCTCTTCAAGGCTCTTAGCCCTTTGGCCGTGCTCCTGGTCTTTGTGTCTTCCTGTTTGAGGGTGAAGGGTACTTTTCCACCTGTGTCCAGGGGACCCCAGGCAGCTGTGGACTTCTGCAGGGCAGGTTCTTTCTGTCCCAGCTTTAAAGGCAGGTCTTGCAGTCAGAGCTGGGCATATCCACTCTTTCCCCAGCTCCTTCCTCCTGCCCAGGTACCAGGGGAGGGCGGGGCTGTGCCTGACCACCACCCTCCATCCTGCAGGCAAACGGTGGAGCACGGCCTGTGCCTACCTGCACCCAGCACTGAGCCGCACCAACCTCAAGGCCGAGGCCCAGACGCTTGTGAGCAGGGTGCTATTTGAGGGCACCCGTGCAGTGGGCGTGGACTATGTCAAGAATGGGCAGAGCTGCAGGGTGAGTGCACTGCAGTGGGGTCCTGGCAGAAGAGAGTGGGCAGTGACCCTGGTGGTTCAGCTCAGAGGGGGCAGGACTCACACCCTCACCCCCAGCCCTGTATGCTCGTACCTATGATAGGGGGGCCGAGCAGCTGGTAGCAGTGGGCTGGTGGAGGTGAGGAAGCCCCCAGTCCTACCACCTGCAGAGGGCCCGTGGTGTCAGTGCCCCTGTGTGCATGCCTAATTCAGAGCCTTCCGCACCATTTCAGGGCACTGACCTCACAGGAAACTATAGGTTTACACTAGAGGTTTTAAAACCCATATGTGTGGTCATACTTTATATTTCTGCGTTGTTGGCAGGGGGTCAGATTGTTTTGCACCTTCACGTGTAGATCTGGTTTACTTCTTGCTTTAGACTACTCACTTGAATGTCTGCTTTCATTTATCTCATGTAAGCTGACCCCTCCTGTTGTTAAGGCCATCACTACCGTCTAGCTGTAGTTACACCTGCCGGTTGCTTTCAAATAGTGACTCAGTGAGCCTCCTCTCCTTGGCTCTGGGGCCTGTGAGCAGGTGCTGTACAGCAGTTGCCGTGTCCCGGCGTGCCACATGGATTCCACATCCCAAGGCCATGTTCTCATGGTGCTGGTTAGAGCAGGACACTGGTCTGTGAGTCAGGAAAAGAGCTGGCTTTTCGGGGAGTGTGACCTGGCCGGACTTCTGCCTCTTCCAGGCTTACGCCAGCAAGGAGGTGATTCTGAGCGGAGGTGCCATCAACTCTCCACAGCTGCTCATGCTCTCAGGCGTCGGGAATGCTGACGACCTCAAGAAACTGGGCATCCCTGTGGTATGCCACCTGCCTGGTGAGCCCCCTTCTTTACTGCTCCCCAGGGGCTGTCTGTGCTCAGCAAATGGCTTAGTGTATCTTAATAGCATGGAGTGGGGAGGTGGTGGCAGTCAGTGCTCCTTAGAACTGTCACATCATCCCCGTGAGGCTGAAGGTCTCCCAGGCTCACTGGACCCTGTCACCCCTGGGCCCCAAGCCTTGTGTTGTTTTCCCTCTCTCTTCCCCGGCCATCCTGTTTCACTTGGAGAAGGGCACCTTGCAGCAGGGAGCATCTGCCCGTAAAGTCCCACTGGGTCAGCCATGGGCGTGTCACCAGGGCAGCTCTATGGTGAGAGGGGTCCAGGCCTCGTCCTTCTATCCACAGGACTCACTGGCTGCCTTGAGCATGAATGAAGTCAGCTCAGTGCTCCAGAGCCTGCTCTCCCTGTTAAGACCTAAACTGATTTTGTAAACTGTCTCAGATGCCCTTGAGGGCCAGGCTCCGTCTCTTGCCCTTCCTGATAACCTCACTCCAGGAGGGCTGGGCCTTTGTGCATTTAGGCTTCATCATGAGGGGCTTGGGGAAGTGCTGCTTCATGACAGTGACCTGCCCAGTGTGCCCAAAGGCTTGGATGAACTCATGCAAGGGCTGCATAGCACGACAGGGCTGCTTCCTCCTTCCCCACGCTGGGGTGAGGATGGGGCTGCTCTCTGCCCCTCTGGCCATCACCATCCAGCCACTGCTAACCAAGCAGTGCCTGCTGAAGGTGTGGGTCCTTGCCTCATGAAGGGGGCTGCTGAGCAGGGCTAGACACAGAGCACCCAGAGGCTGCCCTGGGAGTAAGTGACAAGGATAGGCAGCCTTGGCAGCATCAGAGGCAGGCCATACTTGGCCAGGAGTGCAAGAATGATGTCTCTGGGAGGCAGCCTTTAAACTGAGACCAGTCTTTAAATCGAGCTCCTGCTCGGTCCAGAAGACAAGTGATTAGGGGAGAATTTTTCAAAACCAGGGGGATATTGAGAAGCAGCTGAGCGCCCTTGGTAGCCATTTTCTTACCTATTGCCTCCCGTATCAGGGGTTGGCCAGAACCTGCAGGACCACCTGGAGATCTACATTCAGCAGGCATGCACCCATCCCATCACCCTCCATTCATCACAGAAGCCCCTGCGGAAGGCCCGCATTGGTCTGGAGTGGCTCTGGAAATTCACAGGTGAGCACACTCATCGGTAACCTGGGAGGAGACTATGAGCATTGAGACCTCCTTCCTCAGGAGCTGAGCAAGGGTTCTGGCCACTGCGCATTGGGTTTGATGCTGAACTATGCCATTTACCTTAGCCCTGAGTCTCAGTCTTTCCATCTTCAAAATGGGGATGCACAGTTTCAACCTGACGGGTTGAAGCGAGGACCAGAAGCAATAGCACGTACCAAGGAGCTTGGCCCAGGGTCTGCTCAAGGTGAGACTCCTCAGGGCTTAGGGGCTGCTCTTCCTTACAGATGGGCAGGGATGGCCTAGTGCTACACAGCAGGTGAGGTCCAAGGAACCGGGAGAAAAGGTGGAGAGAGGAGACTTTGGGGCTAGACTGCAGAATCAGCATTCATCTTTCAACCTTTTCCATTTGATTTCTAGCTGCACCTGGGCCAGGAAATGGTAGTTTGAAATCCTGCTCATCCACTCAGCCTGTATTTCTCACACACCTACTATGCAGTGTGTGCTGTACTATGTGGTGGGAAGAGCCAGGAAAGCAGGTGGCATTGGCAGTGGCAGAATTGGCCCAGGTAGAGGGCAGAGCTGATGCCCCCACTTCAGGCAAATAGTTGACATTTTATGGTGTGGTGCTGGGTGAGCCTCCTGTAGGGGGTAAACTGATGTGGACAGGACTTGGGTCCAGTCACCAAGAGGGAAGCCAGGAACAGCTGGCCCACCTGCCACGTCCTGACTGGCTCTTCTGCCTCATCCTCTTCTGCTTCTCAGGGGAGGGAGCCACTGCCCATCTGGAAACAGGTGGGTTCATCCGCAGCCAGCCTGGGGTCCCCCACCCGGATATCCAGTTCCATTTCCTGCCATCCCAAGTGATTGACCATGGGCGCGTCCCCACCCAGCAGGAGGCTTACCAGGTGAGCAGGGGGAGGAGGCATGGCTTCCCAGGGTGTTTCCTTCCTACCATCCAGGAAGGAAGATGCTCTCATGTTCCAAGGCAGCATTCTCCCTGGTGCCACATGGCTGCAGAGTTGGGGGCATAGAGGCCTGTCCCCTGCCTTCCAGCTGTCCAGCATGTTTGGGTGGAGAGAGGAGCAGGGAGGGAGGCCAGCGAGTCAGTCTTTGTGGTGCATGCCAAGTGTATGACTGGTCCATGGAGACGAGGTCCCGAGTGCCAGAAATGGGACAAATAGGGGTGCTGATTTGGCCCTGGAATCACCATCTCTGAAAGCTTTGAGCCATGGAGTATGAGGCCAGGATGAAAGAGTGATTCACCGAGGTGGTTTGTAATCGCTTTGTGGAGGTGGGTACCATGTGGGCAAATGCTAACATGCCTCCGCTCCCCACTGACTCTGGAAGCAGAGGCCCACCGTGCAGGTAAACAAGGGTCGGTAGAGGTCACTGTGGATGTCTGTGGAGGGACCATCACTGCTTCCTCTGTGTTCTCCTAGGTACACGTGGGGACCATGCGGGGCACAAGTGTGGGCTGGCTCAAACTGAGAAGTGCCAATCCCCAAGACCACCCTGTGATCCAGCCCAACTACTTGTCAACAGGTAATTCAGCCACCTGCATCTGCCTGGCCCTGGGCTTGAACAAATGAATGCCTTGTGAGGTTCTTGCTTGCCCCTGAATCGTACCCTTGGACTACACTTTACAAGACAAAAGTGCTCCTCTGTCATCCCCCGCCCCATCACTTCAGGCTGTAAACTTGCTTCAGCAGCCCTTTCGTGTCCTGGGACACATGAAGTAACCCCAGGGCTTCATTTTAGACAGCATGGGAGATTTGCATCTTTCAGAACAATCTGCCACGAGGTAAGGGAGACCACGCCGTGTGGGTGCCAGGTCTGTAGCTAGAGCATTGTTCCTGTTATTACTCTGAGCAGCCTCTAAAAGCACATTCCATTCCTGGGCCTGCCTCTTTGCATGCAGCAAAAATGAGCACTGTCCACTGGGCAGGTTTTGCCCAGCGATGGCTGCAGGGTGCTCACAGCAACCCTGTGGCAGGGGCGGGTTTTGTGTTCTCATCCCTGTCCTACAGGTAAGTCAGACCCCTCATTTCAACTTGGGCCTCTGGGCGGGCTGTGTCCGTGTAGGATGCTGCCTTTGAGCTGCACAGTACAGTCTAACCAGCTATGAAGTCTAACCAGCAGGTGACAAGCAGCCTGCTGGCTCAGTCCCCCAAGGCCCTGAACTTTGTCCCCAAACACCATCTCCTCAGACAGCTTACGGAGCTTCTCCATGCCGTGAATCTTCCAGTGAGGCCAGCATGGCAAAAGGAGGGGTTTTCACCTGTTTCTTCTCCTCAACAGAAACTGACGTGAAGGATTTCCGTCTGTGTGTGAAGCTCACCAGAGAAATTTTTGCACAGGAAGCCTTCGCTCCGTTCCGAGGGAAAGAGCTCCAGCCGGGAAGCCATGTTCAGTCAGATAAAGAGATAGATGCCTTTGTGCGGGCAAAAGCCGACAGTGCCTACCACCCCTCTTGCACCTGTAAGATGGGCCAGCCATCTGATCCCACCGCCGTGGTGGATCCGCAGACAAGGGTTCTCGGGGTGGAAAACCTCAGGGTTGTCGATGCCTCCATCATGCCCAGCCTGGTCAGTGGCAACCTGAACGCCCCCACCATCATGATTGCAGAGAAGGCAGCTGACATTATCAAAGGGCGGCCTGCACTCTGGGACAAAGACGTCTCTGTCTACAAGCCCAGGACGCTGGCCACACAGCGCTAAACAGTTGCTGCTAGAGGATGACTGGGGAAGCCCCCTGATGAGCCAAGAGGACCAGCACAGCCCTTGCTCCCAGGCTCCTTCCAGAAACTGTGTAGCACCCTAGGATCCAGGTGGCTGAGAATGGCTACTTATCACACCTCTCCTTCTATCCCTACTCAGTGGCTGAGAATGGGATAAACTCTTGGGAAATGAGACAAATACTGGGCAGTGGATCAAGCTCCTTTTCCCCAGACTTTCCCTGTGGGCTGCTGGGGAAGGCCAGCATTCAGGCTGAGATGCTCCTCCCTGCCTCGTGGAGGGACAGCAGGGGAGGAGGGTTAACTCCTGCCGCATCCTTTGTCTTGTGTTCACGTGGCATTCTCTAACCCAGGGAAGTGGTTCCTTCCCAGGGCATGCACAGAAGCTGGGTGCCTGCCAGATGTGCACAGGCTCACCAAGGAAGGGGCATCCTCCTCCTCGAGCTGCAAGCTTTAGCTGAGGCAGAGAGTCACACAGTAGTTAGTTCAGCCTGGGCTGGCACATAAGTCCCCGGTGTCCCTGATCAGAGGGGAAAGTTGCCTGCTGGCAGAAAAACTGGCTTTCCCTTTCTTCCTAATTTCACTCTTAGAGTCAGGCAGGTAACTGGGGCTCCGCTGGGTCACTCTGAAAGGGTTGTGGCCCACCTCTCTGAATCTCTGGTTCTTATTAAACCAGAGCCAGGTGTAGTGGCTCACACCTATAATCCCAGCACTTTGGGAAGAGCACTTGAGCTCAGGAGTTCAATACCAGCCCGGGCAACATAGTGAAACCCTGTCTCTGGAAAAAAAAAAAAAAATTAGCTGGGCATACTGGTGTACACCTATAGTCCCAGCTACTTGGGAGGCTGAGGCAGGAGGATGGCTTGAGCCCGGGAGGTCGAGGCTCCTGTGAACCTTGATCGCACCACTGCACTCCAGCCTGGGTGAGAGACCGACCCTGTCTCAAAAAAAAAAACCCTGAGATTTTTTGGACCTTATTCAAGGAGACAGGAATCTGGAGGGAATGCCACTTGGCTTCACTACCAAAGGTTTCATGACTTAGCATTTTAAAAGGGCTTCCTTTTACCAAGAAATGCAGAAACCCAGAGCAAACCCCACATACCAGATGACTGCTTCCTACTGAAGCAGCTAGTCTGAGAAAGGACTCTCTCATATTGGGCTTGGGAAATGAGTTGGCAGCCCGAGCTGCCCCAGCAGTGGACAAGGCTGGTTAATTCTTATTCTCTAGACGTGCACAGGAACAGACCAGGATGGCAAATGCAGTTAAGCACAGCCATGCACACCCTGTTCCTGTAGAAATGCCACTGAAAGAAAAATTCAAGATTGGAGTTTTGGAGGAAAAAAACACACAAGTAGCATTTACAACAGCTCTTTGCTCTTTAAATTTCTTACCATTCAATAAAGTAATCCAGTCACTTACATTTGAACTGAGATGCCTTCTCCAGACTGATCCGACGAGGTAATGAACATGAAATGCACTAGGATTCTTCCAAAGACATCCACATCCACCGTCAAGGGCTGGGAAGAAAAGTGGTGTTATGTGGAAACCGCTGTACTAGGCCCAGAGTAAGGACAGGAGCGAATTGGGGGATTCCAGGCTTTGCTGGGATCGGAAGGTACTAAGGTGGCTTATAGACGTTGGGGGCCTGACAGCCACTACTTAGGTTTCTGAGAAAAACCTTCTAGAAAGGCAGCATGGAAGAAACCTATCACACCTCTCCTTTTAAAAATCTTAAGCAGCTCTTGTTTAATCTTACCTGTATTTTTTTATTCCAAGAGAGGATCAAGAAAGAAAATTCTAAATCTGCCAAGACTTATTTCTCCTACGGAGGTCCCCATCTGCCCCACAGCAGCAGTCCATGGCCATCAGTCACCTGCGTCTTGGGGCTGCCTGCAGGAGTGCAGGAACAGCAGTTCAGGTGCCAGTCCCAGGGCTCGGAGGGCCTCGTGCAGCTCTCCTGCTGGAGCATGTGTGGACTCGGGAACGGGATGGTCCCGGGCCAGCCATAACTCTGCTGACCCTTCTTCTTTGGAACACATATGGATATGGCAGGGTGACAGTCACTTAGTTCTACTATCTCTGCGTCCCATGGTGTGTCCGCCTGTGAGACCATGGTCGGTTCAGTCCGGTGGCTGTATTTTAAAATAAGCAAATTGTCATGTGGTAAGAGGAGCTCATTGGGGGTGCTGCTCAGTTGCACCAGGCCCTTCTCTCTGAAATACTTAGTCATGTTCTATGCAGTCGTACAATTTGGCCATAAACAGAAATGAGATTCAAAAGAAAAGATGGTGAGTGTCACATGTCCAGAACCTGAGAGTTCCCCTGCCATGAGGGGAGCCTTTCACCCCAGGAGGAGAGGCTGTCAGCTGAGAATGCCGGCATGGGGAGAAAGGAACTTGCTACAAAGTGGGGTGCACATAGGGTCCCCCCATCTTCAGTCTCATAGGGAATCAGGCCCCTTGGGGAAAAGCCTACAGTACCTAAAAAACAGAAATGTGCTTTGCAAACAGTGGTTCAAATAGCACAACAGAATGCTCTGCATGTGCCGAGTGATCTCAGGAGCCCTGACCTGTTGCAGAAGGCTGTGCTGAAGCTGCTGCACTAGTAGAAGGCTGTTCTGATGGAATAGGGGACGGGTGGGCTGCAAAGGAGCCAAGAGCATCTGCTAGCCCGACTAGAGATGGTGAGCTCCTGAAGCAGGACTTGTAAGCACCTAAGCATCTAGTCTTTCTGCCTGCAGCGTGCGTTGCAGGCATCATCATCTCCACGAATTCAGATAGATTCTTTTTGGCTGGGCTTGGCTCACACCTGTAATCTCAGCACTCTGGAAGACCGAGGTGGGTGGATCACTTGAGGCCAGGAGTTCGAGACCCACCTGGCCAACATGGTGAAACCACATCTCTACTAAAAATACAAAAATTAGCTGGGTATGGTGGCACACGCCTGTAGTCCCAGCTGCTCGGGAGGCTGAGACAGAATGGCTTGAACCTGGGTGGCAGAGGCAGCAGTGAGCCAAGATTGCACCACTGCACTCCAGCCTGGGTGACAGAGTGAGACTGCCCCCTCCCACCAGCCCGTGTACAAAAAAAACAACAACAAAAAACAGATTCTTCTCCAGCCAACCATGTCCCACCACTTAGAGGTGATTTCATGCTTCTACTGATAAGCCAGTTTAACATCAGTTCCAATACAGATTTTTTTAAAGCTAAAATGCCTATCTCTACTGGCCCTGTTTAGTGGCCCAGGCTGTCCCCACAGGACATCCCCGAGATCACCCTGTCACTCCTGATGTTGGAACCAGGGCGCAAGCCTGCTCCTCATTCTCTCTTGCCCTCCCAGTCCCCAGGAGAGGAGAAGAAATACTGTTTTAGAGAAATAAGAACCTTTTCAACAAAACATCCCTGGCATCAGTTGTCTAGTCAGGGAGTCGAGGCTCTGTGCATGATGTCAGCTCTACTGCTAACTACTTTTTATAAACCAGCCAGATGCCCATCATAACAATAAAAACCTTTGTAGGAGATGCAATTGGCAAAGACGCTTATGACACCGATAAGTATACAAGGTGAAACTGCTCCAGTTTTTTTCACAGCAGGGTCAGTAGTAAAGCAAGTGGTGCCCCTGGTCCCATTTCACAAAGGCGAGCCTGCGCCGAGAGGTACCGTGGCCCTCACAGCCCACCAGGCCTGGCCTTCGCCCAATTCTGAAACTCCTTAGGACAGAGCTGGAAAGGGACACCTGGCAAAGTGCGATCCAGCTGTCTGGGTGGATGTCGGAGTCCACAGGCTGAGCAGAGATGGTTCTCAGTGAGGTTCTCGATGCCAGTTGACGGTGAAATCGTAGCTGTCATTTACATTTTGTGAGATTATGAAAAACACAAGATTAAAGAAACAATATATTATTCTTGTGGACACAAAATGTGTATTTTTCAGGTGGGGAGGGAACCAAAAAGGAAAACCATTTCATCTTAACACTTTCCTAAAACAAAGGAAAAAAACAACAACATGATCTACAACTCCAAATTTTTCTTACAAAGAAAAATTTAATATTCGATGAGAGGTTGAACCAGGCTTAAAGCAGATAGATATTAGGAAGTGGTGCAGCCTATAAAAACGTCAGTTTTTAAGCCCTGACTTTGGAAAAGAACATCGCCTCTACCAGACACTCAGGGTCCTGGTCTGGCAATTTTGGCCGGATGAGAAGCCACACAGTAAGACCAAGACCCAACAGAGACACAGTGTCCAAGATAATGTTGACAGTGGTGTAGCCCTTTAGGAGAAACGGTGCTCCCTGCAGCTGGTATGAGGTTACCATGGGCACCAAAGGAGCCAGGAGGATAAGAAAGAATATCAGAGCTGAGTCATTTCAGAGCTGCCCTGACAGTACCTGCCCTGTCAGAGGCAAACGCCAGCTCTGTGTGAGGAGAGCTCCCAAACATAACAAAATTATTACACAGCTTTATTCTGAAGAACATTTTGCATTTTAATAAAAAAGGATTTATGTCAGGAAAGAGTCATTTACAAACCTTGAAGTGTTTTTGCCTGGATTAGAATAAGAATGTCATAAGAAGAGGTCTGTAAGGTCTTCATAACAAAGTGGTGTTATTTACAAAAACAAAACAAAACAAAACAAAAAACCATTAACAGGTAGTCTGTATACTATTAAAAATTTTAGACCAAAATTGCTACCTGTCTTTTTGATTGCAGGGAATCCCTGCCAAGGTAACTTGATAGTCAGCATACTCCCGTTGACAGAAAAGGAAGCCATGATGGTTCTAATTATCCAAAAGTGGGTTTTCATCAGGACGTACAATCAGAGTGTGAGTGCATTCTAATGAAAACTTCAGCCCTCATTCAATTGCATATAAAAGCCCTCAAAGAGAACACACAGTACAGCAATGTATAAAAGGCAACAATACGATTTGTATAGACCCCGACATTCCAATCCTATAGATCACCATGTTGCTTCTTCCTTCCCCCTACCCCAGCACCCCTTATTTCTAAAGCAGCACCACCAGTCCCCAGAAGACAAGAACAGCTGTACCTCATTCATCTGTGCATTTCTGCACCAGAGATGCAAAAATGCCCTGTGTGGGCAGCAGAGAAAACCATAACTATGGATGCCCTAGGGGCAGAATAGCCGGCTGGACCTGCTCTGTAATTACCAGAGGGTTGTTAACGTCAAACAAAACCAAAGATAGCTGCAACCCACCGTGGATCCAAAGGTACAGTATCAAAATCGTAGAACTCTTGCCCAAAGAAAAGACTGCAAAGAGCCATCTGGTATATCTTGTGGAAAGATCAGTTTATAGTGACTCAAAATATTTTAGAAAAATTTCTGTAGTGTCAAGCTCTTTCAAACTTAAAATTTTACCCCCAGAGGATTTTCACTGAATAAATGAGAATTGGCTCTATTTCTTCTACTTCTGGATAGCCCGAGTAAAAATACTATTAATTTCTAGATTTCAGTGGGGAACTACAATTATTAGGACCCATGGATATTGCTGCAGTTCAAATACGGTACAGTAATTACAAAATATAGACCATCTCTTTACAAATACAAATTATAGTATATTACAAGTCATGTACAGTAAATCTATAATTTTAAACTAGTGTATCTAAGTTTACCTGGTTGCGAGTGCATTATTATTCCAGTTTACAGTGGCCCTTAGCATGACAGTCAGAAACCGACCATCGGAGTGATATTCTCTTATGTAAACTGGCGTCACATCACAGAAAACCTTATTTATAAGGTCCATTGCCCTTACAATGACCGCTGGTAGCTGGGTTCTGACTTACGCGCTGTATTTCAGAACAGCTAAACAGGAACCAGGATGCAGTGTATTTGGGGGAAAGGGTTTAAAAATGGATATGTTGGGCCCAGTGACTGTCTGATATGCTAGACCGATGGCTGAGGTAATGACACAGGTGTGATGGTCGTCATCACCTTTACCTTCCCCCGCCCCCCCGCCATGCCTTCAGGTGGGTGGGCCTGGTGCCCCGGTACATGGGAGAAGTAGACTCCACAGCAGGGCCCATCTGGACAATGGGGCAGGGCGGGTCTGCCCTCCTCACCCATCCTCTGTGAGAGGGTGGGGTCTGCTGTTTCCTGCAGGTGAGGCTGAGGGCAGGGTCCTCTGCCAGGCTCCATCACTCGGGACCTGTTCCTACCAGGTTTATGGCTTTCTTGAGGCATGACATCTCTTATACAAAAGTCTAATTGAATATTACTCCCAACTAGTGCCTAAACTTTCCTAACTATGAGGCACTTTTCCCCTGGCCCTCCTGCGCCCCACCTGAGGCCAGAGTCAGTCTGCCCCTCGCTGGGGGCTACAAGGTGGTGATGCATATCATTTCATCTGCCAGGTCCTCCTCATCCCTCCCAGGGTCTGGCTCTTCATCGCTGTAGCCAGGACCAAAGTCCTGTAGCTCATAGTCCTGCTGGTGTGAGAGGGAGCCCACATCCCCGTTGGCTCGGGGACGCACGTTCCCATTAAGCAGGGTGCTGGCTGCACTCTCCATCTCATCGATGGTGAGGTCACAGGCATCGGCGATTTCATGTTTTGTTGCTGACACAAATTTTGGGTCCCTTGCATAGCGTCCCAAGCCTTCAGATATCAGGACCTGTACAGGAAAGAGGGATGGACGGCATGGGGGTGTTATAAGGCTTTGCAGGGCAGGGGAGAGGACAGAAAAATCAACTCCAGTGCTAACTTAACTGCACCATGTGCTTTGGGGATGCGGCTCAATCATGTTTTCTGGAGCTCATACATAATTAATGTAAATGGCTTTGAAAATGCCCTGGAGCTTAAAAAACTACACAAGGCCCAACAAGAGTGAAACCCACTGGGGTAAGACATTTAGTATAAACTGAAACATACTGCTGGAACAGCACCCATAATGCCAGCACAGCTCATTTATGAGCTGTATGGTGGTGACCAGTGTTTAGGGTTTTTTTTGTTTTTGTTTTTTAAGACAGAGTCTCCCTCTGTCACCCAGGCTGGAGTGCAGTGGCGTGATCTCAGCTCACTACAGCCTCCACCTCCCAGGTTCAAGCGATTCTCCTGCTGAAGTCTCCTGAGTAGCTGGGATTACAAGCACACACCACCACACCAGGATAATTTTTGTACTTTTAGTAGACAAGCGTTTTCACCATGTTGGCCAGGCTGGTATTGAACTCCTAACCTCAGGTGATCCATGCACCTCAGCCTCCCAAAGTACTGGGATTACAGGTTGAGCCACCGCACACAGCAGTGGTGACCAGTTTTAACTCATGCTTCAGGTACATTCCTGCTGCTCAGAAGTGTCTGACTGAGGGACACTGGCTCACAGCCTGGCCACCCTCCCACCACTGCCTCTCCTGCTATTGTGGTTGCACCTCTGCTGCTCCTGGTGCTTCCTGCCCTCTGTGACCAAGAGCCATACTCACTGCCTCCACCAAGCTGTCTGCGCTCCTCTGCTTGTCACTGTTTTTGTTCCGGAAGCTGCTGGGAATGGTCAGGCTGGCTGGTGTGAAAGTCCGGTAGGAGATATCGGGCTCGTCTGTGTACCAGGAGCTGCGGTGCAGGGACGGCAGGCTGCCGTTCACCTGGTCCAGGGCCTCCGACTGCTCCACTTGGATCAGGGGAGTGTAGCATGGTGTCCAGTCCCGGTAGGGAGGGGTCGCTGGAGGCGTGGCCCATGACCGGGTCGAGTGACTCGGTGAGTACTTCTGGGCTTTACTGGAATCTAAACCAGCAACTGCCATAATCTGAGGAGAGAGGAGTATTGAGACACCAGAGGCCCTGGCCTCAAACCTCCTGCACACAGACCAAGCATGGGTGCTGCGCTCTCCAGGGGCGGTCCAGGGACTGGACCAGGCTTGGAAGGGACATGGGCACACTGAAGTATGCTGAGTGAATGGCCAGTGACGACTTGGTTTTCTAGCACACTGCTTTCTTTTTCCCCGAATCCATAATGCATTTTCTATGACTGTTCCCAAGGAGATATCAGTTGCTAATTCATGAAATTGCTTCAGGGAAGCCCAACAAGCTGTGGGTATGAACACACCACCCAATTCATGCTGGGCTTACATACCGAAGTACATTCAGGGGAAGCTACAGGGCTTCCCAGCACTTACATGACAACATAGCTGTTTCTCTTTGCTCTGGAGTAACACATCCTAGAGCCGGCATTTGGCATGTGCTAAAGCACTAAGTACAAGCCCCAGGCTGACAATCCCACAACAGCAGATGCACCTTGGGGTTCACACTCTGCAGAGAGGGGCGCTGTAAACAGCACAGGCCCATGCCAACCACCCTGTCATGCACGAATGGATGGCATCTCTGATGTGACACTTTCAGAAAGAAAAATTGCCATATTCGTATCCTCGAGGGAAAGCCCTGGTGAGTGGCCTCTGGCCCCACTCTCTCATCTGTGCAGCCACCCTCAATGTGGGCAGATTGTTCTCCCTGGACTGCTCCCTTTGTAGGCAGGGCAAGTTCACCCTGCATGGTGCCCACAGGGCCCTGCCCACGGAGGGACCCATAAACTTGTTTTAACAAAGGAACTACTTCTTGGCAAAAATCAAGGGCTACACTGACTGTTCAGAATCAGCTAAGTAGCCCCCACATCCTGCGCTCAGATCACATCAGGCTCTGTATTCAATACAAGGAAGAGGTGGTGGGGGTCGCGGAAGGTACCTGGGCAGAGAGGCCAGCTTTGACAGCTGGCTCCTTGGATTCAAATGCTAGCAGCCACTCACTTGCGCATGACTGGGCAGAATGGGGCTCATGGCCATGGCCATTTGGCAGGATTGTTACAAGGATTAGCCAGACTGTAGGTGAAGATTCTCTCCTTCCCTCCTGGTGCTTAAGGCCAAGGGGAAGGGCATGACCTGATGGTGGGTCTCATGTGGGGTGCCCCAGGGCATGGGGGCGAGGCCAGGCGGCCGCTCACCTGTTGCTGCATCAGGTGCAGAGGCAGGGCCGTGCGGTGGGGGAAGAAGGTGGGAGATGACGGGATCTCTTCCTGGCTGCTCTGCCGGCGCAGGCACTCAAAGTTGAAGGAGGATCTCCGGTGGGCTGGGAAAGCAAAGGACATCATGCAGTTGTGAAGCAAGTTCTCTGCCAGGACACTGTCTCTTGGAGTCAGGGTGGCCCAATGCTCAGCAAGGAGCCCAGGAGGAAGCAAGTGGTTTGTCCAAGAGAAAGATTAGGTTGTGAGGTCTCCAAACTTTAGGAGGAGAGGATGAAGGAAGAAGCCTCAGTGAGGGATGTTTTTTAAAAAGTATGAACTTACGGCCAGGCGCAGTGGCTCACACCTATAAACCCAGCACTTTGGGAAGCCAAGGAGGGTGGATCATGAGGTCAAGAGATCGAGGTCAACTGACAAATATAATGAAACCCTGTCTCTACTAAAACTACAAAAATTAGCCAGGTGTGGTGGCATATGCCTGTAGTTCCAGCTACTTGGGAGGCTGAGGTTGGAGAATCACTTGAACCCAGGAGGCAGAGTTTGCAGTGAGCTGGGATTGCACCACTGCACTCCACCCTGGGTGACAGAGTGAGACTGTCTCCAAAAAAAAAAAAAGGTACGAACTTCTTACTTTTAAATGTTCACCTGTTCTCAGGAGGAGGAGCGGAGGCAGCCCATAGTGCAACTGATCTAGGTCAGAAGCCCTGGCCCTGCATACTGTGAGGAGCGCACAGCACTTCAGTGCAAGAACGTAGTCCTTCCAGAACCCCACGATGCTTCCCGCTGTCACCTTCCAGATGCCCTAAGTGTCCCCAGGGGCTGAGATATCTTGCCAAAGCTCCTGTGTTTACACCTGTTTTAAAGGGAAGGACTTTACCTGCCCTGGTGGGTTTGACCAGGTAATAGCAAATTTTTTTTCACTGGGAAAGATTCAGCACTGAAGACAAAGGACACCTCTAACTTTAAGAACACGCTTGTCCTGCGAACAGCTCTTCCAACAGAGGCTCACACACAGGCTGAGCCGTGACAAGACAATCCATAATGCCCAGCTTCACAGGACGCCAGGCCCATGACATCAGTCTGAATCCTGGGACACAGTCAGCAGCCTCCTCCCAGAAACCTCCTACCCTTGCAGGGGCCTCCTCCGAGAGCACACCTGTAGTTTATAGGCATTTCTACGGCTCCTATCTTGACTGCGCTTTCCTCAGGTCACAGGGCATTTCTCAGCCCTGGCAAAACTCCACATGCCTCTCATTCTTCTATTGGAAAGCCCAGGGACTAGCTGGGAGAGGGCTCCCTGGCACAGTGCCGTTGCACACAGAGGCCGGGCTGAGCCCTTGGCTAGGCACTGCCCAGCAGAGAGGAACGAAACAGCCAGTCCCAGCCTCTTGCACCCAGTACACACTGTGGGGCCTCCTTGTTCA
The DNA here is from genome assembly GCF_001604975.1 of Cebus imitator. Classification (NCBI taxonomy): domain Eukaryota; kingdom Metazoa; phylum Chordata; class Mammalia; order Primates; family Cebidae; genus Cebus; species Cebus imitator. Next base: position 383,427 of record NW_016107315.1, read on the forward strand.
GTTGCCGACATGGGACACACACACTGCCTCATCAGAAAGCCCTCCCTCTACCCAACACCCGGTGGCCAACTGTGCTATGGAGCATAGGTTTCCAGATCTGAGAGCTGGGAGACAGAGCAGCAGACCCTCTCCCGTGTGAGGTGCTTTTCCATTGCCAAACTTCTCCATGGATCCCTGCCATCTCGTGTGCTCTGCATAACACTCTCTGGAGGAGGAGGGAATCCCTCTGCAGCTGAGAATGCAGGTAGAAGAGTGAAACGTTCTCCCTGCCCAAAGTCTGAGCTGCGGGGCAGCAAAGCAAAACCACCTTACGAATCATAAGCACGTCCATTGCTGCCCACTCAGGCTCCTCTCCAGCACTGTGGCCGGTGGGATTCATGTACTTGCTGGATTGGCCAGGTTGGCAACAGACAAAGGCCGAGGCCTGAGGAAGGCAATGGAACTCACAGGGGTGAGGGCCTCCGCGCGGCCTCCTCTGCATCTGCTTCATCTACTATTCATGGGAACGAAGTAACTTCATTTAGCAGCATGTGTTTGGGGCTGAGGAATTAAATATTAACCATGGAAATGGGCCTGGTCATACTCTCCAGTGGGGTTGTGACAGCTAGAGTGAGGCAGAGGGCCCTGGGCACCTCCCAGCGGTGCTCTTTATAGTATACGCAGTTGGCAGACTCAGAAGCCAATGTGTCATGGCTATTTTTGGTTACTGATTAGAGTTCTGCTCAAAAATATGTTTCATTCCTCAGAAATTCCAGAAATGGATAGTCCTTAACCATCATCAAAATGCCCACATGCCCAAAATGAAACTGCTCATCCAGAAGCTAGAAGGGGTCAGGGCTGCACCTCTTCCTCCAGCTGGAGTTCCTCGCTCAGGATGACCCAGACCCTCCAGCTCCTGCCATCCACCACTGCAGGGGGAAAGCATATGGCGGCAGCCAGCCCCAGCCCCTCTAGGCAGGATGGGTTTCCTGGCCCCAGAATGAAGGGGACCAACAAGTCCAAAACCTGCACCGTGAGCAGAGGGCACTGACAGACCTGACACAAACACGGGGGAAGAGGAGGGAAGATGAGGGAGGAGGAGGGAAGATGAAGGAGGAGGAGGGAAGATGAGGGAGGAGGAGGAAAGGATGAGGAGAAGATGAGGGAGGAGGAGGGAAGATGGAGGAGGAGGAGGGAAGAGAAGGGAGGAGGAAGAGGGAAGGTGAAGGAGGAAGAAGAGGGAAGATGGAGGAGGAGGGAAGATGAAGGAGAAGGAGGGAAGATGAAGGAGGAAGATAAGCCCTGGAGAGGCCTGAGGACAGATGGACACCAGAATGCCCAGGTGCCCCTCAGAGGTGTGGAGTTTTGCAAGACAGGGCTGGGGCACAGCCAGCTCTGCACCTGAACCTATTCTTTCCCTTTGAGGGCTCAGTCACCCCATCACAGAGTGGAACAGGACTGACAACAGCAAAAGCATGTGTGTGATGTGCCTACTTCTCAGGATGGTCCCAGGTTCAAAGACAATGTTATGTATGCAAACACCCCTTATCAGCTGTGTGTGTGCAATCTTAGGGCCCTCACAGCCTCTCTGTTTTCGAAGAGAGTCAAGCACAGCACTGAAGAGGCTGCAACTCTATCATGTGGGATGTGGATGAGAAAGAAAGGAAAGTAGATATGCTCTCCAGCCTGGGGCTATCTTGAGGACTAAGGGTCCTAACCTGGCAGCACTCATCCATCACTGGCCCCCAGAGCGGGGGTTGGGGGAGAGGCACACTGTTCCCCAGGAGGTTCCACCCACGAACAAAAAATCTGGCCTCACATGCTGGGGTGGGAGGTAGTAGGCGTCTCCTTGGAGATCTCCGTGAATCATAGCAAATGGGCGAGTCATCGTCCTCCAAGAAACCTTGGGGTTGATGGTAGCCTCGGAGCCTCTCAAAGTCCACGTTTCGGCCTGGGTATCTGCTGTAGTAGCCATAGTTTTGCCTGGCAGTCAGAAAAGAGATGGGGCAGTAAAGTTCTAGGTAACAAGCTCTTCACTCAGCCCTGCCACACCCACCTCCTCCCTTGGACACAGTAGAACTGGCTGAGAACAAGGCTGACCTCAGTTTCATGGAAGATTCCAGGTGGAAAGCAAGGGCCATTACAGGAAGGTTGGGGACTGAAGGCCTATGCTGAGGGATGTGCTGGGAGTTTCCATCCCTCAGCTCCAGGGCAAACATGGATCACAGATGTCCTGTGAGCCAAGCTCTCACCCACTCATTCCCTCTGTGAGAGCCTCTCTCCTGAGCGCCTGCCCTCTGCCAGCTGCTGGGCACCAGGGATGCACGAAGCATGAGCCCACCCTCAGTGGGCTTAGAAAATGCCACGAGCACACAGAACTCGAATGCAAGCTGGAAAGGGCCAATGCTGGAAGAGAGGCACTCATGTGGTTCTGTGAGGTTTTCTTTTCTGGGGTGTGTGGGGGGCAGACTTCAATCCCAGTCATGGAGATAAAATGAAAGGTCCTAGAGGAGGTCCTTCAGAGGTGGGATGAGGCCAGCAGATGGAGTGAGGGCATCCAAGCAGCGGCCACAGTGTGAGCAAGAGCCCTAGAGAAGGGAACACAAATCCATTTGGCTCAGAGTCAGTGGTTCCAGAAGTCAGGCATTTGAAGGAGACATGGGGAAGGGCCACAGGAGCAGAGGGTGAGGGTCAGGCTGTGGCTCAGATGCCAGATGCCACCTCACTGCCATTCCACTTCCATTTCACTGGGCCCCTAGTCACAGTGAGGTGCAGTTCCAAGAAGACAGCAGAAGGTGATTTTCATCTGCCTGTGCCACCTGCTGCCCCTCCCAAAGCAGAGTGCCCATTCTAACCACAAACATTCTTGTTGGTGGACAGAAGCCAGAGAGACCCCTCTGCTGAGTGACCCCTTGTTTCTTCATCTCCAGGAGAGACCCCCTGAAGGGGCAGGAGACAGGCGCTGTGCATGAGGACCCTGGCCAAGCTCCGGGCTGGCCAAGCCACTGTACACACAGAGACCGGGGTCCGCCAAAGCTCCCAGTGTTAATTCAGCAAAAACTGATCTCTCCAAAGACGGGGTGGCGGGAAGACGTTAACCCAGCCATGAAGCAGGCCCAGCTCCTGTTTCTCGAGCCTTCACTAAAAAGCCTCAGAGGTCCCCGGTGGAAATAAGGCAACAAGTCTGAAAGAATAGGCCCAGCCTGCCTCTCTGTGGCTCTCTCCAATTCCAGCTCTCCCTGTGGCCCAGAGGTTCTGCTCCCATTTTGCTTTTTTGGGGAAACCCAAGTGCAGCTGCTGGTGGCCCTTGGCTTCCTGAGCAGGCACAGCACCAGGGCAGGGCGGCCTCCTGCTCTCTGCAGGAGCCAGAGCAGCTCACCTGCTCCAGGTGGGCGAGCTGTCGTCCTCGTAGCACTCCTCGCTACTGAAATACTCCTGCTCCCCCAAGCAGCGGGGGTCCCTGAAGTAGCCATGTATCTCTGGATCTTCCCGGCAAATAGTTGGGAGCTGCTCATCTCCTGAGTCAGACCTGCAGTTAGAAGAGACGATCTGAGAGCCTGGGCAGGCGGCAGATAATTCCTGCTGCAGCCACACCTGTGCATGCGGCCGGTGACCCTGCCCGGGTGCTCCTGACTCCTCCCAAGCAGGACTCAAGTGGCACTGGACTGTTCAGGCTTCTGGCAATGGCGTCATGTGTGTCTCTGTGGTGTGTATGCCAGGATGGGGTCTCTCTCAGTGTCCTGCACAATGTTGGTGTCAAACCATTGTGTCCAGAGGCCTTGGAGTCAAAGGAATAGGCGCAACTTGGAGAATAGAACAACAACAACAACAAAATGGACCTAGAGTGCTGCAAACAGTGGTTGGTGGCCCCAGGAAGACGACTCCGGGCTTCCAGGGCATCTGCTCGGATCCCTTCCTCTCCTTCTAGCCCCCTAGCTCCAGCCCAGTGTGACTTCAAAACCTGGAACAAAGGAGCTTCCCAGCCACTGATCTCCTGGCTATATCAAATCAGGAAGGCCGAGCGAGTTCTGGATACAGTGCCACAGGGGAAACCGTCACAGAACATGTCTACCACATTCCCAAAGGCTGCCCTGCCCCAGGACTGTGGTAAGTCTCCCTGAAACCCGGCTCATCCTGGCTTCAGTCCTCAGAAGAAGACTTGGTGACATCGATCCTCACTCCAAGGGAAGGATGGTGCCTCCTCAGACTTCTCCACTTTCTCGCACCCTGCTTGGGCCCACATGGCTCCCGACTTCTCTTGATAACACGACACCAGAAGACCTGTGCTCCCCCCACCCACAACAAAATGAACATTCTGTCCATGATTCAACTCAGGTCAATACGTGTGGAGTGGAAAATACTACACATATCTTAAGGGCTACAGGGAAAATGACAAGATCCCATTCCTGATCTTCAGGAGGTTTGGGTCATGCTGCAAAGCACCCATGAGAAGCTTGACCTCAGAGAGCAGCCAGAGCTTCCAGCCATACAGGCTGGGGCCCACGTAAGTGCACACTGCATGCTCCTAGTGCCATCGTGAGGCCTGCAGGATCCAGCCCATGGGGTGCACCTTGTGTGTGGACACCAGTCCTTGGATGGCAACAGGGTCAACACAGATACGGATCTGAAGGTGCCTTTGCTTAGAAACGACGACTTCTGACCTCTGAGTCCCCAGCCATGAATCATGATAACCTTTAATAGCCTGGCTGGAAAAAAATGTTTCTCATTCCTCAGCACTCAGAGAGGCCAACTGGTAACATACCATCACAGTATTTAACACAGAAACATAGGTAATGAACACATACCTAATGTAAGTTTCATAATAGCGGGTTCTATCCAGGAAAGGCATAACATGGGAAGGAGGGAGAAGATAAAAGTTAATTTCCAACCAAATTTACAATGCAAATATCAAGCTACCTCCTAGAGCAGGGGTTAGCAAATCACGATTCACCATGCACACATGTGCTGCCACCTGGTCTTCTATGACCCATGGGCTAGGAATGGTTTTTATAAAGGATTGAAAAAATAAACAAAATCCAAAGACAAAAAAGATTTCACCATATGCATACATGAAGTTCAAATTTCAGTGACCACAGGGGAAATTTTACCAGGACACAGTCTCACACCCATTCACTTACATATTTCACACTGCAATGGCAGAGCTGAGAAGTTGTAAGACTGTGTGGTTCTCAAAGCCTAAAATATGGACTCACTGACCCTTCAGAGAAAAAAATTCACCAACCCCTGTCACAGAGTATGTGAGCACAATTGGGAGGGTGGATTTTGTGGCTGCTGGTGTTTTAAAGCCCCTCGTCCCCCCTTACAGGATGTAAGATGGCACGTGGCCCTTATCCTTGAGGTCCATCACGTGGAAAGTGTCCAAGGTGGCAATGTCCTGGAGGGCTCTCACAGATCCTGACACAAATGCCTATGGGGAACCTCTTCCATGCCCCAGAGCGTGGAGGACAGACCCGCCTTGCTCTGTGGAACCAGACGCAACAAGGGCACCACATCAGCAAGTGCAAACACACCGTCAAGGTTACCTTTTAACACTGGACCTTCTTTGAGGCTCCCGGTCATGCTTGTGGGAAGAATGATGCCCATTTTCAGACACATGCTCAAGGTTCCCAATGCTGGGCCGCTTTCCATGGGCAGCTTTGGACATATTGGCATTATTGAGATTGGCATTTGTTGAGGTGGGAACTTGCTTTCCTATGGAATTATGGTTATGATGGTTATGACACACCGAATTTCCTGCTGGAGGAAACAGCGGTTTCTCAGTATCACTTGCAGGTGGAATTGAAGGCCTTTGGACATGCAGGGGACGGTGGGTGGTATTGGTCTGCTGAAGGGAATCTCTCCTATCACTATTAACATGATTGACATGGTTTCCAAGCAGGGCACCATTTCTCTGCAAAATAATGGGAGACAACACCAGGTAATTTAACAAGTATTTGATGCAGACTAGCTATGTTAGGTAACTTTTTCTACATGAAAAACAAATTCTAGGCAAGTTCCATAGGATCCCTGTAAAACAATCTGAGTGTCTCAATGATCAGGGTGAATGTGACTGTGTGGCAGTTGGTTCCCCCGAGATGAGGAAGGTTACCGATTTCCTGAGCGGGGGAACAAGCTGTCGGCTGTCACTCAAGTGTGCTCTTCCAGTTGCTCCAAGTTGGGGTGACATACCCATCTGGGCTGGCTGGTGGGCATGCTGTCTGGGCTGGGGGGCTGAGGGCCGGCTGGTAGATCAAAGAACTGGCCCGGGAAGGAGGAGGGTAGCATGGGCAGCTTCCCGAAGGACCCAGGATGCTCATCCACATGGCCAGTGGCTGTGGCCGAGCTCCTCAGAAGCAGACAATGAGGGGAAGGTAGGTCAGCTCAGGGAAGAAGCTGGCCTGGCCCTAGAAGAGATGCTGATGCATGGGGAGGGTCTGTAGGAGGCGGGTGTGGTCTGAAAGCCCCTCTAGACCCGGGGGCTGGGCTGCATTCTCCAGACTCTTCTGTGGATCATTAACTGCCCAAACTGGAGTCCTGCCCTGCTATTTCCAGGTGGCCAGTGTGTAGCTAGGCGTGGAATAATTACTTTGAATACATCATCATCTTCTTCTCGTTTTGTTTCCTCAGGCTCGTCATCTTGCAAATCACACGATATAGCACGCCGGATTTCTGGCCCAATGTCATGCAGTGTCCTTAATCCCGCCTAGATCAATGAAAATGGCAGAACAGGTTAGACAACATGTGGGCCCTGGGGCCAGCCTGGGTCCTGGCTTTGCTCCTGCCTGATTCAGCAGAGGGGAATAAGGCTTCTCCAAAAGCTAATCCAGGGCACTGACTGATGTCACTGAAGGCAGTCTAAAGGTTGTTGGTATGGTCAGGCATCCGGATGGTCAAGACGGTCCTAGGTAGGATGCCTGAGGCCTGCAAACCAGTAACCTCCTTTGCAAATAACCCCACTTCCAGGGAACACCACCTGGTTACTAGGGCTAGGGTCTACCAGGCCAAGAGCTTATGCCCCTGTCTCAATGACAGTCTTCAGTAGGCTCGCCCACAAGAGCACTATCTCTTCAAGCCCAGAGGAGGGCAAGGAACACAGCCTGGCCGTTCTAAAGGGAGGGTGATGTGGACTCCCTTGCTGCATCTAGGATGAGGAAGCCTAGGGGTAGACGCCAGAGGCACAAGCAGACCAAGCAGCCCTCAGGCCACTGGTTCTGCTAAAACGCCATGAACAAGTGAGTGACACAACATACTGCAACCACCAGCACACTCAGACCATGACAGAGAAGACTGACACACACACAGACCCAGCCACCATGGTCATCGGGATACCCTTGCCTGTGGCCTGTGTGCAGGCTGAGAACTCACCAATATGGGGTGACGGGGTCTGCTTTTTGAAGACCACAACAAATTGAAAGTGGCTCATCAGCCTTTGGAGGCAGTGCAAGACCCACTGGAAGACCCTACCGGGAGACCCTTCTGGACCCCTCACAGATACTCTGCATCTCCCCTGGGGCCCCCACAGCTGCCTTCCTCACTCTGGTCCCTTCTCTGTTGGGACAGGTCCCAGGAGAAGCCCTTCCATCATTCACGACTTCATTAGGGAAGCATTTCAGGATGCTTATGCATGGGACATGGGAGATGGTACTGCTCCGGCTCTGAGAGAATTATGATGTTTTGACCACCAATTTGAAGAAAAACAGTATGCTGAGTTAAAGACTAATAGGGACTATATGGCAACTTTATCCTCCTCCACAGAAAGACCTGCGTCTGAAGGAGGCATGTCCTCTCTGCCTTGGGTCTAGGGTCCTGTATCCAGGCAGCCCCTCCTCACTCATCAGCAGTCTGCCCACAGCTCCATAACCATAAAGTCCTGGAGGACATATAGACATTGGCCGTGAGGCAAATGCTTCAACCTCAGGGTGGTTTGCAAAGGAAAACTGGGCTAAGTGACGGGTCCTCAGGGGAGGAGATGGCTTCCCCGTCCTTCCTCCACAACACCTGGTAGCATGTAGGCAGCTGTGTCAGGGACAGAGAGGCATGATGACCATCCCTGAGACATGCACGTGGTAGAAGAGATGCCCAGCAGTGGCTAGGGAGGAGGAGGGAATGGAGGCTGCAGTCTGGCCAGATACATCAGGCCTGGGTCCCACTGTCTGTGGATGCTCAAAACTGGTCCCATGCAGTTGCCAATGCCAGTGCCGGTGGTGTTAATTTAGAATGTAAAGTCACACAGGAACTTCCCAAGAGGCCCTTATAAAAACAGCCTTGTGCATAAAAGCACCCACCCAGTCTTTGAGACAATTCTGCTAAAAATGGCGCCAGGCTGGGTTTGATTTGAACCATTCTGTGAAGAGCGAGCCGCAGATCTTTCCATTTAGTGAATTCTGAGGGTGAAGGAAGAGCCTGGAAAGAAAGCTTTACGCTTCCTGGCTAGGAATGCTGGAATTTTATAGGAGACAGACAGTCATGTCCCGGGTCAAACCAAGACAGCTCTTGGGGTGGTCAGTTAGCCTGCTTCTCATTCTCCTGTCCCTGTGATCACAGGCTCAGGATGCATGTATATACACACATGCACATGTAGGTATGCTTGTGCATACACCTGCATACACACACACACACACACACACACACGCACGCACACACACTCCCTCTCTCAGAATCCCCAAGTTTTCTTATCTGAGACTGGGAAGTCATTTGGTTCTAAGGTGGACCCACCTGCCATTCTCATGGAAACATCAAGAAGGCAACTGTCGTGTTATGTTGGTAAAAGCTCTTACATAGCAAAGCTGCAGGAATGTGAAGAAAGGTCACACCCAGCAGTGTTAAACAGCCTGCAATTCATTCATTCAGAGCTTCCTAGAGTAAACTGTCAAGGGATGATGAATTAAGCAAGGGCTTTACTTATGATTTTGGATCTACGAGGAAGAAAAGTCTGTAACATATCTGAGGCTCCCAAACAAAAAGATAAGGTTTGAGACGCCTGCTGCTGCTTCCACAAAATAAACATAGGTTATAATGCACTCAAGTTGACACCCCCACATAAATTTGGTACATTAATCCATATTACAAGGCAGTAGGGGCCAGGAATGCTCCCAAGTTTAAATAACATATAATCCTATTTACTGTCATTCAACTGATTGGACTAGGTCTGATTAAAAGAAATAGAAAACTATTTATTTGGATAATTTTTAACATCATCCTCTGTTGATGGGTTGACATTTCACTGAAATACACATATAACATAATTGCATAATAGAAACAAAAACTGTCTCCAGCACATCTTCAGTGATACACGAGATTAGGATTCAGTCAACAAGATAGTGCAATGAACAGACATGGAACAGAGAATTTGTTTGCAACATAAATCATGGAGAAGATTGAAAGGTGGCCCAAGTTGCCACTTCCAAAGACAAATAATGACAACATACTTATAAAGAGACATTAGAGGAGGAGAGAAAGCATCGCTCTTCCCAGACACAGAAGCAGAGAATCAGAAATCATGATTATATTCTGCTTGCTTCAGGCAGGCAAACACACTTCGCCAGAGTCAGAGACTGACTCTACTCTTTCACATGTGATCTGGGTAGGGCTAGGTCAGGCTGTCCCCCAAGACTGGGAGTGAGGGAAACAGATGTTCCCAAACTAGAGTTGACATGAAGCTTAAGCACAGCACCCTGAATTTATTACATATCACAAAACATGGTAATGAAGTTTTTCTAGCACACATATCAAGCTAAAAGGTAGCGCTTAGGCTGCTCCCAAAATTCCATAGGCACAAGTTCCAATCTCCAGAAATACAGAAAACTATCTTAGACTCTTGAAAAAATTACTTTTCCACAGCCCTAAAAAAAAAAAAAGAACATTTTTTTCTTGAGATAGACACTTTACAATCGGTAAAATTATCTATTCTTTCATATTTCATATCTGTGTCTATCTCTATCAGCAAAATACTATTTTAATTTGAAAAGTGGTCATTAGCACTTAAACCAACACAATTAAAGCCATATAAAGTCATTCCATTAACATCACAGCAGAAATATGGTTTTGAAGAAACACAGAATTGCTATAAACATTATTGACTTATTTTAAGATGTCCAATCTTAGAAAATATTAAACAGAATCAAGCCTAGTTTCTGGTTGATTTTAAAATGCCAGATGTTATAAATATATTTTTTTTAAAAAGAAATGTTGGCGCTTTGCCTGTACACTGCTGCTTAAAATTTTAGACACCATTTAGTTGGAATTTCATACTCTATTAATGATTAAGTTACCAAAAAAACTAAAATCTCTCTAAACACTTCTGAATAGCAAAACATGATAATATTTTGACATCAAATATGAACACCCATTTACCTTCCATTCTCCTGCCCACTTTTAATGTTAAGTTTCTCCTGCCTGGATGTATTTGCAATGCTTTTGCTGCCTATGTCCCTAAGCTAGCTCCATTAGACACACCAGCCATCTGCCAGCCCTCACAGTGCTACAGCAAGCATGCAGAAGTGCCCAGAGCCCCGCCCTAGACCTACACTGTAGCAGTGGAGATAAGAGATGCACATCTCTAGTCGGGACTGGGCCAGGTCATTCATCTTCAGGATACAAGTGCCAGGTTTTCAGACTCCAGCCAAAGAAACCTGCCCTAGCAGAGCCTGTTCCCCATCACAGGTGGGCTGCACTTAGCGTAGGCTGGCCCTGCACACAGTCGTCTCGCTGGTGACAAGTTCTGGTTAACCCTTTAGCAGGATTCGGTCCATACCCAATGAGAGGGGACCTTTTTTTAGCCTAGCTCCATTAGAAGGCAGAATGAGACTAAGTTCTTATGGAATAAACCTGCTCATCTGCAAGCTGCTGTCCGCCTCCTCAGCACATCACACATGGGCACACCCCTCATTTTGTCACCACCCTCCTCCAGGGAAAATGTGATAGTGGCCTTTGTGTCCATTGTGAATGGTCCTTGTGTCAGATATAAAGGGTTGGAATCCTGGCGCTCTGTTAGTCATCCACAGTGATTCCAACCGTCACTGAAAAGTCAGGGGTAACATGACCCCAAGAGCTCCCCTAGGGATTGCACTGTTCTCATCACTTGGCAAGATAAAGAAAACTAAAAAAATTACCTAACCTATGAAAAAAAAATTACCTTTCTCTGCACACAATCTGAGAGTTCTCTGTTTCAGTTCCAGCTTGATTCTTGGTGCAATCAAGAAACTGATTCTGTTACAATTTTAATAACAGAATTTCTTGCCACTTTCCCGATAACAAAGCACTCTGTAAAGTTTAGGCTTAGCAGAAACCATAAATCACAACTTCTATTCTGGTAGCATCTTTATACCAGTCATTGTGAGTTTATGTACGAATATTCCACTAGATTCCGGAGGAAGGGAGAGCCAAGGTTACTCCCATGTGGTGAACTTATGTGCCCAAATGAGTCAAAGGCTCACTGAGGACTCGGCCCCTAGGCCTGTTCTTCCTGTGACACTGCGCTGCCTCACCTCTCCCAAACCCCCCACCTCGACTACCACCCAGGCAAAGTCACTGCACCTACTGGGAAAGAGTGTTGGATTCCAGTCTGAATCACACACTTACTCATCTATAATCACGACTGTGGGGTGCCACCTGATCAAGGCTAATCCTCTTTTGACTACCCTAGTAGAGCTCTTATATTCCTAAGTCATTATGGGGATGACAAACGATCACAAGTTATCCCTGAAACGGATCCTGTTTGGCACACATCCTTGGTCCCAGTGGTGCACTTAGGGGAGCTGATTTTTAAAAACACCTTCTATGCTGCCCTAATTCAGACCATCACACCCACAGATCAGCACAGGCAGGAAGACTCGGCCACGCTAGACAAACACACAGGCACAGGGACACAGGCAGCTCCATGCCTTGGGGGAGCAGGCTGAGACTGGGAAGGGGCTGGAGGGATAGAAGGGCTCCAGTTAGGGCAGTACCACTGCACAGGAGCTTCTTTAACAAGGGAGATGATTAAAAGGCTCCAGCACCCTCTGACTTTAAGGGGGACTGAGTAGCATTCCCCCAGAGCAGCAGTTCTCAAGTGTGCTCCACAGACCTTGGGGCATCCCGAGACACCTTCAGGGGTCCATGAGGTCACTGTGATTTGCATAATGCGACCAGGATGTTCTTTGCCTTGTACACTCTCATCCTCTCATGAGGGTATAGTGAGGTTTTCAAAGGCTACCTGATGCATGATGTCATCACCCTGGCATCTTTGTGCTTGCATATTCTTGTTTTTAAAAATCTTCAGTTTTAATTTCTAAGACAGTAAATATTGACCCACAGGGTCTTCAATATTTAAAGGGTCCTAAGACCAAAAAGTTCGATAACTGCTGACCAATCTATCCTCCAATAGGCACCACTACTTTTTCCTCAGGTATCAGATTTTTTTTTACCCCATCTAGGATTCCTGCTATTCTGTGGACCTTTCTCCACTCTTGGAAGAAATGGCCTTGCCATGGCTTCCCTGAACCAGCCTTTGGTACTTCTTAATGGGTGGCACTTCTTAGTGGGTTGCCTTTACCACCATGCCTTAGAACAACACGCCTTTCCACTATCCCAGTGTGTCTCCTAGGTCTAAGAGATGCCAAGAGGAATGAACCCAGCTGGGTCTCTACCCACCCTGGAACTGTTAATAAGTCTTAGCCAGCTCCTTCGCACAGATCATTGAATCGTGACACATGTGGGCTGCCGAAGGACACTTAAGTGCATGGTACTAAACAACAAGCCATGATAATTACCACCTTTTACTACTACATCACATCACTTGCCTAAACTTCTTTTCAGTAATTCTTTCTTCTCAAAGACTGCTGAGCATCATAATTACTATTCTCAAAGGAGCGCCATTAGCCACTTCCAGACAGAGTAAAGAATGTAGTACCCAATAGTCCAGTGGATTAATTTAACTTTGAATTGGGTTGTTCCAGAGTGTAAGCTATTTGAAAGAGCCTGATACCCAATCTCACCTTTTCTTCTCTATGAAGTATACTAGCCTGCCTTTCATCTTCTATCCAGGAGCTGAAGAATTGAGCCTATGGATGCTGGTGCTGGAGGTGCCAAGTTTGCTGTGTGTGTCTGTGAAGATTCTAAAGAATGAACTTGAGTCATCTCTCACAACTTTCTCTACACTAGAAGTTACACTCTTCTTCCAAGGCTTTAAGAGAAATGACAGAGGTGTCTCTGCAGTTTGACTGCAAAGCAAGTCTAGGAAGCCTTCTTTCCCTTTTGAGTTGAAGCTGGAGGCAGCCCTCCCGATTAGCAAATTCCTGATTTGCTAATCTGGCCTTGGCTACCAACCTCAGCCAATGCCATACCCCAGCGACATAGCCAGGCCCAAGTGGAGAGGACTCTCTTGTTCCATTTAAACCACTCCCTAAGTCCCATCTAGAAAGTGGTCACTTGCCAGTTTTTACTTATTTGAAGAGTGTGGAGAAGGCACGTGGAAACGCCACTCACTTGAATCATCTGGGGCCTTTCTGCTGAGGCTTGTGTGTATGGAATCTTGGATCTAGAAGGTCGGTCACATTGGCCCTCTGAGACAGGGTGACGCAGACGGGGGAAAGCACATGCCATCCTTCAGCACTGAATCAACTCAACATGAGGTGGGTCAAAGACAGAGGGACTGTCTGAGGGCAGATGAGCTCCTCACCAGCACCCATGGGGCTGACCAGCTTCCCTTTCAGGGATGATACATCACATTCTTAATAAATCCTTATAATTTAATATACCCAGGAACCGCCCAGTTAGAGCAGAAGTGGGTCTGTGGATCACAGCAGGGTCCTGGCGGCTCCTTGCCATGCCAGGCACTAGACCTGTATTTGCTGGGTCACAGAGCAGTCTCGGGAGGGTCTGGGCTGCTGGCAGTAGGGAAGGAGACTCAGGTACAAGGGTGACAACTGTTGATACCAGGTGCAGCTGTGCTTCAACATCTTGACAAGTGGCCTGGCCACACTGCAGTGCTCCTGGCTTTCCACCCCATTCCCCACATCACCATGTGGTACAATATGAAGCAGGAAAACTTGCCCTTGGGCCCTACAGACTGTGCTGTGAGAACCCACAACACCTGCTGCGAGCTCCTGGACATTAACTATAGCCTGCACACTTACACACGTAGGGGCAGAATCAGGACCTAGGCCCATTTCCATAATAAGGACAGCAGGTCCACTGAAGTCCAGGTAGATCAGACCTCGTGGTACAGTGAGCACTGCAGCCAATGGCAAATGTTATGGGCAAAAAAAGAGATCACTGGAAAAGACCCTGAGGCTGAAATTGACCTGCCAGTCATGCCTAGGACAAGCCTGCAGAAAGCATATTTCCCACTGGTGACATTGCTCCCACCCTCTGCCCAGCCTTTGAGACTGCTACCCTCCTAGGATGCTCCCAGAAGTAGTGTCCACTTCTACTGGAATAGGGCTGCCCCAGAGTCTGCTGGCTCTTTCTTCCCCTCTCTCCGCACACCCCACATGTATACACACACACTCGTACACACACACAGCTTCCAGCCTATACACATCAGGGCAGGTGAAAGGGGCTCATAAGCCCTTCTTTTCTCTACACAGTTAAGAGACTTCAAATTTTTTAGATTCTTCCCCATAACCTCTGCACAATGGCTACTTTGGAATATTGACCTTAAAACCCCAACTGGCTACTTCAGGTGTCTTGGGCTCAGCATCAGATGTACAGACTCTCCAATCACCACTTGGAATCAGCTGAGAATTCAAGATGAGATACTCTCATCAACCAACTTCTTGGGCAAAATTCTGCTGTTCTTAAGATGTAAAAATGCAACCTGCAGAGTTACCTCTGTTGACATCTTTGTGCATTGCCTAGATATCTTTAAAAGGGGAGAATTCTCCTTCTCAATGGATAAGTACGGTACAGAACAGAAAAGAGATCAAAGGAAAACAAGAATTTCTTAAAGTTCTGGTAGTAAACAGGCATATGATATTATTATTGTTGTAGTCTTAATAATAAGCAATTATACGTTCAAAGTGCTTTACAATCACTTAGCTATTCCTCACAACAGCCCTGTGAGGTAGGTCGACATTATTAACCCCATTTTACAGATGGGGGAAACTGAGGCACAGAGAGGTTAAGTGTCTTGCCCAAGGTCACGCAGCAAGTGAACGCTGAAGCTGGGACTAGAACCCAGGTTCCCTGACTCCCGGTGTCCTTGAAACTAGACCACACTGCTTCCAAAGAGGCAACCCCAGACTGGCTCTGAGCACGAATTAAAGACGAACAATGTTAGATGAGGTTTGGGTGTGGTGGTGTTTCCTGTGGACACGTTAAGATGGAACCTGAGGTGTTGTCTGGATTGGTTTTGGCATGCGGGTGTATGTGTTAGTTTCAATGGGTGTATCTGAGCTTCCCGGCCTGTCCACGTCTCACTGCATTCTGGACTGGGTCACTGCAGAGAGCAGGGCAGAATGCTCAGGAGGTCATGGCGGACTGGCATACAAAAGGAACTCTGTCAGCTCAGTGCCGAGGGGCCTGCCAGTCTTTGGGAGTTCGGGCAAACTAGGGATGCAGGACTTTGGAACGGAGTCAGATGCCCACCTTAGGTAGGTCTGCTTAATCTTTTTATTTTTTTTAATCTTTTGTTTTACTGGCCAGCATCAGGAAGTTGTGTTCATTTCATTTCTCTGTGGGGCAGCTGTCCCCCTCCTTTGCTCTCTCTCACTCTTTCCCTTTCTCTGAGTCTCTGCTTGGAAGGGAAAACTGTTAAGCCTTGTACGTTCCCTTTCATGAAAAAGAACCACCGTGAGCAACGTCCGCGACAGGCAGCCCTGGCTCCGCAGATGAGCCACGGCCCCGCTTCCACCTTCCGGAGGAGTGCTTTGCTTGGAAGGGGTCTCCCTGGGGCCTTGGGTCTGCGTTTTCCTGCATTTCTTCCGAAATGCTGTTTCAGTAGAAATAAGCCCACTTGAGACTTTTCCCTTTCAAGGCCTTAGCCACAAACGCCTTCCGACTAACCAGCTTGGTGCCGTAGCTCAGGCAGAAAATTTTAAAGCATCCGTTCAAGCATCTGAAACAAACGAATCAGCCAGTGAAATCTCATCTGTTAGCATCTGTTCTCCTCTTAGATTAAAAAAAGAAAAAAATTTAAAAAGAGCCTTTTGATGGCTTCAGGAAGAATCATGCTTTTTAAAAAAATAAAAATAAAACAAAACTCCACTACTTTTTAGACTAAGATGACCAGGTAACAGGTGTTTGACCTTCTACAGGTTAAATCTCTGTGAAGGATCCCATTTTCTTCAGTCTTTAAGCACCGAGCCTCCCTAAGAAGGCCACATGGGGCACTTCGGGGGCTGAGAGTCCTTTGCTTCTTACATACCACCCACATCTCCCCTCAACCAGCTGCATCACCATCTGGCAGCTTGGGCATATCTGTACAATTATTCAACCTAACAACCTAATTCTTTATAGTGAGGAATAATGGTCTCCTCCTTAAACCAAACTTCCAAGCAGGCAAAAGGACTATCCCTCCAAAGCTTTCCTACAATGGAGATGGGAAGGATCCCATCTGGGATGAGTGGGGAACACAGTGTCCTCGGCTTCCACCGGAGTGCGTGTCTTTTGCAGAAAGGAAATTCTTGAATGTTGAAAGAAAAAGAAATGAACAAAACTTATCCCACTTTGGGGTCTTTCTCTCATCCACAAGACACTGGACAAATTAGTGTCTGTAACTTGCACAGATGTCCTCATCTAGAAGGTCTGATGGGACATTTGGCATGCACTGCTGTCTGCTGGGAAGGGGACTGAGAGTTTTCGTGGCTGCATGGCTGTGTTCCTTTATTTATTTGCCCCTCGTGGAAACTTGCAGGTCACTCGGATGTAGCAACAATGGATGATGAGCGAATGCTGAGTCAACCTAAAGTGAACATGGTATGTAGGAGATGCACAAGAGGAAAGTAAAAAAGGCTGGATGTAGCTTCTCTCTGGTTCCCTCTGTAGAGGGGCTGGAGAGAAGGTTGGTTTTAATGATGAACATGGATGGAAGGATGGAAACTGCACACTCATTCAGACCACAGAGGCCAGAAGACACCGGATGCCGAGCTCCTCCCCACACACGGATCCAGGAGCTCAAGCCATTCCCCTTCACCAGGGAGGCAGCATTGCAGTTGGTCTGAACACAGGGAGATCAGATGGAGCCCACAGGGTACAAAACCACAGTGTTTCTGTGTGTCCTTGAAAAACCATTCTCTGGGGTGGGGGCACAGAGGTCTTGGGCCCGTTCTGAAAGCTGTTCAGACAGACTGCACCCTACGCAGCACAAGCACGCACATGCCTAGGTCCAAACTTCTGCTCACACTGCGACGGCCACGCTCCACTTTCCATTAGCAATCAGTCTGCCAGACATGGGGCACCCTGTCATGGGAGGAGGCAAGTCATCCCCGATCTCAACAGGCCACGCCCACTCTCAAGGGCTTCCCAAGACTGTGTCCTTGTCCTAGTTACACTGGTGGAACTGCCATCCCACCATATTTTCCTAACTGCTACATTGCCACCCAGTATTTCATCACGCAGAAAGGAATGCCTCCTCATGCTAATTAAACATGGAGTAACAAATCACACTCACAGCCATTTCTACAGCACAGGAAGCCAAAATGCAATTTGAATTATCCTTCAAGGAGACAAAAAAAAATTCTGTTTAATGTTTTAGAATCAAGTACATTTTCAGTTTATCTGTTAAGATTATGAACACAACTTAATTTTCTAGGCTGCATTCTCAACATAAATTACAGACGATGCTTCAGATCCCAATGGAGCCATGTGAAAATATGTTGGTATCGTCTAACTGGAAATGTTTGCATTTCACCAGTAAAATGAAACTCTATAAACAATAAAATAAAAACATTTAGGAGAAACCCTCAACATTATTGCAATGCAATGTAAGAGAGTCTTTTAACCCATGACCTGCCACTATATTATTCATGCCATTCAACCCTTCGACGTAAGACTCAGTAAATCCAATATGTGAAATCTGATAAATACTTAGCCTTGTGTTGTTTCTGCATGTATTAAAACATCAGAACACCATTTCCAGCCACTAGAGAAAGTGCTGAAGCTATCTAATTGGGAAGTCTTGGGGTTCAGAAAAAGTATAAATAACCCTGCATCCAAGTGGCCTCCATGCCTTCCACAAAAAATGCAAGATTCTTATGGTACCTAGCTAACTTGATGGCTATAAATTAGGACATTGACCATTGATGACAGACTCTGTTCCCCCCCTCCAGGAAAGTCATCAAGTTCTGGTTCCAATTAGGCCCGCAGAACAATAAGCAGTTCCCACAAGCCAAGAACACTGGGAAATGGAACTAAACAATCTAACCAGCCTCGTCTTCTGGGCAGGGGTTATTTTAAGGGCAAGCCTGCAGAAGCATGTTCATTACACCCTCTCCTCGCACCCAACCTGGCCACACTGTCCTCAAGGACAGATGGGCCAGAGACTTCTTACAATCTGCAAACATATCTCTGCAGTTTGCTTTGTCTCTCTGAGGCTAGCTGTGAACTGCAATCCAGAAGGAGAGCTGTTACTTTTACAAACTGGATTGGTTGGAAGTGAGAAAGCTTCATTTGTAAATCCTACCGCCTGAGATGGCAATGGGCTGTTTGACTGAGCCTAGGATTCCCTCAGCTACCTTTAGGATACATGATCTAAGGAAGGAAGATCAACGTCTTCAGTCGGATTCATGGTCCACCTGCCAACCCACATATGCCTCTTTCCCCCATCCCTGCAGCTATTTGGGTAGAGCAGAGGTTTCACCACAAATCAGCACGTCACTGTCACACAAGGCCATCTACCAACCCACCAGATACAAACACAGCCCATGTTTGTCATTCATTCATTGGCTGCCATTCATATTCATATTCATATTCTCTCTCTCAGCAAAATCAAAGATAAGCCTTCATTTTGGTTGTTACCATCACTTTGAACACACAACAACACTGGGCATTTTATCCTGGAGAAGAGTGAAGGACTCTTCCATGTTGAACCTTATCAATATCTACAAGGCCAAATTTAACATGTGCTGAGAACAGGGGCATAAAATTTTAGCGTAGATTTTTAAAAATTCTTTATCGTATCCATGATAGACTCAGAGCACTCTGGGCAGCAGAGGTGACTGGGCTTCTGACTCATTTGGACAGTTGTTTCAGATGGTTTGCCAGCCTCTGTGATTCCTTCTTCCCTGTCCTTAGCATCTTCTCCCTCTTTGCCCTGTCTCCTTCATTCACAGCACGCACAGACCACCTTCCTAGCCCCTCTTCCTCCTGGTCCCCATCGTGCCTTCTTGTCCCCACCACATACCTGCTTCCCATTCCAGAGCTTTGGGGTTTCCTAGGATTCTACATTTCTCACAGGCATGGACCCTGGCTGGGGCCAGAGGTTCCTGAAAGCCACATCCACACTCTAGGAGCCTGGAGTGGGACTCAGGTGGAGGAGGGAGAGGGCCCAGAGGCTGGCTGGGGTGTGAGAGCATAGCAGGTGCACAGCTGGCCTCCCAGCCATCAGGAGACAACACAGAGAGACAGACAGACACACACACCACACACACACACAGAGTACATACTAGAGACACACACACACACGTAGTACATACTACACACACACACACACACACACGCACACACGTAGTACATACTAGGAGGTGATGAATGTTACTGAAATGGACCAAAAACCAACAAGCAGTGGGGTAAGAAACAAACAGAAACAAAACAAAGCACTTGCGTTCAGATGGAAAGCTGTTCATTCACTAGGCAGCCAGAACCCTGGAGCCCAGGGCTGTGGGGAAGGTGGGTGCCTGCTTGGAGGACACTGCCTGGCGGGGCTAGGGTGCAAGGGCAGCGCTCGCTCCTTTCTGTCCCGGCAGCCCTGCCACGTGGGTGGTGGCAGGTGTGGGGCTCTATGGGGGAGGCAGCAGGGAGGGAAGCACTTACCTCGTGGCCCAGGAATGGCTAGTCCACATTTGGGGAGTGTGTAGTATCTCTAGTCCACATTTGGGGAGTGTGTAGTATCTCACTTTAAACAAAATCCTGGTGGTACTGCTCAACCATGAATAGGCAGCTCTCTAGTATTTCAAATAAGCTTGTAAAATCGTTAGTGAAAAGAGAAAACAGAAGGAGACAACAATTCACCTGTAGGGCAATTGTGGTGTTCTTCGCAGGGTACTTTCCCACCAGTCCTTGTTCTTTCCGTTTCTTGAATTTCCTAAAGTAGTCCTGTATCAGGAAAGTGGCATAGAACTTCCCCACGGTTACCTCATCATCTAAACGGAGAGACCAGACAGAGCTCTCCCGAATCAGCACATTAGACCAAGAGCCTAAACACTTGCTTCTGGCTGGGGCAGGGGCAGGGGCAGGGTGGGGCAGGGGGGTGGGTGGTGCGGCACAGAAGGCACCGAGCCCTCAGCATATAACATGGGAGTCTCAAACCAGCAAAAAGCAAGGTTTTGCAAATAAATTAAGGCTCAAAATTAGTGTCAGTTAAATGAACTGATATTCTAGGTTGCAGAAAATAATATATTTGTTATGAGTTTAATAGAGCAGCATATTAGTAACACTATGAAATGCTGTCTTATTTACTTAAAATGAAAATTACAAAGCAAAAAGAGGCTTCACGGGCCACATTACACCCCTGTGCATAGGGATTTGCATGTATAACTACCATAAACTTATCAAGGGCAATTAACCATCCAAATCCCGACATCTCAAGATAGAGACCTAGAAAGGTGACATACACGCTCATAAGGAGAGGAAGGTTCAGAAAAGTGACTGCAAAATCAGATTTTCACGAGCTCCTCGCTCCTGCATTCTCTGCCAATAAGCTCCATATACCATTTCTTGGTACGTAATTCTGAACAGCTCATTTTCTGCACTGTAGTGACAGGTCCAACCAACCTCAAAGTTGAGCTGGGCTTATTTTTGCTTTGTTCAGAAACAACCTCCAACGTGTATGGTTGGGGAATCAGAACTCTGCTGATGACTTTAAAGGTGATGCATGAGGCAGAATAGAGGCTCTGGCTATCTCATGGTAAACCACTTTGGACATGTAAATGTGCCCATGGGTCTCCCATGGCTGCTCCCCACAGGATCTTCAGTGTGCTGTGTCTCTTGAGGGTAAAGCTTACCATCACTTTAGTAGCCCATCCCATGTGTGTGGAGCCATGTGGGGCCCTGGGGGCCACAGACCATGACTTGCAGAGGCTGGGAGAAGGAATGGCTGCTGGTCCACAGGCTGCAAAGCAGGTGGCTTTTAGGCCAGGCTGCCCTTGCAAGAGTTACATGCTGATCAGGAGGCAAGGGGTTCAACCACTCTGAGCTTGTGTTCTCATCTCTAAAATGGAGATAAGCCTCTCAGAAGAGACATGAGGACTCTATGGGAGGAGGCAGGTAAAGAATGACATGGATCCTGAGCTTGATGGGGGCGGGGACATGGAAAACCATCATCCTTCACTAATGCACCCTGGGTGGGCTTCCCTTAGTGCCCATGCAGGAGATGCTGCCAACATCTTGTGGCTCTCACTGGAGATGCCACTTTGGGCTGCTTCTCCAGCTCTCCCTGTCAGAAGTTGCTTGGTGTTACTGTGTGAGAAGGCTGTCTCAGTTGTCTGGCCTGGAGTGGTGTAGGGGGCCACCCAGGGAAGCAATAGGCTCTGAGTAGCTTGTAAAACACGGTCCTTAAGTGGTCTCAGGCTTGTCTAATGATGGAAGGTCCATAGGCAAGAAGGCAGGAGGTAAGCACAGACCTCAGGTCCTGATACTTCACCCCCCGCTGTGCTCTCCAGCCTCCCCATTTGCTCTAGATGTGTTTGGAATATCAGCTCTAGCTCTTGCCAGCCCCTACTGTTGGACATCTATAAGTGCCAAGCCCCATGTCAGAAGAATTCCATATGGGTCTCATGGCCTCTTCCCAACTCTGACATGGTGGATCTGCTCACCATGCCCCCAACAGATGGAGAGAGGCTAAATGACTTGCCCAGGTCGGTCTAGCCAGCACCTGAACACAGGGCAGTGTGCTCCCAAGTCTGGGGTCCTATCCTCCACACCACCTCTCTGGAGATGGCTGTCTCCAGCCACACTGGCTGCCAGCTTCTTTGGAGCTGCCTCTCCCACCATGCAAGCATATCCCTTAACCAGGCTGCACATGGGAAGTGGACGCACTATTGTCTGCCTAGTACCTCCAGGGGCCCCAGGGAGCTTCTCTAGTGACCTGCCATGCCACAGCCTTCCTCTGTAGTCCAGGGCTCTGAGGGTTCTCTGTGGGGCCCAGAAAAAGCCCTGGTTCTACCTGCAGAAGATCCACACCTCATTCCACACTGGGATGTTTCCGGCAAATGCAGGCCTAGCCCTGATCTCCCTTCAGCTTCCAGAGCAGAGGTGGACCCACCCAGGGCCCTGCAGGAGAGGACTCAAGGGTCACTTCGTCTTCTCCATTGAGACAATGAGCTAATTAAGAGACTCGGCCCAAGGGAGAGTTCCTAAGAACAAGAAAAGTCAAAGCTATAGCAGGACAGAACAAGAAGGAAGAGAAGGAATGAATGCAAGGAGGCTGTCTGGGTTCAGAACTGAAAAGGAGATGGAGGCAGCTCAGTGTGCGCTTCAAGGCAAAGATGCAAAGGATCCAGGTCAAGTATGGAGGAGAGTCCTAGGGAGGAGAGAGAGCTTCTGAAATGAAGGGGAAGGACCCATGAGACGGCAGGGGAAGGCTGAAGAGCAGAGGTGATCAACTGAGCTGAGAGGCAGAAATAAGGCAAGTCAGGCAGCTCAGCACTGATGGTAAGGGGGCAGCCAAGGCCCCCGGGCCACTGGGAGTGAAGCAAGCCTGATGTGTATCCACAGATCCACAGTTCACTCCTGACCTCATTATCAAGCTCACACAGAGCCAGGCTGGCACTCCAGCAAAGCCACCTACAACACGCATCCTACTCAGCTCCATCATCAGGGCTAAGAGGCACTTCCTGAGTACCCCACACCTGCCAGTCCCAGCCACCTGGAGTGGAGGCTGGCCTCACCCAGTCTCCTGCTCTTTGACCAGGTGATGATGTAGGGGACATCGAGGCCCTCAGCCTCAAGAACTCCACATCTGCTGCCCAGAAGGGTATACAAATATTATCCTTTCTAAGTGTGCTGTGATGCAGGAAAGGTTGGGGACATGGGTCTACTGGAAGATAAAAGAGGAGAGACAGGCAAATGATGAAAGGGGACAGCAAAGCCCTGCCCGGCAACTGTTGCAGAGTCTGTGCACCAAAGCCTGATAGCCACTGCCTTCTGACCTTCCTTGATGGCCACAGTGCTCATATGAGATTCAGCCACATAAGCCCTGTGCTGAGGACATCAGTCAACAATGGCAGGTAGCTTGCAGAGCTCCTAAGTCTCCTCCTAAGGCCCCATTTCTCTCTTCTTGGGCTTCACACTGCCTTTTGCTGCCGCTGTGGAATGCATTAAAACTTGTCATCTTAAACTCTAACCCATGTTAAGAAACAGAGAGAAAAGGCTAGGTCCAGTTACTGGACCAAGAAAGAAGACTTCCACTCTATTAGAAGTCTGGTAAAGCTATAAGTTGATCAGCTTTTCAAAGGACAAGAGCTTAGATGGTGAGCTAAATTCTGGACTTTTCTTTTGGTAAAATGAAATTTCAGGGCAATGCAAATGACACCCTCCAAGGGCATCTCATGTGGATGGGTATTAATGTGGGAGTTTGGCTGGTCGTGATGAAGGTGGCGTTCCAAGAGAGATGTCAGGTGGAGCTAGGGAGGAGGAGGTCCTCGGCTTGCGGGAGGAAGGTTTACATAGACAGGCATAGCCCACTATTCTGAAGCATGCATCTGTGTTTCAAGAAACAATGTAGGGGAATACAGTTGGCAAGAGATAACTCTGATTCCATGCCACCACCCTAAAACAGAATTGCTTCAGAATATTCTGAAAGACTGAGAGGTGAAAGGAATGCAGGCTGCAGAAAAAGCTCAAGCACATTGTTACAATTTTTCAAAAGCAATTCATCTAAGCCATGCAAGCTCTTGGATGCGCAGTTAAAAGGAAAATAATGAAAACCAAAGAGTTGTTTTAAACGTGCAGTATCAGTTCTCCTGTGGGAAGCCAAGGTTCTGTAGGTGGGAGTTTTGTGTGTGTGGGTTTTTTGGTGGTTGTTATTTCTTTGTTTTTTCCTTTTATCATTTCTTACTGGGCCATCTTCCCCAGCTTTGAGCTGGTGGCCGCACCAGCTACTGGTAATCCCTTCAGCAACAAAAGCTCACGCTGCTTCTTGCTTCATGCCAAGGAGCAGAGCTGGCTGGCATGCTGCTCTCTCTGCACCCCAAGAGCCAGAGCTCATGACCTTCTCAGAGGGAGAGGCCTTGGTCGCTGTCCTGGCCCCGGTCCTGAAGTCAGCTCCCTGACCTGAGCCAGACCAGTGTCAAAAGCTGTGAGGGCAGCAACGCTATAAAAATTTGGTTGTCACAAGGCACACCAAAGGCTCATCCCATGCCCATGGCCCAAGGATGCTAGAATGCTGAACTGGCTGAACAGATCCTGCACCTTTAAAACTTAGAAACAGAACAGTCAAAAACAACCATCTTAATGTCTAAGTCCACATGTATTTAAATAAAAAGGCAAAAATAGTATGCATATATATATATATATATATATATATATATATATATACTGTGTGTGTATATATACATATATAGATAGATATAGATGTTATATATATTTATAAAAATTTGAAGGTTAGTTATTTTGTGATAAATAACAAAAGGAAATAAGCATGCCTGCTAGTAAAAAGGGCATCTTTGGTAATTATGATAGTAAATTCAGTCTTGATAAGAACATTTCAAAAACACAATTTCCTGAAAGCTATTTTTCATGAGACGTTCTCAACAATATACTGAAGGGTAACTGGAAACTAGTTCTGAATATTTCATTTTGGACAAAAAATATAGGCTTTTCACTTTGAGATCATGATCTTGTCCTCAAACATTAATTCCTTCACCAAAAAGAAAAGCCCTGCTCCAGCCATGTGGGTTTTAGTTTTTCACTGAAGCCTCTTCTTTGTTTGGAATGGTCTTCATATTACCCCCAAAGAATTACACCAAATGGCCAAAGGGCTTTCTTTATCTGTTGGCCTTAATGTTCTAACTGATATATACAGCATTTTGCAAACATTCTCTGGCCTTTCTGGAGACACTAGCATTAAAACCAATGCACTGGCCAAGGACTACTTAGGAAACAGACTGCACTGACCACCAGCTGGAGGGACAACTTGGTCAAGTAATTTCATGCTGGTTTTCTTCCAAATTTTCTTTATCACAGCCCGAAGTTCTTCATTAGCTTGCTCCAGGTTCCCTGGATTCAAGAAACAAAAGGGGAAAACAAGGCTTGTTTCTATTCCCCAGCTTCTCCTCAGATTGCACAGCCTCATCCCAGCCTGACCTGGATCAACATGCTGCCCTCTGATGGGGCTCCCCTCAGGCCGGCCTCCTCTCCCCTCAGGCCGGCCTCCTCTCCCCACACGCCGGCCTCCTCTCCCCTCACGCCGGCCTCCTCTCCCCTCAGGCCGGCCTCCTCTCCCCTCAGCCGGCCTCTCCCCTTAGGCCAGGCTCTCCCCACACGCCGGCCTCCTCTCCCCTCACGCCGGCCTCTCCCCTCGCACCGGCCTCTCCCCTCACGCCGGCCTCCTCTCCCCTCACGCCAGCCTCCTCTCCCCTCACGCCGGCCTCCTCCCTCCTCACGCCGGCCTCTCCCCTCACGCCGGGCTCACCCCAGTCAGGGGCAAAGACACTTCCTATATTCAGCAATAGTAATCACCCCTTCCCTGTGGGAAGTCCCTCCACTAAGGGAACAAACATGGTTCGCCCTGTAATTCATGGCCTGTCCCACTCTGATTCCATCCTACCCTCCCACAGCCAGGACCTACTCTTTGCTTTCCACTGTTTCCAGCCCAGAATGCCTTTGCCTTCCGCTCTTTCACTGGTCGTTTCAAATCGTACCTCCTTCCTTGAAGATCCAGCCTAAATTTCACCCAAATAAGACTCTCAATTCCTACGATATGTACTCCTCCGTACAACATAACCTTGGCCTTTTATTATGAGCTGACGCTTGACTTTTTCAACTAACATGTCAGCATAGAAGACCATTCTGCCTTCTAGAACCCCTAAGAATGCTGGCCTGGGGCCAGGTACAGGCAAGCATGCTACAAAGGGGCCCTGTTAGGCTGGAAGAGGCTGGCTTTGTTGGATCGAGGCTCCCTGGGCTCCAGGGTTGGAAGAAGTCACCTGCCTGCACTCAGCATGGGTCCCTCGCTGCCTCCTCTTCCCTCTCCTCCAACTAGTGCCTCAGTGAATCAGCTGCCCTTGAGGTCTACACCTCCCACCTCCCACACCTCCTGGTCACTCCTCAACCTGTTGCAATCTGCTTTCCATTCCAACTCTGAGGTCACCACTGAGCCAGCTCCAATGGCCACACTCTAGTGCCTGTTTTGCCAGGATTTGACCAGGGCTGAGTGTGGCTGTGAAGGCCATTCTGGGCTGGTTGGTCTCTTAGCTGGGAAGATGCTGATCCCACCATATTTCCCAAGTGCTGACTATGTGCTAGGCGCTGCAGAGGAGCTTTTGTAGACATCATCTCATTTCATTCTCAGGACTTCCTGGACATCCCTGTATTTATTTCCTTTCTATGGAGAAAGAAACTACAGCTCAGACCAGTGAAATTCCTTAGTGTAGGTCATGTAACTAGTAAGGAATGGCTCTGAGTGCATTTGTGATGGCTCCATCTCTGCTCTGACACCTTGCCTGTTTCCCCTGCTATGTAGTAAGCAGTGGTATGAGTCAACTCAAAACATTCTGGGACAGAGTGAAGCATAAAGCAAGGAGAGAAAGAATGAGGAGGCAGGAGGCAGGGGCCAGCCGGTCAACCCAGCATGGACATCCCCATTCTACCCAGCCCCTTCCCCAGGGCCTCCCCTTGGCCAAGAAAAGGCCTAAATTAGGAAGGCAAGGTGGGATGTGATATCTCTTTCCTTTCCTACCATCTTGTCTTGCTGCCAGGGAATGCTCACCTTCGGTCTTGATCTTAAGAGCCGTTCGAACCAAGGCGAACAAGGTCGCATTAAACATGACTGTCCCGTCACTGTTGAGAGGCATGTTCATGGCAACTAATCTCTGTAAACAGAAAAGAAAATTTCTTTGTAGAGGGCAAATGAGTGATCACAGTCATATCCTGATGGATCTTTATTTTCCGCTTATCACTCTTCTCTTTTCTAGTTAACCCTCAATTCAATTCAACAGCCACTTGGGGGTTACTCATATGATGGTTAATTTATGTGTCAAGCTGACTGGGCCATGAGATGCCCAGTTGGTTAAGCATGATTTCTGGGTGTGTCTGTGAGGATGTTTCCAGATGAGATTACCATGTGAATTGGTAGAGTAAGTAAAGCAATGCCCTCCCCAATGTGGGTGGGCCTCATCCTGTTGTTGAGGGCCCACAGAGAACAAAAAGGTGGGGGAAGATTTAATTCTCTCTCTGCCAGCCTGATTGAGCTGGGACACCAGTCTTTTCCTGCCTTCAACCGAGGCTTACACTATGGGCTCCCCTGGTTCTCAGGACTGCAGACTCAGATTGGACACCACCACCAGGTCCCTGGGGCTCCAGCTTGCAGATGGCAGACCATGGAACTTCCCAGCTTTCATGATCACATAAGCCAATTCCCCATGACAAACCTGTGTGTGTGTATATGTATATATACATATGCGTATATATACGTATACATACACAAATACACACACACACACACATATACACATATACATCTCCATATCCATCCTACTGGCTCTCTTTCTGTGGAGAACCCTGATTAATACAATCTATCATTTAGGGGACTCTGGGAGGACAAAGATCAAAGGTTTAGTCATGAAATATAAACGCTAACATGCAGATGATGTATTTTGTTTTTTAAACAGTGAAACCTCACTGTTCAAGCAGTCTTCTCCTTTTTTCATCAACCCCAATGGAGGTCTTAGTGTCCGATCTCCATTTCAGGCACATTTGTTTGTTTGTTCGTTTGTTTAGAGATGAGGGCTTGCTTTGTTTCCCAGGCTGGTCTTGAACTTCTGGCCTCAAGGGATCCTGCCTCCCAAAATGTTGGGATTACAGGTGTGAGCCACCGTGCCCAGCTCAGGCACATTTTTAAAGCTGTTGTGAGAGTTAAAGGAAGTAAATCACAGTGGGCCAGGCACAGGGCCTGGAACTTAGGTTCTCAACCAACAGGATCCACTACTATTCCCTTCAAGGAACCTTCCTATTGAGACCATTATGTACATCTTGTAGCATTTTGCATGAATCTGCATGGCTTCTCCCAGGGTTTGGTCTTTCAGAGCAGGATCCACGCTCCCCACTCCTCTTCTATCTCATGATCCCTTTAGCACCAGCAATGAGAGTTGGAGGGGACGTGGGTGAAGGACACCCTCTCTGGGCCCCAGTCACTTCAACCTGTAAATGCTGATGACATGCCCAATGGATGGGACCTTGCAAAGGTTAAAGGACTCATAGACACAAAGAGTTTTGTGTCAGGCACATGGCAAGCACTAAATAAATGGTAATGTTGATAATATTGAAAAACTTCATGTTCCAAAAGAAAAAGATTTTTTCTCTTCCGTACTGATGTATCGGAATCTTGTGTCTGCATAGTCCATCCCACCCAAATTCCTAGTCCTCCTTCCAACCCCCAGCCCCCTCTCCAAACCAGCACAGGCAGCCAAGGAACCCGGGACATTTGTTCACTTTTCCTGGCAAGTTCCTGCGTCAGCAAAATGGATGACTGTGCCGCAAGGACACCTGAAAGCTCTGTGTAAAAGAGTCTGGAAATTTACACACGAGATGACATTAGTGAACTGGATCCCATACTGTTCTTGGAAAGCAGAAAAGAGGCTAGTACTGGGAAGTTTATGGAAAAAAAAAAAATGTCAACCTCTGTTTCTATCTCCAGACTCCGGCCTCAGGAGAGGCAAGCACCCTACAGACTTGCCTATAGGGCTTTCTGGATTTTCAGGGCATGGGACATGAGTTTGGCTCAGGGCATTTCTTTGAGAGTCTGAAACACATTTTAGACTCTGTTTTGCTACCTTGGTTTCTGTCTAGATCTGGCTCAGCACGCTGGAGTGGTAAAACACCCAACCCCAGGATCTCCTTGGATCCACGAGGAACAAGAACTAGTTGCTATGTAGGCTGGATGAATGTCTATAAAGGCAGAGTTTCAAGAGGCAAATCCTGTATTTCTCCTTGAAAAAACAGAAACCCTTTTCTGTTGCTACAACAAATGTAAAGTGCTGCACTGTGAGCTCTGTGGAAGGAAAAGTGTCATTGAGGGTCCCTGAGAGCATGCTCTGGCATGGAAACACAGAAATGGGTTGCAATGGGAGACCTGGGTCCATCCCTGAGAGACCAGGGCCTGGTGTGCCAGAAAACAGACCCCATCTCCTGTGATGGCCACAAAGCTCTGCAGCAGAGGGGACGTGTGGAACACATAGCACTGTGTCCCCCGCTGCTAAGGCTGGGAGAGGCATTCTCCTCGCACTCCCACTCCCCTCACCCAGGCCACTGAGTCCTTGTCCTAAGTGGATCTCGGAGCGACCACTCCTCTCTCTTCCCACTTCTGCTGCCTTCGTTCTGGGTCTCCTGGTTGGTCCTCCTGCCTCAGGTCTACTTCTCCATTGCCAACAGTCACCTTCCTAACACAGAAACCTGAAATTCGTGTTTCTTCCCCATTCTCCTGGGCCTCAGCAGGCCAGAGAAGGCTCAGCTTGTGCCTGGGGCCTTCTGGCACTTCCTCTTGCGTCCTAGCCCAAGGGTGACCCAGTGACTCACCCTTTGCCATTCCGTCCATTCTCCTGCCTCCTTCTGAGCCTTTCCTCCCTCTGACAAACTCCTATGTTCCTTCTGAACTTGACTGAAATGTCGCCTTCCCCACCATCCATGCAATGACAAATTACAGAATTCCCTTCCTCTTCTGATGGTTCCTGACAGGGTGTTCAAAAAGTTATAAATCTGAGCATTCTCCAGAGGTAGGAACCATGTATTATTCATCTCTGCATCCCCAGCACCTGACGAAGGCCTGGCCGTGTCACTTACCAAGTGTGTGTTAAATGAAGGGAACGTCTACAAGAGAGGCTGTCAGACATGCACACAGGACGCTCACCTTGCACGCTACTCTGTGTGGACATAACTTCCCAAACCCCAGGGGAGGCTGGATGCGTCGAAGCAGAGTGACCACATCAAGGTGTTTGATCCTTCCCCTGGAAGTAAAATACAACACGAGGTCCAGGAACAGTACCAGCTGGCCCGAACTTTCAGTCCACTCCACAAAAACCACAGCTGACATTCCAAAATCCACCCACACACACCAAAGCGCATCTTTTTCAACCTACTTTGCCTCAGGGTCATATTCTGACCATATTCTTTTGAATTCATCTAAATGGTGAGGCCCCAAAATAGACCAGTCCCGGGTCAGATAGTCAAAATTATCCATGATGACAGCCACAAATAGATTGATGATCTGAAAAAGCAAATCAGAAGGGAAGAACTTCAGCTGCAGCTGGATAGGGTTAGAACTTAGCATAGGCCTTCTAATTACATGGAATGAAACATGGGAACCCATGTCTCCAAGAGACATTGTAAAAACTTTCTATTTGGAGAATGTTTAAGGAAAGAGTGGGGTTCTAGCTTTCTGGAACGGCTTTCAAAAACTCCTGGGGAAGGCAGGCCTTCTGAAACACATTGCAGTTTTATAATTTCATTATCACCAAATAATTCACACTCTTAAGTCACCAACATACACACTGGCTTAGACATTTTAGAAAGGAGCCCTAAGAAGCTAAGGTGGTTGGTAATTGCTCCAAGTCTATTAGCGAGCACCAAATCTCTGCTTACAAAGGTGGCAGCAGTGACACGTGCCTGGTTAAACAAAAGCCCTCAACTGCCAAGTGGAGTCCAGAGTGCTCACCCACATCAACTGTCCTTGAATGATGGGACAGGGCAAGGTCGCTGGTGTGAACACTGAATGCTACATAAGCATCTGTACACTGAGAGGGGTAGCTACTTTGAGCACTTACCAGAAACGCACAGAGCATGTAAAAACTGATGAAATAGACAATGGCAAAGTTGCTCCCACATGTATACTCCTCCCCGGGATTGTAATCTGACTCAGGGTCACAGAGCTTCCCTGGGAGGCAGGCCAGCATGATCTCCTGCCAGGCCTCACCTGTCGCACACCTTTTTCAGATTAAGAAAAAAGGGGCTTTAGTGGAGGAAAAAAGGAATTTAAAGCTTAGACCTTAGGGGAGAAAAACTCATTAACAGAGCAAAACCTTAGTCATTTGGGGAAAATCCAATGTGAGCTAATGAAAATCTGAAATTCCTACTTGTTTTCACATGCAACTTATCACAGTAACCCGAGGTTCTGCTGCAGTTCCCTTTGATTTATAGCCATCATCTTATGCAAGTGTACTAATTGTATAAATGATGCTTGTTTTTGTGTCTTATTTACTTCAAACATTTGTATTATAATTAACATTAATTGTTGTTGTTATTTTTTGAGACAGGGTCTTGCTCTGCCCAGGCTGGAGTGCAGTGGTGCGATTTTGGCTTACTGCAGCCTCGACCTCCCGGGCTCAGCCTCTCCAGTAGCTAGGACTACAGGCACCCACCACCATATCTGGCTAATTTTTGTATTTTTAGTAGAATCAGGGTTTTGCCGTGTTGCCTGGGCTAGTCTCGAACTCCTTAGTTCAAGTGATCCACTCACCTCAGCCTCCCAAAGGGCTAGGATTACAGGCACGAGCCACTGTACCCGGACTATTAATTATTTTTAATGACCAAAATACTTAAGCAGTTGAGTCTATGTTCAATTTTGTTGAAGGCAGAGTTAAAAACCACCTAACTTGCAAATGACTTGTTAGTCACTAGAGTCACTAGAAATACTTCATGATCTCTAGAAAATTCTCTATGAGGGCAGCTTGTTTACAAAGTTAATTAACTGGGGTTAAAAGCAACCTTATAAAATTTGAAATCATACATCTTAGGATGTTCCCCACTGGCTGTGCAAAAGGCTTCTACGTTTTTGCTATGTTTCTGTCTTCCAGTCATATTTAGTGTATGCTTCCATGCGTAAACATACATCCCACAATTTTACCTGTGTCCTAAGTAGCCTAACTCCCAAATGAATAAACCTTATGCCAACCACAATCAGGATTACCACAGCAGTTTTAACAATCCAGTGAAATTCCTGTGTTTGAAATGCTAGGGTCTGTGTTTAAGAATACAAAACAAACAAAAACAAAAAGCTATCACAATCAACTGGGAAAGGCACACTGCTTTAATAACCTGTGTCCTCCATCCCTCCGGACCCAGAGCTAGCGGGAGACTCACATCCCTGCCCAGAAGCACCGCCCACACCAGCCAGTCCAGTCACCTGAAGAGCAGCAGCACCGCCTGGGGAAACGTCTGGAAGTTATTGTTCCTATTGATCTGGTTGTTATCTCTCATGGCAACTTTCCCAAACATCTAGGTGGAGAAGTTTTAGGAAAAACAGAATAGATTTCATCATGCAAAAAAAAAAAAAAAAATCCATATGTGAATTCAGAACTAACTCAGGTTTGATCTTTACCAACTAAGGTTTTCTCATGGTACCTGGCACTTTACTCATTCAACAAAGATCTGCCAAGCACAACCATGTGCCAGGCAGCGGGTTACACATTGGGAACATGGTGCTCCAGATGGGCACAGTCTCATGTTCGAGGATCCCCTGCCCTGGGGGAGAGACACAAGGGTAGACAGGCAACATCAAACACCAGGATGATACTGGGGTGGTCCAGATACACAGGAAGCATGAGACAGGCTCATCCACCCAAGGCTGGGGGGCAGGGCCAGGGAACCTCTAGGGGGAAGTGACATGTAAACTCAGAACTGAAAGATACATCAGGCGTTAAGAAAGGTAAAGAGTGTTTCCAGTGGAGGAAGCACCGTGTCTCACAGGGGCAGGGTGACAGAATAGATACCGAGGGAATGAACATCACATGTGTGAGGAGCAGACAGATAAAAGACCAGGCTGGAGGCAAGGGCAGGAGCCAACAGGCAGGGGCTGTGAACCCCGAGCAGGATAGCGGGCTTTACCTTCAGGGCAATGGGAGGGTACTACAGACTTTTACTTTTGAGACTTAGAAGCAGACTGACATTCCAGAGAAGGCTGCAGAGGCTTACAAACGCTTGCTGGGTGAATCCGGAGGGGTGTGTGTCATGCAGTTTGCAGTTCTGAGGCAGCTCTTTTTTATATGAGAAAATATGTGATAAAAGACCTTCCAGGGCACACAGAACCACGTGCTGCTGAGTCACAGAGGCTCAAGTTTGCTGACTTTTGTTTCATAACTCTGGGTAAGATTCCCAGAGACCTGCCAATGCTTCTATGCTTTCAGGATTTTTTTTTTTTTTAAGCACTACCATTTCTCTGCTCCTAGAATCACAGAATCGCTTCATTTCTTTGTCACTTACATCCCTCCTTTATTGAAAGATGGCACCTGCACACGTGGAGAATCCGTAAGGAGCCTGCCAGCAGGGATCTGTAGGCACCTGGGCTCTCCTACCGCCTCCACTCTTAGAGGCTGCCTCCCTCCACTCTGCCTGGGGAGGCAGGGTTATCAGGGTTTGTTTCAGGCTTTCCTCAACATACCTACGGGCATTTTCTTCCTATCCACAACCCATCCCACCACCCACTTGGTGTTAGGGCTCCTCTGTTTGGGAGGCACGGTCCCTTTCCCACGCCCAGGAGGAACTGGGAAACAGGCCTCAGCCTCTCAGCTTGGGTCACAGAAGAGCCCATTTTCATGCCTCCTTTTAAAGGTGAGCTACTAAAGTACAACAATGGTCACAAAAGGCATTTGGCTTAGCACCAGCCTTCTGTCCCCACGATGGCTCAGCACAGACTGAAAAGACCCATGAGGGGCCACATGCTTCTTTCCTCAGTCTTAGCAACTGGAAATATTTAGTTTCAAGTGAATCTCACTTTGTTATGATAAAGCGTAATTCTTCTGCCATGAAATGCAACTTTTCTCGGCACATTCTATGCTTTCTACATTCTTCTGAGCCTGGGCCTCCCCTGGAGTTCTCTCCCAAGCAGCCATGTCTTTTATGTCTTCCTATGGCTTCAGCAGAGGGGTCTGGCTGAAAAAATCACAGCGCTTCTGCTTTACCTGGTCAATGTACATCTTGCTACAGATTTGGGGCTACCCAGTGAAAGGGACCCTGAGGGCGGGATGGCTGGAGCTTACCTGCATGCCAATGACCGCGTAGATGAAGAACAGCATGGCAATGAGGAGGGCCACATAGGGGAGTGCCTGGGAGAGAAAAGGCACTGGGCTCAGTACCGGCTGGCTGTCCCATGAGAAGACCCATGAGAGGCTACATGCTTCCTTTCCATTCCACGTGTTACAGTGAAAGAACCCCGACCACGAGGAAGAACAGTTCAAATCCCAGCACTGCACAACTACTTCAGTCCTGAAGACACCATCCACACGCACGCCCACTGTTACAATATTATAGGCAGGATGGGCTCGCCATGGTCACCAACCCTGTAGCCTGACCCTAAACACAGACACATCACTCTCATGATAATTCCTAAATTCATTACTGGAGTTTTTAGGTGAAAATATAATTGATCAAACCATTCCAGAACACTGGACACTTAGAGTACTTCCACTTCGTTTTGTGGGTATGTTTTGGGGGATGGTACTGTAGGTAATGTTGCAAAGGAGTATCTTTATGCAAAATCACCTTGCTTCTGCTGAAGTATTTCCTTAGGGTGAAGTCTTAGGAGTGGAATTACTGGGTCAGAGGGGAAGAGCCACTTTCTGGCTGTTGCTGTAGAATGCAAAATACCTTTCTTAAGATGCACACCTTCTGAAAGGGCTGCTAAGTTCGGGGGCAGGGCAAGGGAAGGAAAGGAGTGAGCTGGGGGGTCGCCAAGTGTGGCTCTCTTCAGAAACACCAAATGCAAGTGTCTGACAGAGCCCCCATCCTTTAATTGAATGTTCCTCAACTGCTGTCTACCTCATCACATGTGACAAACACGTCCACATGCATAGGGTGCCCAGATTGTTAAGCTTAATTCTGGGAACACACACTTAAAACACCCGCTTTCTCTATTATCTGAGAGAGCTCATCAGAAAGTCAGTGGCTCACAAGTGCCCAGCCACCTTCAGACCTGTGCCAGCTGTGGACCTGTGCCTGCCAGCCTGGCCTGGTACAATAGGCCCTCCCAGCAGCTGGGCTGCTCAGCAGGCTCCCACAGGGTTTGTTTCAGGCTTTCCTCAACATACCTATGTACATTTTCTTCGTAGATTTCCAAATGTTTAAGATTATTGTTTGCACAGTTTCTGCTTGTATGAACCACTACTCTGGAACATGACTTTCTTATCTGTGGCAGATTGAATCTTGAAGAATTTCTTTAAAAAGTGAGATGATATTACCTCCGAATTATCTATTTTTTATAGCAGTTTGTTCCTAGGTTTTGGTACTTTACATGAATAACAACTGCCAAAGATTCTGTGCCTTAGCAAGTCCAAGGCTAAGCTGCCTGAGGCCCTACTCTACCTTCCTCCAGCCTCACTCTCCCCAGCAGGACCTGTGACTTCCCTTGGGAGTGCCTGCATCGCCCCCCACCCCAATGCTGTCCCTTATCCCTTTTACCCATGAAAATTCCATCCACTAGGGACAAACGCTTACTTGGTAACACTGGTTATCCCAGGGGTGGGTGAGGGGCGAGTTTTAATTTTATCTTTATTTATCTTTGGACAGCTTCATTTGTTGTTGTAAACATTTATTACTTTTGAATGAAAAATAGTCAAGTAATTTTTAAAAATGAAGGTGCATGATTCACTTTCTAATGTTTGTGCATATCCACAAATTCCCTTCCTGGGTGCACCTTTTAATAAGAATCTCTATTTCCCATACTTCCTTCTCCAAATGGAATCAGTCCAGAAGGCTAGAACATCTGAGGCAGGGTAATGGCAGGTAGAAGAAAAGCTGGTTCTGCTCAGGAAAGTCTAGAACTGAGCTGTACCAGCCTGGAGAATCAGAGGTGACAAATGAGACATGGCCTATGCCTGAACATCCTGAACTTTGTGACCCTTCCAGGTGCAGGATAACCCAGTGATGGTGTGCTGGCCCAGGTGGTGGCTTCTGATATGTTATCCAGACCAGTCAACAGACAGCACTGCTGCAGCCTTCTGAGGAGAAGGAGTCAGAGAGAGGCTGCTGGGCTTCCAGGCAGTCTGCTGGGACCTGGGACTCTCATGTACCTCCGCCAGGCATCCCGGAAGCACTGCAGGGCTGCAGACCCCACACCGCTCTGTCTTGGAAATGCTGCAGCTCTCTCAGCTATGGGTCCTTCCTGCTTTCTCTTCTGTTTCCTTTAGGCAAGTAATCTCATGGGATTTACCCAAGAAATGCTAAGTTGGGTCTCTCCGGCATGCCATGTGTTCTATTGACCTAAGTCCACACAGGGGGAGCCTGGGTCCTCTAGGACGGGCATAATCATTGACCTACATATGATCTTCAAAGACAAAGAGAGAAGTCCTTAGCATGGCCCTTACCTGAAAGGACTTAATAAAAGTCCACAGCAATGTCCGGATGCCTTCCCCCCTGCTGAGAAGCTTCACCAATCGCATCACTCGGAAAAGACGGAAAAAGGTGATGGAGATTCTATTGCTCTCTTCAGAGTTCTGAAGGGTTATCATGGAGAGGTCAAACCCAATGGAAAGTAGAACATGCAACACTTTCAGAAAAACAGCAACAGATGCAAAGGTGACAGAGGTAAGAACTGAAGATGTGATTCTGGGGCCTTTTCATCTTAAAAAGCATGATATGAAAGGAAGAGTTACATGCTAACAACACAGAGCTTGGGAAACTGCATCCACACAGCACATGCATGTCCACGTGTTCTACTGTGTTAGAGGAGAACGCTGGGCTGGTCAACAATACTGGACACTGATGATGAATGCAAACCACTGCAGACACTGTTCTGGAAGGACAATCATGGAGAATACAGAAAAACCAGTGGAAAACTCGACATGGTCAAATAAACTCAAGGAAAAGGCCCAGCCCCTGGGGACTAGTTGCTGATCTTACCCCAGGTGTAGCAGTTGGGACAGGGACACTTTCACTTTCAGTTGGCTTTAAGAAATCAAAGATTGAAAATGGATTAATGAACCACGAAGGAGTCAATGTTTCTGGAGAGCATTTCCCCCTTTTAAAAAATGCGTGCCTCCTGTCTTTGGACAACACACCTGCTCCCTCCCTGAGAAAATACCAGTGGCTTTCCTTGGAGCTGGACTTGAGGGCAGGCAGCCATGGACGTGGGCACGGACACACTACCACTTTCTAATTCACGTCCGAGGACACGCTGTGCCCAGGCTAACAGGCATCCAGTAAGAACAGTGTCTCAAGACCTCAACTGTCCCTAGAGACAGATGCAGAGCCTGCCCCTGCTTCTCACAGAGAGGCTAGTTCTCTTGGCTTGGTCAGGGCTATGGGTCTCAGGAACTAGTCTCTCTGCAGCACGCCCCCTAGCCCCAGAGAACGGAATGTCTCCAGTAGCGTGGCAAACAGCGGTGCCTGCCTGTGGGCCGCAAGCTCCCTGGGACCACACTTTGTTCCCATGAGACCAAACGCCTGGGCGGTATACATCTGACAACAGACTCTTTGGTGGGGCTGCTGAGGAGCTGGACAGACTGAGTCAGGGTGAGGAGGAGAGAGGTGGGCTTCCCTACACAAGCCCTCACTGCCCACCCCACAGCTCAGATAGCTTTCACACAAGAGGAAATTCAGGTCTATATAGTCTTTGGAAGAAACAGTGGAGGGCCAGCTCTCCTGAGGTTCAGCAGCTCCACCTCCTCCAGGGTCTGGCTGGGCTGTTGTTCTTTGGGACCCAGGATATAGAATCTGTGATGGCTGGTGCTCACCTGCCCCCCCCCACCCAACCCCCACCCACAGAGAGGGCAGGGGCCTTGCCTTATTCCACGCCATGCCCAGCATGGTGCCTGACACTTCCCGAGTATTCAGAAAGTGTCTGAACGCAGAGTTGGAAGCAAACTCCAGCTAGCACCAGGAAGCATCTTTACATTCAACAGCAACAGTAAGCGGTACCAGAGCCAGCATGTGCCGGCCTCTCTTCCCCGACAGAGAGGAATGGGGCTCTTCTGGTTAGGGGCTTCAAGGAGCCTTTCTGTACAGTCTGTCTGCAAAGTTAAGAAACGTGCACACATCTGGATGTGCGCACTTCTCGAGGGCCTCCTCCCTGGGGATCGGGGGAAAGAAGAGCTCAGTTCTGAAGCCTCTCTAGCATCAAGGGCTACCTCCTGAGACCAAAGAGAAATTCTACAAAATTCACAGAAAATAAGGGGTTGGAGCACATTACAGAACAACTGAAAATCAGCATCGTGACTGTGAAACCAAGATCAACAGGTTTGATGGAGTTTAAAATGGGTCCTTGCTTCTCCTGGGATGCTCAGAATGGGAGCTCTGCAACAGGTTTATCAAGAACCCAGGGCCGCTATTTTTATTTCCCTCTTCCATTAGCTCATTTCAAAAGAAATACCACTTCCTTCAAGGGACAGATAATGTTTTTCATCTTAAGACCTTAACAAAGGAAGGAACTAA
Source organism: Cebus imitator (assembly GCF_001604975.1). NCBI lineage: Eukaryota > Metazoa > Chordata > Mammalia > Primates > Cebidae > Cebus > Cebus imitator. The sequence continues at coordinate 422,118 of NW_016107315.1, forward strand.
CTTTTGAAACTTCTCATCGTCTTCCACATCATTCTCACTAAGGCTGTGCACAGGAAGGCTCCACTCTGGCCTGTCTGGCTGGAGTGTGGGGTGAGCGTGTGTGCTAAGTGTGCATGCATGCACGCCTCTGCTTGCCTGATTTCAGGGGACCAGGCAGTGTGCACAAGACAGACGGCTCTACAGTTACCCTTTTGAAACATGCACGACTTATGTATCAGCCCTGCGGCACCTGTTGGTCAGGGAAGACGCTCCTAACCACAGTCTGGCCTTAGACCCTCCTGTGTGCCTCTCCCTATTCTGCTTCATGTCTGATAGGCCATTCATGTCCCCCTTCCTTAGGGTTCGTGAAAGTCAGCAACCGAACTGAATTTCGAAGTGTACATCTCTTCAACTGATATCTCTGAAATGTAACAACCTATGGACTATGAACTTCAAACCATGAATATTCTCTTGTTTAAAAGAACAAAAGGGAGGAGGAGACAGCATTTGTAAAGGGACAGGGCAGCACAACATGCACAGGAGGAAGGAAAGAGCAAACAGCACACCAGACTTCATGCGCCCTCCAACGCGCCTGCGACACCTCCCCTCCCACGCACCACTGGGCAGGGAGGGCTGCTTCAGGGGAGGATGTGACCAGCAGCTCTGGGGGGACAGTGCAAGTTGCCAAAATATCTTACAAATTTAAAGAACCCTGAGGATGGCTTTGCCCAAATGACAAATGTCAGCCAAATGAAAAGGGCAGGTCAGCTCTCATGCCAGCCTGCACACTAAAAGCACCTGGGGATCTTTAACAAAATCTCTGAAGTCCAGGTCCCACCCCAGAGATTCTTACTTAATGGACCTGGGGCATGTCTCCATGTTGGGAATTTTATTATTTTTTTGAGGCGGAGTTTCCCTCTGTCACCCAGGCTAGAGTGCAGCGGCATGATCTTGGCTCACTGCAACCTCTGCCTACAGGGTTTCAGTGATTCTTCTGCCTCAGCCTCATCAGTAGCTGGGATTACAGGTGCCCAACACCTTGCCTGCCTAATTTTTTTGTATTTTCAGTAGAGATGAGATTTCGCCATGTTGGCCAGACTGGTCTCCAACTCCTGACCTCAGGTGATCTGCCTACCTCGGCCTCCCAAAGTGCTGGGATTCAGGCATGAGCCACCACACCCAGCCTGCATGCTGGGAATTTTAAAAGCTCCTTGGTGATTCAAATGTGCTGCCAGAGCTGAGAACTCCAGTCCTGGACCAGGGTAAAGCTGGCCCAAGTAGTTAGCAGGTAGCCCATACTAGCTAATGCCCTTTAGGTCTCGAGTGGCCATACAGAGTGGGGTTGCTAGAAAAGCCCATTCAGGCTGCTGTAGCTGAGCAGTGGGTTCTTTTTGAGTTGATGAGAAATCAATACTCAGATGCAGACAGAGAGATTAGACCCCCTTCCCATCTTCTTTACAAGGGATGGAGGAGGCTTGAACATGAAGGGAGCTGGAGGAGCTGGAACGCCAGTGGGCTATGCTATGCTGGACATCCCTAGAGGACACCAGACTGGGGAAGGACTCTTCACTAGGTGGCTTTCAAGGACAGCTTCAAGGGTCCGCTAATCAGTTTTTAATAGGGGGAATTCCAGTGTTACCTCAGGGCTTAGACAAGCTTAGCAGTTCCCTCCCACCCTAAGATGTCACATTCTTCAGCTGGGAACCCTACAGGAGGCAGCCCCTTAGCCTCAGAAGGCTGGACTACATGTCAGAAGGCTCCTTAGATTCCTGGGGCTCTGCTAATGTGGGGGCTTTCCTGATTTTCCCTCAAGCCTTTTCCTACAGGGCTCTCAGGCAGGCTTTTACCACATATGCTCTGGGGCAGCCCCCTGAAACTGTGGAAGCCAAAAAGACCATGAGGTTCCCAAACGAAATCAGTCCATTTCATTTTCTGTATTAATTTCTACCTGTGCTTGGAAGAGTTGAGAGGATGCAGTTTTCTAATTCAGATAGGAAGCAAACCAGCATCCCAGAACAGCTGGGCCAGGTAACCCAAGGCATTGTGGAGAAGCCAGTCTTTTGGGGGAGCATCCCTCTGACTATTTCTGAGCTGGCAGGCAACACCTATGGAAGGAGGACTTCTTTATTTGGGGTCACTGGGTCTGTGTCCACGACCAGTGCCTAGCTGAGCTGGCTCCTGGGAAAGGGCTCGCATATGAAGTGGGGGACTACACAACCTTAGTGTGGGGTCAGAAAAAGAAGATGAGTGGTCCACCGTCAGCCACCTGGTCCAAACAGTATACCTGAAAAAGCAGGGACCATTCCTGGGTCTCTGAGAGTGAGCTCCCTAATGACTTTTTTTTTTTTTTTTTTTTTTGAGATGGAGTTTCACTCTTGTTGCCCAGGCTGGAGTGCAATGGCGTGATCTCGGCTCACCGCAACCTCCGCCTCCTGGGTTCAGGCAATTCTCCTGCCTCAGCCTCCTGAGTAGCTGGGATTACAGGCATGCGCCACCATGCCCAGCTGATTTTTTGTATTTTTAGTAGAGATAGGGTTTCACCATGTTGACCAGGATGGTCTCGATCTCTTGACCTCGTGATCCACCCGCCTCGGCCTCCCAAAGTGCTGGGATTACAGGCGTGAGCCACCGCGCCCGGCCCCCTAATGACTTTTTACTTGCTCCTTCAAGGTAAGTAATATAAGGCAGACTTGGCTTCTAAACAAGTATTTTGCCTCCCAGGCACTAATGATAATGAGAATAGACAAATGTCAGTGATAGCTATCCCCAGGTTAGGAACAATATGTTGCTGGGTCATGTCATCATTCAAGGAACAAATAGGCATCAAGGAGGGAGGGAGCAAGAGGGAGCCCACCAGTCATTATTGACGTTTTAGCAGCCTGGTGAGGTTAGGACCAAACGTGATGGGGACAAGTCCATGAACACTGCCAAACCAGGAACAGAGCGGGCTGTGGGGAGGTGGGAGGGGGCAGTGGTATGGAACAGGCTGGTGTGCGTGCAGGCAGGACCATGCAAAGGACTACCCAAAACGTTTCCGCAAAGAATACAAACGCAGGCTGAATTCAATCGTTTCTCAGCCAGATCATTCATTCTGGGAGACTATGTTGGCAAGTCACAGAGCCAAGTGTGACTGACCAAGACGGCCTCAGGCAGGAGACGACAATATATGGGATGGGGAACAATTCAGATGATTGCAACCAATCCTTAGCACGTCCTGTGAAGCGTGGTGAAAACCAAAGGTGGAGAGCCAAAAACAAGCACACAGTCTTTAGAAGTGCTTTGCTTTAACGACTTCACCGTATATATGCATATATATACTTGCCGCTACAATTTTCTAAAAATAAAACCAACATGAAAATCAATTAGGCAACAGAAAAGAAAGATCAACAGAGTTGGGGGAGAGAGAGCACAGCAGATTTAAACATTGCAAACAATGATGCTACAACCAGCCGACAATGAACCAAGGGTGTTCATGCTCAGCTGACAGCTGACCCCGCAGCTCAGGGGACAAGGCCACTGAGGATGTGATGTGCACTGCTCCCCAGGGGAGCTGCTTGTGGAGGGTGTCGGAACCAGCAGTCCCACTGTCATGTAGTTACATCAGAGGTTAAGAATACCGAGTCTTTTTTTAAATCTTTGTGCCTCCCCACAGCCTAGCCCAGAGCCTGTGAGTGGTGGATGTCCAGCACATGTGTGTTAAAAGATTGAATAAATGTGAAGGCAGCCTTGAGCATCCCCTCTGTTCCAAGGCCGAGCAGGGAAACACTGAGATTTCTGAAGGTGGTGTTCTGCTGGCCCAGGGTGGGGAACCAGCATTGCCATGACTGAGGAATATTTGGTCTTGGGCCACAGCTGACCAGGAAAAATGTCACTGACTGAAAGCACATTCTGGGAAAGTCTGCCTGTGTGATTGGAAAGTTTAATTGCATGCCAAGAAGGGGGCCCCTGAAAGCCTGTCTTGTTCAGATACCTAATGTCAAATGCTAACTAGAAACTTCAGCATAGACCTGTCCCTTTCCTGACTGGTACAAGGTGAACACAGCAACACTGAGGCACCAATGAGCCAAGTTGGGTGATAGGAGACAGGGGCAGCAGGAGGAGCAGGGCCAGCCCACAGCACACGTGAGGCAGCCAGGAAGCCAGGTGCATGCTGTCCTTGAGTACACGGGTGCTACACCCCTGCCAGCCAGCAGGCAGGCCAGGAGTGAGAAAGCTGGGTGTCCCCAGGTGGACAGACCTTGGCCAAATCCTGGTGCCCAAAAGCTAAGTGTTTATACCCACCACCTGCACAGTGGTTGAAGCACTGAGCAGTCCAGGGAGACCTGCCGAGCTGCTAGTTTATTGTAGTTTCGCTTCCATTATAAACTGTCTCTGACTCACAGAAGGGTATGTTCCAAAATTTTCATGTAAATATACCTCCACGTCAACTGTAAGCAGTTTGTGTTGTGAGATGATGAAGCCGGCAGATGTCTAGCCATAAACTTGGGAGAGAGCTTGGGGCTGCCCAGTTAGGGACCTGCCGTTCTCCCATTAGCACCAGCTTATTTATATATCATGAATGGCAATTTTCATGGAAAATTTCACATCAAGTAGAATTTACATGTCTGGGCTTTAGGTGTTAGAAGATGTGCATACCTAGGTCTAACAAAGCACCATGTGAGTGCCTTGTCACGGTGTGGTGTGATGAAGCTTCAACCACACCCTCATGGACATGGTCATGTCTGACAGTCCATTTTACTTATTACAGGGATAACCCACACTTAGAATAATACCCTTGTATCTCCCTAAAACTTTGGGGTTTTTAGCAAGCATTTTCACAAGTATTCAGATCATTTTATCACTATAACATATCTGCGAGGCAAGGGGGTAGATGTTACGCACCCCACTTGGCCCATGAGGGAACTGGAGTCCAGGTCAGTTTGGAACTAGGGCTGCAACTGCCAGGTCTTGGGATTGCCAGGCTGGTGACTATCTTACTATTTACACGCCAGAATCGACGTGGCCCCAGGCAGGTGGCATAAAGGGATTTCATAGTCCTCGTGTGATGCAGGCTGTCTGGGCACCAGGATGGACCTTATAACCCTCACTCCTCCTGTAGATGCCACCAGGCAGAGCATAAAGGGCAGGGGGTGGGCTGGACACTGTGGAGCAAAAGCCAACACCAAACACAGACCCTCCCTGTGCTCTGCCCATTCTCTCGAAAGGCTCTGCACATCTTGGGCACACACACTGGATGCCCACTAAGACTTGCTGATGAACTGGAAAGAGATCAGGTAGACAGGGGCCTTTCTACCTGCCTGAGGCCTTCGGTCTAGCATGGGTCAGTCACAAGGAGAGCTAGGAGGCAGATGCGGCTCCCTTTCTCACACTTCTTAATTTAGCAGGGGGTGAGGTTTTCAGAACATTTCTAGGGAGAGGGGTTCACTCTGCCTACAATGCTGCTACAGCACTTGTTCCCCTCCCAAATGAGTCTACTGCATGTAGCAAAGGTGTACTGACATCCCCTCCCTGGTTCTCACTTGGCCCTCTTTTCCCTGGCCCCAAGTAGCCTTCTACCAGCTGGTGTCACTCTTTGGACGTGGGACATTCACTAGTTAGACTCAGAGCAGACATGGTACAGGTGAGGGCACGAGCAGCAGCCACCACACGCTCAGGGCATAGCTGTGGGGCCTCCCGCCTGTGCCCTCACAGAACCATCGTGGGGACGAGGGTGCACATCATTAACTCCAAGTACAGCTGGAAAGATGGAGGCACACAGTACTCGGATGACTTTCACGGTCACACGGCTGGTGAGTGAGAACATCCACAGGCACACACAATTAACTCCCAGCCCTTACAACTTTAATCAGATCTTTTGAAACACTCTTCTAGTTCCAAATGGCAATTCTATATAGGCTTCCCCACTCTTCTTCAGGGAAATGAGATAGAGATGGGGTGAGGGAGAGAAGACTACAAATTATCCTTAGTCTTTCAAAATAAATTTGTTTCTGGATTTCTAAAGTGTGTGGAGATTCATGGGCAGGGCCTCTGGTCTCTTCTATATCAGACTTAATGAAAACAACCACGATATAGGACACAAAGTTTGCTACTTACATTCACTTCAGTTATAGCAATATCAACGACGCTACCAACAACAATTAAGGCATCAAAAGTGTTCCATGCATCAGTGAAATAGTGCTGTTAGGGCAAGCATTCAGAAGCCACAGAGGAGAGGAAGCACCACAGGGAAAAAGAAGAAAAGGACAGTGTTATAAAAGGGGAACATTCTAGCACCACGCCACATGGCTACTTGAAACATCCCCCTAAAATAAACACGTTATAGATACGCCACTTTGGGTATCACTTCTGACACAGCAAATGAAAACAATTAGAGACATCCTATCTTACCTTGCCTACTAGTGACCTGGGTAAATGCCGCAAAAAGGCCTGTCCTCCGAAAGGTGACTTGTGTCTACAAAAGGCCCTGGGCTAAGGCCCTACCCTGAAGGGCTTCTTGCCCACAGCTCTCATTGGGAAATCCTAGTTTCAGATCAAGTGACTGGGATCTGTGACTTGTCCAGGTGATGCCACTGCAGGGCAGGGAGCAGAGTATGCACAGACAGAGAGAGAGGACACAGGTGGCGGCCACGCCAGGTGCATACTCACGTCTGCTTCGCTGAGGGCCACGTCTATAATGCTGCCGATTACGATGAGGGAGTCAAACGTGTTCCAGGCGTCACTAAAATACCCCTGGACAGAGCAGGCGAGGGCAGACGTTTATGAGCATGTATGAATGACCCTCCACACGGACCATATAGGGGCGAATCCAAGTCCCTGCTGCTCCCATGGCACCCAGGTGGGGTGGGAAAGCCAAAGGGGGGGGGGTAACAATACCGTCCACTGGTGGAAAGGGACACAGCGGGGTGGCTGTGCACCTTTATGTGAGAGAGAAGGTGCACACACACCCATGCACACACACACACATGCACACACGCACACCCATGCACACACACACACACATGCGCACACGCACACACACACCCATGGTCCTGAGCGGCACCAAATCAAGCAGAATATCTGCAGGGCAGAGGAAGGCATTTTGGCAACCTTGCCCTGGTACCCAGAGGGATGATCCCAAACCCTCATGAGCGGATGGACTCCTTCCTTAGAACCTCCACTCACCCCACTTAACGAGCACCGTCACATTTCCATTTCTGTGCTCCTTCAATGCTCTCCAGTCCTCACAAGTCCAGGCAGCATTATAAAGGTCACGCCTTGTGGCAGGCTGACTAAGTCCCCATCTCCAAAGCACTTTCAGTGGCGAGGACACAGGTGAGATTATGAGGATAAGAGAATGGGGCTTAGACAATGGCTTACAGAGAGACAGGTACTGTGAGGCACAGCATCATGGCAGACACTGGCTCTCAGTCGTGGGGGTGGGGCTTAGTGTGGGGACGTCAAGGCAAGTTCTATTGTAGAGAAGAGTATGGAATGAACAGGATGTTCCAGGGCTCCCTCTGTCCTCCACAGAAGCCAACAGGCTCCTTCTTCCATCTCAGCTTTTGCTTTCTTTCCTTCCCCCTTTTCATCCTCTAGGCTGAGAGGAATCCATCCCATCCTTCAAAAACAGGACCAAGTTCCTCCCCACCTCCTGATATCTCTGCGATCCTAACCGTCTAACCCCAACTCCATCTGCTCAACTTCACCCTCCTTCAAGGTCAGATAAATGCTCCTTGAAGGAATCTTCCCAGCCCCAGCTGTCTGCACTCCCTCATACTGACTCTGAATCTCTTACGTACTGATCGCTGATCGTGGAGTCTTTGTCTGCAGCTCTACCAACTAAAAGCCCTCAAGGACGATGACTGTGCCATATATTCAGTCCCCCAACTCCACCAATCCCATTATCTAGCCAGAGCCTTGAACCCGGTCAGTGCTTGGCACATGTGATGTCTCCTTCTTCCACCAACTTGCACCCTACCTGTCATCCAGCTTTGTCTGGCTGTTTGTTTAGGTCCTCCTATCTTGCAACAATTCTGAGGGTATAACATCCCCACAATTGTGACTTATAAATCTACACGTATATGCTGGACATTTTACATCTTCTTCTGGGCTCAGCACAGCAGGTGCTAAATTAGTGCCAAGATCACCTGACTGACTGTCAAGATCAACAACTCTGTCTATAAATCAACTGTGCCTTTCCAAAAAGTCTGGACAATTTTTAGAAATAAAAATTCAGGTACAAATTATATACAGAGGGGCCCAGCATGTCTAAAACTGGGTGCATTTAGTGCTACATTAAGAAAACCAGAATGAAAGGTACTTGGAGGTGTCAGGTCCCAGAAACTTGTGATTAAACGCAGACCCCAAAGAAGCCACTGCAGAGCCAAGACCTTTTGTGACAGTATAGAAGATCTGGACTGACTGTTCTAAGAACTCAACAAGGGACGTTTATTCTAGTCACCATCCATCACTCTTGGTGCCTTTATTGGGGAGCTACGACACTGACTAAGGGTTTGCTTCTTACATTTCATCTTAACAATGTAAGATTCCCCCACCCAATCGCCATGGTTTCTAACCAACTCTTCACCTCTCTGCCTGCCCTCCAATCACAGTGCCTCTCTCTCATTTTACCCTCACTGACTGCTACCCTCTCAGGCCCCTCTCTCAGCAACAAAAGGAACTTGTGAGCCCCAAATCTAATGATCTGTGTATAAAAGTCTAATGAGAAGGTCTACTTTAAAAACAGCACAGCTTATACTTTATAGTTTTCCTTTGCATGAATTCATGATTCTTGGCTGGCAAAACTGAGCAGAGATGGGCTGCCTTTGAGATTTAGGCTGGCAGTCAGAGGTAAGATCAAGAGCTAGCCTCACAGCAGAGTCTCCTTCATCTAGTAAGTCTCCTAACAAGAAGGCAGGCTGAATCAATGTGCTTAGCGCTACAGCTGACGCCCCCTGTTGCGAATGGGTAACAAGCAGTTCTCCGACTGGTGGCGGTGCCACAGACCACACTTGGGGGACAGAACCTGCTGTTTTCTTCACTGAGTTCAGAGCAACTCAAAAGCTAAAGAGAGCACAGTGATCCTTCCCCTCCCCTCTGGGGAGGAATTTACACCACAATCAAACACTTGGTCATGAGTAGCAACTAGACCTCCAGAGTACTGACAGGGCAGCGGAGGCCCAGCGTCCATCCTTCACAGCTGCTGCAGTGTCTGCCCAGCCCTGCCTGCATATGCACCGTGTACACAGCTTCTCTCTGTTATTAACATCATTTCCCAGAGGCCAGACCCGCCACGTGGGTGCTGGAGGCCGGCCTCTATCACTGACTTTGAGATTTTATTCCTGAACAGCTCCTCTCTCCCTCTGCACAGAATTATCAGTGTTCCTCCCTTTGGGTCATTTCCAACAGCCTCTAAGATAATCTCAATGCTGGTGTGCTGTGATGGATAAAATTCCTTTAAATCAACACAATAGGGGCTTAACATTTCCTTGGGGTCTTGGAAGTTTCTGGCAATTTCATTGACTCTCTCTCTCCAGGAACCCCTCACACTCACAAAATTGTGCCCAAATCAGAATGACTGATGGACTGAAGGTTGACACCCTTAATCTAGGAAGCAGGAGGCAGGTAGCTGAAATCACAGGCTCTGACCAGGTGGCTCTGACAGGAGTCCAGGGGAGGCAGAATATGCCAGCCTTCCCTCTCTTCCCACATACTGTTTCCCTTTCTAGTAGTGTCTTGTTTAATAAAATCATTGTCAAGTGGCATGACTCAGTTCCCCCACTCTTCTCCCACCAAAGCACCATACTGCCTTTGTAACCAGTAGATAAGATATAAGAGACACAGCTGCTAAGAGACAGCCCCCCTCCCTGCTCTTTCCTGTTGGCCTATGATGATGTGGTTTCCTACAACTGAATTCTGAGGCCAGGACATCTCAAGTGGAACCAGTAGTCAAATCTATATAATTTTTGTGTCCAGCTCCACCTGTCTGAAAAGACCAAGCAAGTTAGCCACACGCAATAATATGTGTTACTCAGAAACATTTCTGACTCTGGAAATTTAAAATCATAAACCAGACTAAAGTGGGCCTCAGAGTCAGGAAGCACCATTATTTCGAAGAACACTATTCTTGCCATCCATCAATGGTTGTTTCCTGCCAGACAGTGAGCTCCCGGAAGGAGACTCTTCTTATTAGTGGCCTCTTGCCAGGATATGGCACAGGGCGAGGGGCAACGTTTGTGGAATGGTTGCAAATGGGAAATAAGAGAAGTGACCCAAGTCCAGATCCCTTTTGCTGTCTGGCTTCACCCTCATCTGCAGATCGGAAGAAGACTGTATCAATAATGTGCCTTTTGTCATTGACCATGGCAGCCAGATCACCTACCCATTTCTGGCAGGGATTATTTGGGTAGCATTTGACCCAAGTGATAACCCAAAGTGCCAACTTTTGGTAGAAACTATGCCTGACAGCTTTCTAACTAGCAAAAGCCTTTCCAAAGGTAAGTGGGGGAATAAAGGAAGATGTGCTCCACTCTGCTTTACCCAGACACCCAGATTTTGTCTTACCTCGCTTTTCATATTTATTTTACGAAACAAATGAAACCCTGCCACCCTGTGTCCCCTAACATCTCCTCCCCTGCAGTGAGATGGCAGTGAGAGGGCCTCTTCTATCACGGAGGCTCCCAGCACAGGGTTTCCCTCTGTCCCCCTACCCCCTCCTGGCTAGCAGAGGCTGAATCATCTCATCTCCCATGGCCTTGGATCATTTCCCTCTAAATACGCTCTCTTAGGGAGCAGGTGATAGAAAAGCAGGTATCGTCTCACGCCCAGAAGCTGCACTTCCAGGATCATCCCTTTATTCCTTTCTTCATTCCACCAATCTTACTTAGCTACCACCAGGAAGCAGGCATCATGTGAAGCACTGCAGAGCCAGAGACAGAAGACTCAGCCTGAGACCTCAAACAGCTGCTCACCAGAGAACAGAGAGGCAGACATAGAATTGTGTTGATAACGATGGTACATAGTACACCCCCAACAGATGCAGGCGCAGAGGAGACAGCTGGCTCTGGGTGGGCTGGTGAGGATGGTGTCTCAGAGGAGATAACATTTTCCGCAGGTCTCAAGGATAACAAGGAGGAAGCAGGGCTTCCAGACAGAGGTACATGGGCAGGGAAAGGTCTGGCATGCCAACACTCAGGGATGGGGTGGGGAAGAAGAAATGGCAGGGAAGGCATGGCAGGAAATGAGGCAGAAATATGCACAGGCCAGTGATTCATGGAGGACTTTGAATATTCAGCTAAGGAAATCACATATGCTTTCTCAAGCAATAGGTGGCCACTGCCAGAATCACTGCAAGAGTGACCTGGTCAGCTTTGGGCTAACAAAGGGAGTAGGGGCAAGGGCTGAGGCCAGAGGCAGGCAGGGAGATCATTTTAAAGGCAGGCAGGCATAGTAGCTCAGGAGAGAGGAGGGTAGTGCAGGTCCGCATGCCGCAGAGGCGGCCACTGAACCTCTGGCATGTATGCACCTTACAAGGCAAGAAGAGAACCAGGAGAGGGCTCTGGGAAACTTCGATGACAAAAGGACAGGATGGATCCCAACAAGAAGCCCAATGTAAAGTTCTAAGGACAATAATATTTGGTTTCAAGTATTATTTGCCATTAAAAAGGAATCTCCTAGAATAGATGTAGTCATGAAGAATTGAAAAAAAAAAAAAACCAGTATCAAATTTTCTCTCCAGCAGGTGGAACAGGTACTCTAGGAAGATCATGAAGAAGCTGTCCTCCTGCAACAGACCCTGGAGCAGGGAACAGAGCCCTCGAAAGCAGATGGGATGGGAGGACCCAGTGCCCATCCTGCATCAGCTCTGCACAGCAGCATGAGGACAGCACCAAAATACTTCCTTCTTTTCCCAAACCTAATTTCTCCTTACTTTTTTCAGCCCAAGTAGCTATGAGTATAAATTAGTATATTTTCAGGATAGAATCAAGATCAAAACGCTTTAAGGACTAAAATGGGAACAAACTATGGCTCACTGGAGAAGGCTGGTAACTGCAGCAAGCAGCCTGCCCTAGACCAAAGCCTGGACGAAACGCCAGGTAAGTCACATCCCACAAAGGGGGAATCTCAGACAGACTAGGCTCTTCTTGCTCCACAGAAGTGCTCTCTATACCTGCTGTAGCCAGGACTTTGAAAAAGGCCCCTCTTAGTCACTCTTCCTCCTTGCACCAAGAGAACTTGTTGGAAAATTCCAGTAGCTGGAGGGAAAGGCTAGGAGAATGGGGCTTGTGTCTCACCTAAACCAGGGCCTACTTTTGAAAACCCTACAGAGGCCCGGTTGATCCCAAGTTGAAAGCATAACCTAGGCTGCACCAGGTCAATGCCCAGCTGGTGGACTTTCCCTTTGGGAACCCACAACCAGTTAAATCACCTGCTTGCTCTTTCCAAATGCTTTTGCACTTTGGCTCCTAACCGTTTTCCACTCTTGCCTGACCGGTGCTCCAAAACACCTCCTTCCATGCGGTGAGATGGCCTCTTCCATGGCAGAGGCTCCCAGTGCTGGGTTTCCTCCCTCTGTCCCCCTCCCACCTTCCACCTGGCCAGCAGAGGCTGGGTCACCTCATCTCCCATGGCCTTGGGCATTTCCCTCTAAAGATGCTCTCTTAGGCGGCCCAGTTTCTCCATCAGGCTCCCTTATATAAGGAAATATAAGAAATCTGACCTTAAATATAAGGAATCTGACCTTAAGTCCTTAAGGTCAGATTTCTCAACTTTCTTTAACCCTTCCCTCTCAAAATGCCTTCTCATCTACCAGTAAGGATTTTGTCTTACCTCACTTTCTATATTTATGTTATGAAACAACCGAAACCCTGCCACCCTGTGTACCATAACAGAGATGCTAACAAGTCCTCCCAGCCTGACTCGGTGGAGAACCCTGCTGTGAGGGACCCTGTTACAAAGCTCCTCCCATGAGACAAAGGCTCTCCTGAGATGAGGCTGGGGTCCCATGTGGCCACCTCCTCAGAATATTCCTCCTTCTGCAGCCTTAGCAACCTTGCTCCTCAGTCCGACTACCTCACTGACCAGGAGGGAGGAGGCCTCCCTGGCTTCTTTGTGAAAGACCACTTGCCTGAGCTGGGCTTATGAACACCAAAGAGAACAAGAATAAAAGGGCAGAAAAATTTTAAGGAGAGCATTGCTTCTTGGTGAACTGATTCTCTCCCAATCATCCAGGCACATGGTATAAACTCAACCTCCCCTGGCCTGGGGGAATGCGGTGACAGTGCTCCTCAAATGTGGAGATGCTGCTGCTACTGTCGCAACCGTTCTCCCAATTGTAATGTGAGGTCTGCTGCTATGAAGATAACCTGCTGAGTAAAACGACAAGCAGCACAGTTTCTAGCGGAAATCAACTATTTAGAAACTCCGATCAGTACTGATTATAACTTAGCTACTCATTTCCCGTTGGTATCACTCGTCTGTTCACACGCCACTGAACTCTCCTCCTAGGTTTGGAGATGTTCTGGGCGACTGTCGGCCTACCGGACGGTGTACTACTGAGCTGTCAATGCACCGGCCTGCTGAAGGGAACGAGCACACTTATGCACACACACACGCTCACAGACATACACACACACCATGGGTGAGTGCGCTTTCTCTTCAACCTGGAACAACTTTCAAATGCTTCAGAGCTTAATCACCTGGCAAGGAAAAACATGGCCCAGGTATATGGGAAATGTTCCACAGAGAGGTTCCATGTTGCATTTCTCAAGTACCTTCGATGTTCTTACTTTGCAACCTTTTCTTCCATCAGTCCAGACAAATATTGTTCAAAGAAGTAAAGGTGAGAGGGAAGCAAACCAAAATCTCAAAGAAAATTAAGATGAATTTGGAAAAGGAGGAAATGTTTATGTATGTAGATATGGACAAGTCACAGGAGATAATAACATCTGGCCATGCATAAGGTGCCAAATTTGACCCCACTGCAATCACCCCAATTAATCACTTACAAATGTCCTTTCTTTTTGGTCCACAAAGATCTGATAAAGATTGCATAGAGATTAATTCAAATTAAAGAAAGGAACAGTTTGGAATTAGAATATCATGTAACCGTGGAGTATGTGAAACCATCCATTTCATAATCCATGTCTAACTTAATTAAATCAGTGTCATCAGATACCTTACACACAGATAACTAACTGGGTCACAGAACTCGGTCATCTCTAACTCTGAGAGTTTTGTACTGGGGAAGAAACTGAGAGCCAAATATCCCACATTTCAGCTTGATATGGCTCCTCTGTCTAGGGTTTTAGAATGAGGGGACGTCCTTGCTTGATGATGATGAGGGTTAGGGTAGGGGTGGGTAGGAGCAGGGGTGGCCAACAGTCTGCAGAGTGTGGAGCTATACGCCAGGCACTCTGTTAAGCAGTGCATATATGGGAACTCTTCACTCCTCATGACAACCGCATGAAACGGCACTCTTCACATCCTCATTTAATGGGTGAGGAAGTTGAGGCACAGAGAAGTAAGGAACTTGTTTCAGCTATAAGTGCCAGAGCAGAGGTTTGAATCCAGTTCAGTTCCACAGCTGTGCAATTTGACACTGATCTACACTGCCTCTTATTCCGGCAGCCACTTGAATAAAAAAGACAACTGGGGAACTGAATTCACTCCCTCCCAACGGGGACACAACACGCTGAGTGTCCCCTTTGGGAGGGGACACTCAGCACAGCTGAACACATTTCATGTTTTATTTTGTGTTAAAGCCAAGTGAGATTTTTCTAAATTAGCAAACAAAAGATGGTACGGCTGTGAAAGGTCTGCAGCTAGCACCAGAACTTTCCTCAAAGGGTAAAAAGGATGCTGTAGACGAAGCACAAACAAAACCAAAGTCTTTAGACATCTGAAAGTATAATCAGGGTCAAGTTCTTTCTGATGGGTTAATGTTTAAATATTTTCGCCAGTGCTCAAGTAATGATGCAGGTTTCCCTGACACAGCATGATATGTACTATTCTAAAAACAGAAAACTGGCTTTCAAAATAATCTCCAGTTTACAGATTCCCAACTCTAGGTCCCTTCTTTTGTTTCTCAGAATTGTTTTCATGAGGTTTTGTTTTTGCAGATTCATTTTCCCGTATGTACACCCAGGCCTTAATCAGATTTTAATGTTCTCAGGTGGTAACCCAGTTAGCGGCCAGAACAATTTAGCCTAATTCAGTAACATAAGAGTAACAGGAAGTGGGTACTTCTCCAGGGTGACTCAGCAACAGAGTTTGAAAAGTGGGTTCTGCAACTCACCTTAGGCTTAAATGCAATGACTTTCAAAACCATCTCGACGGTGAACACCCCGGTGAAGACCATGTTCAGAATGTCCATGGCGTCATTGAACATCTTGGACTGCTCATAGTGCTATGGATGAAGACAGAGGGGCCATTCTCAGAGCCTCGGCCATCTCACATGCTTGCACATGGAGGCTCCCAGCCCTCTGTGCCCCTGCGGGCATCCTCCACAGCCCAGCACCCTCGCCCGGCAATTCTGCGGGCATTGCAAGGTCACGTGGTGAACTCCCACAAAGTGCAGGGGGTCTGTGACAAGATGAGGATGATTGAATGATGAAGTGGGAAACATATCCATTTCCTCTGCTCAGGATAAAGGGAATTCACCCTTTCTTCTGGCAGGGCTTTATGTTCAGGGCCTTGACCAGAGCACAATGCAGATACCACCAAACTGTCTATGAATAAAGGTAGAATTTGGTTAGGGATAAATTTTATGCCATGTAGGTTTATGTTGAATAAATGGCAGTGTTTTCTTGACTTTACACTTTTCCCTACATCAGCACATGGTCCTTTTCATTAAAAAAGAACTCTTAGATAAAGCAAAAGGCCAGAAAATTTATCCCTATCTTTAGACCTACTGTCCAGACAGCACTGAGAGCTGGTTTGATGTGCTGGAGTTCTTAAGGTCAGTGCAAAAGCTGGCTCTACACCTTGGTCTTTGCTTCCTGTTCTCATGCAGTATCTACTAGGCAATGTAATTTTTGAAAACATTCACTGTTAATACCACACTATAATCTGACTTGGCCAATTAAAGTGAATTGCATTTCTTGCCCTTACTGAAATAAGAAGTAGCTGTAACTCACGTCAAACTTAACACTTCATCAACTGGAAAATTCCCCCACTGCCATGCTGAGAGCCACTTGAGGACAGGAGTGTGACTTATGTTTTGTTTTCCAACATTGAGTGTTACTCTGTGACAAGCCCAGATCAAAACGTCTGAGAGGGCTGGGGGCAGTGGCTCATACCTGTAATCCCAGCACTCTGGGAAGCTGAGACAGCAGATCACCTGAGGTCAGGAGTTCAAGACCAGCCTGGCCAACATGGTGAAACCCCGCCTCTACTAAAAATACAAAACTTAGCCAGGCGTGGTGGCACATGCCTGTAATCTCAGCTACTCAGAAGGCTGAAGCATGAGAATTGCTTGAACCCAGGAGGTAGAGGCTGCAGTGAGCTGAGATCGCGCCACTGCATTCCAGCCTGGGCTACAGAGTAAGACTCAGTCTCAAAAACAAAAATAAACAAAAATAAAAAAGAAAGTGTCTGAGGGGAATTATCTATAGCATAAACCTTATATCAAAGGTAGATGTGACATATTTCCCCATTTTACCAATAAAGAAAGCAAGGCCTGGGGAATTAAAGCAACTTTTCCCAAGTCACAGAAAAATCAGCGTAAAATCAGAATTGAAACAGCTGTCTATCTCCAGAGTTATAGTCCTCAGCCACTACCTGGCCACAGGAGGCCCATGGTAACTGTTTCTAGAATTGAGCCCCACTGCCAGGCTCCATGGAAATGTTACCTGCCATTGTGCTGTACAGATAATTTCTTCAACAAAAGAATGAGCTGAAACTCCTACCGTGACAACTGTTAGCCAGAATGGAACTCTGGCCAACCTATAGCCCAGACTCATCAGAAAAATCAAATCCCTCCTGTGAGGGGCAGCATTCCACCCTCAGCATTTGGGGCATGGGGCTGTGCGGAATGCCCAGACTTGATCCCCACAGCTGTCTCCATTTTTACCTGCATGGCCAAGCAGAGTGTGTTGAGCATGATGAGGACAAACATCATGTATTCGAAAGGCGAAGAGTTCACCACGTACCAGAACTTGTACTGGTAGGGGTTTTTGGGGATGTATCTCCGCAAGGGACGTGCTTTCAAGGCGTATTCAACACACTGACGCTGCAACAGCAGAAAAGGGCAGAAATGGGGTTCGGAGCACTTCCAGGGAAGGAGGACCCCATGGTCATCTGCTCTGAAAGAGCTCACCCTGCAGCTCATGGGAAGGGGCCATGGACAGTGGTGAAAACGATTACGAGTGACCCCCCTCCTGGCACCGGCACCACTCTTGAGTCACCGAGGGCCCTGCCTCCATTACCTTGTCTGACCCTCCCAGCAACCTCAGGGTAAGTTGGGTACCTATCCACGTGGCTTCCATTTTGCCTACTAAAAACCGAGGCTCAGAGCTTTTAGCTGTCTTTCTTGAGGCCCTGCAGTGCATACACAAGCAGAGGAGTGAGGACTGGGTCTAGGCCTTGTCACTGCCTTTCCTCTACATCGTGCCTATAGAGGATCTACAGGTGGATCATGCCTACAGTTCCTGTGCTGTCCTCCAGGAAAGGAAGCCAAGTAACCACAGGAACAGAAACTTACAGGAACTAGAGCGGCTGGCTGACTCCCCGAGACTAGTAGCCTCTTGGCTGCTCCCGGACGGATCCACACAAGATACCCCTCAGGAGCCAGAATATGTTAACAATAAACATCTTATGGGGTGCTGTCTACATGTCCATCGGGGAGCTTCTGGGGCTGGGGAGCTTGTTGTGTTCATTTCAGATTTTCTAGGATGTGGTCAGTAGTGACAGCTGGATTGAACATAGGTTGGGGCCCAGCTGGAGCACTGTCTTTCTCACTTACTCTGGGCAGTAGAGCTGGTCCACCCTCTACAGCAGACCCAGAGGAAGCCTCGGGCCCCAAGAGCCCTCAGCTCAGCATTGAGACCCTAGACCTACTCTTCTACTTTGACTCTGGATGCAGACTTTGGACAAGCTCCCTGTATGTGGGACCCAGTGCTGCTCTGACCTCACGTGCTGACTCCAGGGACCCCCGATTTGAGTCTGCGCTGGACCTCAGAGGCTGACACACTTACAGCGCTGACTGTGCATGGCTGGCCTGGGCCTTGCCCCAACACTCGTCTTCCTTGGGTGAGCAAACAGCCAGGCTAGACCTCTCCCGGACAGTCACTGGTGGAGTCTGCAGGGACACCCTGACAACTCAAAGGAAAATCTTCCTGCAAACCAGGTAAGCATGTCCTCGCATTTCCCCCAGTGGGCAGGGCCAGCTGTGCAACAGACTGTTTTGCTGTGCTAGGGCCACTTCCCCTCAGGAAGCCTAGGCTACAGATCATTCTTGCTTGCGATGTCATCATCGAAACTGAGATGCTACTGATAGAGGACCTGGGGATACTCCCAGAACAGAATCTCAATCTTGTCGACTCTTTCAGGGCTGAAAGGAATGTCTAAAGAGCAGTTCTTTAATGGCCTCGATTTAGAGATGAGGGATCAAGCCCCTGTGGGTTCACAGTGCAGGTGCAGGAAGACAGCTCAGAGCACAGGGCTCCCTCCCCTCACCACATCACCAGAGTAAAAGGCTCCTACTTCTACCAGATTGGCTAAAACATGGTGCCAGATCAAGAATGATGCCAGTATAATCTTAGTCCCAAATTCAAAGTTACTGACTCCCCTGGGGTGGTATAGGATATTTCCCTCTAAGTCAGCAGTTCTCAATAAGGGGCAACTTTGCCCCCCAAAAGACATTTGGCAATGTCTGGAGGCATTTTGATTACTGCTACCGGGGCAGAGGAACCACTGGCATCTAAGAGGTAAAAGCCAGGGATGCTGCTTAACAGCCTAAAAAGCCCAGGAAACACAACCAAGAACCACCCAGCCTGAAATGCTAGTAGCACCAAGGATAGTAAACTCTACCCTAACTGGCTTTAAACACTCTCTCCCAGTATGGACTGTGAGTGTCTGTGTGAGTGGCCACAGCACCCCAACTAAGATTCTGAGCCACCACTAGTGGGTCATGACCATGGTAGGTGGCGTAAGCACTCTGATTTCATACCACCAGGTCCGGGGATGGATTTCATGATTACAAAGTCTCATATGTATCTGGAAACCTAACAGTAGTGATGACTCAGACGGGCGGAGGGTGTGCTCAGAACAGGGTCACAGCCCCAGGGACAGACAGTATGTGGGCACCCTTCTCTGGGCATGGGGTACATCAGTCAAAAAAGGAGGTCCTCCGCTCCTGATCAAGGGACAGAAGCCCAAACAGTGTGTGACTTTAACCTGATTTTTGTCCAGCTCACAGTTCTTATACTCTTTTTCTCCTTGCTCCTGAAATGTCACGATGACAAAGCCCACAAAGATATTCATCATGAAGAAGGCCACAATGATGATGTAGATGATGAAGAAGATGGAGATCTCCACGCGGTGGTTGTAGACTGGGCCGACGTTCTCCCCGTTCGAGTCGATGGCCTTATACAGCAACCTAGAGACAGAAAAACTAAGTTAGGACCTGCCAAGCCCCTCAGCCCAAGCGGCCCAGCCCACTGCCTTCCCAAGTCTTTCCTCTCCTGAACTCCTCTCAGGAGCACTTGCTGCGCACCCACCCCAGGGCCACTGGACATAGCCAGGTCTCTCCCTCAGCCTCAGACCCAGATGGCCAGCACCGAGAGGAGGGGGCACCTGGGATATCATCATCGAGGGACTGTGCTGAGGACCTGAAAATCCAAAGATTTCACAAATATTCTAAAATGCCTCTTTCTATTCAGAGAGGAAGAGTATCACATGTAAGACACCGGAGGAAGTGAAAACTACACACACTGGCAAGTTAATAAGTGACCAACCAGAGTGTTTCCAAAGAGCTAAGGGTGCTTCCCCAAATGGAGATATGAGCTAAAATTAAAGATATGCCTGTCGGAAATCTGAACAGGAAGAGGGGGATTACTGTCACACCCTCAAGGTCCACTGATACGCCCCATTCGGATGCAGATTCAACACTTCTGCAGGCCCAGCCCATGTGCAGACTAGACGTTTTCACAGCCTCTCCCTTAATCCTTACATCCATCTGGGATGGCAGACTTTACTGTCATCCCCATCATACAAATATTCAGGGAGGGATCAAAGTGCCACTGTCACACTCCTTGGGGGCAGAGCCAGGAGCTGAGCCAGTTCCTCCAAGCCCCAAGTCCCAGGTTTGCTCCTTTCTCCTCAGCTCCCATCATAAGTTGCTCAAACACAGTGTTCAAAGCCTGACACTACAGCCAGTGCCTGCACACAGTGAAGGGCCTCACTCCATGCCTCTGTTCTCCCGGGATTAAATCCCTAATGGACAAGCCCCATCTGACTGTCTATCCCACAGGAGCTCCTGAAAATCTCCCTGACTCTTATACACACTCCAAGAGCTCTGCTGGCCTGCAAGTCCCAGCCTGTCAGCCTCCTGCAGCTCATCTATGCAAGGGGACCGGGCATCCAGGACTCTAGGCGTGTTTGCACACTGATGGCAGGAGTTGGGGGTGGGAGCTACAGACGCAGACAGCAACAGGAAGGTGCAGAGGATTCTCCCTTTTGAATTTGACCTTCTCCTTACCTGCTTTTTTAATTTTACTCATCAACATCCTAGCCACTCTTCGGGACCCTGTTCTGCACATCTAGAATACACCAGACCTCCTGCCTGGTTTGACCACTTGACACTGATTAGATTTGGGCGTGAGGGGAGGAAACATGTTTAGACACTGTGTGGGGAGACACACGCCTCTGTGCAGCATGGTCTGTAAGTGAGTGAATGAGTGGCTCCATACAACAGATGGCACAACAGCAACTGTCTGCACCTGGCACATATTAGTATGAAGAAGGAAGGAAGGAGGGAAGGAGGGAAGGAGGGAAGAAGGGAGTGAAGGAGGGAGGGAAGGAGGGAAGGGTTTGGGACACCATCCAGACCCTCTTTGGGAACAGCAGATGGCAGTTTTATTGACATGGCTACCAGTGGGAGTTCACAAGACTGAGGCCTCTCACGCCTCCCTGCTCCCTCCCGGAGATGCTGCCTGGCACCTCTACTATCTCCTCTTCACCAATCATCTGCCTATGCAGAAAGAGGCCCGGTGGGTCAACAAGTGATTAAGAAGTGGCCCAAGGTTAAAAACCCACAGGGCAAGCCTGCAACACTGGAGAACAGAAATGGAACTGACTCCAGGAGAGAGGGCTCAGCCCTGGGCATGCAGGCGCCTCCCCAGAAGACTGTGTGCTCCCTGTACTTACGCAGGCCAGCCCTCAAACGTGGAGACCGTGAAGAGCGCCATCATAGCAGAGAGGACGTTGTCAAAGTTGAAATCACTGTTTTGCCAGATCCGCTCGCGGACCACAGGGCTGTCAACATCCCCATCCTTGTAGAGGATGAAAAGACCCCTGGAGAGGAAAACAGGTGTGGGTCGTCTGGCTTCACACATGACAGGTGGAAGCGGCATAAAGTTGGTCACACTACCCCGATCCCAACTCAAGGCAGGTCAGGCTCAGTCCGCCAGCCAGTCACACAGCTGAGTGTAACACCGGCGCTGTTTCTCCTCTCCTTGCCCTTCATTTAATCTATTTTATGGCTCAAATAACCATTGAATAACTACCAGTGCAATGTGTATTCTCCAGAGCAGCCAGCTGGACACAGGGCATCCATTCATTGGTTGATAAAAGCCACAGCATGGTGACTGCATCTCATACACAATGGGCTTGAGGCGTGCTCTGAAGGATCCAAGCTCGGCCACAGAGAACTCTGTAAGTTCTGGGAAACAAGCCCACGTATATTCTTCCTGCATTTTAGTTTTAATCAAATCCCTTTCTCTTCTTACAAATGACACTCCCAATTTTCTTTCCAAAAGAATTCCATTATTTCTGGCAAATTATTTCTCATAGAACTTCATTTCTGGAAGGAACCCAAGAGATAAAGCACAATGTCTTTATTTTACAAATGAAGACACAGAGCCTTCGAGAGAGAAAGGACAGGGTCCCCACGCCACTGCTAGGCTGCTCACCTCCAGGGCCGTCATGCACCCCACAGCCTGCGTGAACGGTGCCTCTGGAGGTGCAGAGACACAGCCAAATTGCAATTGCTCTCTGACTGCACCTTCTGCTTAAAAGAAACCCCAAACCAATGTAAGCACACAGTCGACCAGAGCCCAGTCAGTTACATCTTCAATGGGTGGAGAGACACAGGCCTCTGCAGAGCCTGAACCTTTAGGCAATGGCTTCCATGAATGCCTTCATGGTCACTGGACATCCTGGAATGGGAGGCATGAGTATTTCCCACCTTGTCTCCCCTCCGCCAGTTCTTGTCTATGGAAGTATGGCCAAGATGTAGGTAATAGGAACCAGGAGAAAGGAAATCTGGAAAATGCATCAGAAGAGGGAGCCAGCTCCCAAACACCAGGGAGCTGAGTTTCAAGTTCTGATTTGGGGGAAATCATCCATGTGGCTGCCATGGAAGCTATTTGGGGCATTTCATAATTGTCATTTAAGGGTTCCCCCAACTCCCGCCATTTATACATTCTCTACCACAAAAGCCATCTATCCCTTCTTTTGGGATGACAAAAGTTTGGAATTAGATAGAGGTGTGGGTTGCACAACAATGCCACTGATACTCTATGCTGAGGAACTGTATACTGAAAACGGTTGATTTTTATATTATGTGAATTTCACCTCAATGAAAAACGAACACCATCTATCCACCCACAGGCTGAGCACACAGTCCTGTTTTATTTCATGAGAAAAACTTCTGAAGTGCCAACATGTGTGAATCCTTGAAGTCTTCTATTTGCTCTTCCAAGTTCATCACTCCACACTCAGGGCGCTCACCTGCATTCTTCAGGGTTACTTTTGGCTTCATCCGTACAGCGATAGAACTTCCCCTGGGTAGAGAACAGACAAGCAGTCAAATCAGTGCAGCCTCTCCTTAAAGAAATCCACCTGGGCTTTCTGCTCAGAGGCAGTTCCTCTACCTTGAACAACTGGACTCCGATACAGGCAAACATGAACTGGAGGAGGGTGGTGACGATCATGATGTTGCCGATGGTCCGGATAGCCACGAAGACGCACTGGACCACGTGCTGTGGAGAGGGCAGAGGGGCGTGACTCTCCTTCATGATTTTGGCCTCGAGGTGAGCTAACAGCAGCCGAGAGTTTCTATGTTGGCTGGGTGCAGTGGCTCACACCTGGAATCCCAGCACTTTGGGAGGCTGAGGCTGGTGCATCACTTGAGGTCAGGAGTTTGAGACCAGCCTGGCCAACATGGTGAAAATCCATCTCTACTAAAAATACAAAAATTAGCCAGGTGTGGTGACAGGTGCCTGTTACCCCAGCTACTTGGGAGGCTGAGGCAGGGGAATTGCTTGAACCCAGGAGGTGGAGGATGCAGTGAGCCAAGATCACGCCACTGCACTCCAGCCCGGGTGACAGAGCAAGACTCCGTTTCAAAAAAAAAAAAAAAAGAAAAAGAAATGCCACAGGTACATGTGCAGTGCTGCCTAGCACATGAACACAAAGGGTTCCCACTCCGTAAATGACTGAGGAAAATAGAAACCCAGTAGTCTTTTATATACAGTCTGCATGAAAACCAAAAAACGAAACACAAAGAACTACCAATAAAAAGGTAATAAATGGACAATAATTATAAAGA
This sequence comes from Cebus imitator, assembly GCF_001604975.1. NCBI lineage: Eukaryota > Metazoa > Chordata > Mammalia > Primates > Cebidae > Cebus > Cebus imitator. Next base: position 445,846 of record NW_016107315.1, read on the forward strand.
AAAATATCTTCAATTACCAAAAATAAAGAAAATAAATCATAATTTTAAAAATGCCATTAGCACTTGGCACAGGTGGCTGAATTGGTTAGAAAGGTCCTTATAACCCACTTTAAAAATCCATCAGGCCTCAGCTCATCTTTGCCCAGAAGAGCTAGTAATTACAGCCAACCCCAACAAAAGCCAGCCCAGCCTGGAGGAGAGGAATCAAAACCTTAAGTCCTTTTGCTCTGTTGATGGCCCTGAGGGGCCTCAGGACCCTTAAGACCCTCAGAATCTTCACAACGGAGATGGCACTGGATCTAAGGAAGGAGCACAAAGACGGCAGGCAGAGCGTGTTATAAACAGGCAGGATGCCTTTAGATTCACCATTTCACTGGAGCTTCGCTTTAGTATCCCTACACGGTTAGCACGGGATCCATGTGGTATTGAGCCGCTCTCTCTCCACAACTCACAGGCAATCTCTCCTCCCCACCCACACTAGGCAGCACCTCCCAGGCCCAGCCTGTGGCGCTCACAAAGGCTCTGACAGGTGCACAGCTGACCTAGGCAGAGACACTACTCATGAACTCGCTTTGTTCTTTCCACTCACTATCAACGCAAGGTAGTTGGCTTTTAGGCTTCACATGCTGTTTGTTCTTGTTTAAGGTTGGAGGCCTGCTACAGCACTTTGGCACCAGGGCTTCTCTGGCCTTCAAGGAGCTCAGAGTCTGGTGGAGAGATGGGCAATCCCAATTCAGTGTGGCACATGACGTGGTAAATGCAGTGTGCTCAGCCAGGGGAGCACAACCTGCGGGGGCAGTGGGGGAACCTAGGAAGGACTCCGGGGTGGGGTAGGTGATAGCCAGGTGAGTCCCAAAGGAGGAGCAGGGGTTAGCTAGGATAATAGGGAGGGGGCTCTCGTGTGAGGGAGCAGCACGTGCAAGGATGCGACACAAGAGAATGCAGCTTTCTGTCGCACCCCAGATGGCTGAGTGTGGCCAGAGCACAACTCAGGAAGAAGTGGGCAGGGCTGCAGCTGGAGAGAACAGGAACAGCCTGGGTGCTCATAGGAGCTACAAACATGTTAATGCAAATAGCCCTCTAAGCTATGACCACAGGGCTCCCTCAGTGAGAGGCGAGGAGGATAACACAGAGGGCTGTTTCAGGCAGAGGTTCTTGGTCTTCCAAGGAAGGTAGGTCTTTTCTATTTCTCTTTAGCTTAGAGGGCATGTGTGTGCAGGTGTGCTCACATGGGGGATACTCTATGTTCAGCACCTGAACAGAAGTGCTCACAGGTCAGTAGGAAAGCAAGGCCACACCTGATGCTCTATTGGGGCCTCTGCCCCACACCTCTGGGGATGGCAGGCAGTACTCAGCAATGGCTGTCCCCACTAGAAATCCCCAAATGCCATGGAAAAGACCTAGAGCCCTGACTTTCAGTATTGGCTCCCTCTTAGCTGAAAAATTCCAGAGGCCAACTAAAAGGTCCTAGCAGGTTCTATATCCTGAAAATCAAAGGAAGTTCTCGACCCAAGCTGGAAGGACTGAGAGGCCACCTGGCCCCAGCCCCTCCTATATAAAAGGGGAACAGGGTTTCTGAGAAAGGGTACCCTCAAGGCCCTGGGATCAGCCTTTGGAGGAACCAGAACTAGTATCTGGCTTACCTCCCTCCTAGTCAAGACTTCTTTCACCTCAGTTGAAAGCAAATTTCACAAAGAAAAATAAGCTCAACATAGCAGCAGGGGGACACACACACACACACACACACACACACACACACACACAATAAAACAAAATAAGAAAACATGATTGTCCCAATGCTTTCTGAAATGGGAGCAAATTAAATAAACCTATATAACTAAATATAATCATGAAAATGATGCCCAGCCTTTATCAATTATGTTGAAAGTCCATACATACACCATTCAGCCCAACGGCTCTGGGTAGATACCCCAGAATACTTACTGAATCCCAAATGACACCAGAGACACCCCGACCACCAACATATCCAGCAAATTGAAGTAGTTCCTGCAGAAGGCCCCTTTGTGGAGGAAAGCTCCAAAGGTTGTCATCTAGAAGCAGAATCATGGGTGATTTACCATTTTTTGTCTCCAGAAGAAAAGAAACCTGGGCTCTTTACAAAATCCTGAGGAAAGTATGACTTCATTAACAAGTACACATTAGGAATCAAGTGTAAACCAATGGGCTGAGCCACTGGATAATTTGTTCAAACAAAAATTAAAAAGGGGCAGCTTATTTTGGATACATTTTAAAAGACGAAACCAATTTAGCCTTTCTTGCAGAGAACATAGGTTTCAAATATGAATACACTGTTGGCATGTCCAAAGAGCCTGTCTCAAGAAAGGCTCCACATGACTACATTCGTCAAACGTTTAAGAGCTGCCCAGACAGCCCATTTCCTCACAAAGCACAGGTTCTGGCCTCTCTGAGGCCGTGGTAGAGCCTACCTTGTTTCAATGAAGCCTTCCCAGTGTAGGGGTGAATTCAGGCCTCCCAGCCTCTAGGTACCTACATCACTTTTCCACGTAGATCCCTTATTGTTCCTAATGGTCTTTAACGGCACATCCATCTTAAACAGCTCCACAAAGTCTGATTACATGTGGCTGGTGTGGCCAGGAAGCCAGGCCTGAGCTAGTCTCACGGCTCTGTGCTCACCTGCCACATGCACCTGCAGCACTTACTGTGGGTGCTCCAGTGAGATATCTATTGGTGATGGAAAAAGAGTTTAGTTCCCCAAAGTAAAAATAGCAAAATACATAGAGCTCACTATTTATTTTGAAACAAGAAAGGTTGGAGAAGGCTCAGATAAGTACAGTATGAGAGGTGGGGGTGAAAAACATTACATTGGACCTCATGAAATCGCCAGTATTCAACCCTTTTTGACCTACAAAAATGGCATTTTCATAGGGCTTAACCAAATAAGCAAACGGCCTTCCAAATCTCCCCAAGGCCACCAGGAGCCATCATCTCAGATGTTAGACACTTCTTGGTGAGTCTCCATTTTCTGAATCCTTCTTGTTTTAGCTTATTTTCCATTCTCTAAAATACTTTCAAAATGAATCATGGCTCAGAAGATTTAGGTCAGTGAAGCAGTTCTTCAGAAATTAAAAAGTGACAATCATTTTTTTCCTTTTAAATAATCCTGTGTCTAAGTTTCCCCAAAGCCTAGGAGTAACTACATTCATTTAACAACCTAAAAATGTGGAGAGTAAAATAAAACCTCAATTAACCAGGCTACAGACTAAGTAGAACATTTCTCCCATTCACATTGAAAAGAAGTCAAATTCTAAAACTAAGAAGCTGAGGCAGAAGCTGAGCCAGTGAGTGTTCCGGCAGTGCCCCTCCGACCCCCACCACTGTGCATTCTGCATCCACAGGCCCTCCCATGGAGGCCCCGTCAACAAGAGCTGGTCACGGCCCACTGCACGCCTCTGACTTAGGAGAACTGTCAACCAAACTCATTGGATTAAAGGCAGGAAAATGAACTCAAAATTTTAGAAGGTTTTTAAGAAAGGTATAAACAGAAGTTGGTTGGCTTCATGCTGTTTCATGAACCAAAAAATAAAACGCCAACCTCAAAAAACTAACATTCCCTGATGACATTAATTGAGGTTTCATTTTATGTATGATTCTGTAAAGAGCCCAAGTTCCCCAGTAGTCCAATACAAAATACACTGTGCCTGAGTTGCACACACAAAAATCCCCCAATGGCTTAAAACCGTGGTTGAAAGTCTTCATTTTCCAGCTTGTTTCCCTGCTAGGAGATGGCTGCCCTGACAGTTCTCATGGGCCTTGTTCTCCCAGAACCACAATCACCGATGCCCTGTGGTCCTTGGCCAGTTTTAGAAATTTTCTTGGAGCTCTGCTGTGGTCTCCAGCACTTTAAGCACATAAGGAATGGGCTCCCCATGGAGCAGCCTTCAGTCAGTACACAAACCACATGCAGCAATGGCAGCTGTTAGCTCATGCATGGGCAGTACATTTAGGTCACCTGGGCCAAAGGGCCCTCCTCTTGTGTAAATGTAAGCCCATCCATTAAAACAGACAGAAAATACCTTAACACAAATAGACCAAAGTCATCTTGCAAATCCTATTGCAAGAAAATAGTGTGTTACTATTTTAGGCCCCCAAAAGCATAATGCAGTCAGAGAAATGAAAAGGGAGACATCCTCTTCATAGGATAAATGCTTTTCCTCTGACTTTGATGTCAGAAATGGTGGAAAAAAGTTCACACAAAGTGATATATCTGTTATCAGTGAACAAAGTTCAGAGGGTATTTTTTTTAAAGGAGCAAAATGTAATTCTCAACCACTATCATAAAGCCAAAGTAGCTCCTACATGCATTCAAAGGTTAAAAAGGAAGAGCAAAAACAAGTTGGAATGGTCACAGGAAAAAAAAAAATCCTTTGTTTTAAAAAAAAAAAAAAAAAAAAAAAAAAAAAAAAAAAAAAAAAAAAAAAAAAAAAAAAAAAAAAAAGGTCAAAAGCACTTCACGCCTCTGTCCTGTGTCTCACACACAGGAGCAGCCCTTAAACACACTGTCAGGTAACCTGTTACCTTTAAAATGATCTCAAATGCAAAAGTACCAGTGAAGACATAGTCTGCGTAACCTAGTATCTGGAAGGCAAAGAAAGAAGTGCAACTATTATTGCTACAGCTGCTGTGGAGTATGTGAAGATCAAGGAAAAAGCCATTACCTTCAACAGGATCTCAACAGTAAAGATGGCTGTGAAGGCATAGTCAAAGTAACCCAGTATCTGCAAGGCACAACATGTTGGAGTGAGAAAAGGCATTCAGACAAACTCTGACAACTGCATGCTCACGGGTAGAAACCCCCCATGCAGTTGGAGACCCATCCTCCCAGAAAAACCCTGCCATTGTGGAGGTAAGTGCAGAGCCGCTGGTAAATGCCCACTCTGGTCAATTACATCATTCCCAAAGAGCGTTTGACAATCCCAACCTCCTTTAACCACTCACCCCGACTTGCTTCCCAGTCTTGTGTCTTGGACAGGCAGAGGCTGATTTCTAAGAGTGCTTTGTTAACAAGCTTTTCTCATCAGAGAGCATTACATCTACAAATGACTTGTGGCACCAGGTAAATTAAACGCTTATACACATTTTGGATTTTTAATCGCATTTCTAGCTGAAGTATGTTGCCCTCCATCTGAACATCCAATGGGTGGAGAAGCATAATGATGGCAGTGACATCCATCAGAGCCAGTAGCTTCCACATGTTCCCTTAAATTCCAGCCTGTGCAATCAGGGTGTCATCACCCTTCCCCATCCATGCGCTAAGTCTGCAAGGGAGGGTTTTACAGACTGCCTTCCTCCTGCCCATTGTTCTGCATCTAACACTGCTCTCTCTAAACTCAGGTGGTTTTTTAAACCTTGCTGGGCCTACTCAAATAACAGACTGACTTGGCCTTTGAATTTTCAGTCCAGGCAACTCTATCCGCATTTGTGCCAATACCATCTATCATCCCATCAACCAAGGTCTGCTAGCCCTTTCTGGGGTCCCTGCTTCTCCTCAGAGCTGTGAAGGCAAGTGGGCCAGCGGCAAGAAGTCTGACCACCAAGAAAGCTACTCACAGGGAGCTTCCTTCTGGCCACAGCACCCTTATCTGCAAAGGTGAGCTGGTCTTTGCCATTAATCTTCATGACAACTGTGATCTATGGTTTTGAAAGAACTGGAGAGAGCAGGGCTGGAAGGGACTGTGGAGACCACCTAGGCCTAATTCTTTAGCAGATATTAGAGGAGGTGGGAGCAGGGAATGGACACACGCACAGGCCAAGCAGCCAGTCACAGTTACTGCCGGGCAAGGAGTAGGCCTGGGGGATGCCAGTGGAGAGCCACCAGGCTGAGCTGTTGTAGGTACGGGAGTCACCTGGGGGCTGTGTCACAATAAGTTGAGGACCTCTGCTTCAAGCCCAGTCTCTCTCTTCAGAGGGTATTCATTTTCCAAACTGTTTCTGGTTTTGGACTTATACATTCTATGTGAGCACTCCTGTGTAACTGAGTTTCTTGGCCAGGCTATGAAAGGTATCTTCCAGGGCACTACCAGGCCTCTGCCACCTTCTCCTTACTCCTTCCTGGGTCACAGTGGGAATATTAATGTGGGAAGCATCTAGTAGTCCAGAAAGAAGTCACACTAGCCTGCAAGTCTATGAGGCAACCTGGCGCCCAGGGCAGAAGTTGAGATTTAAGCTGTTTTTGTCCTCACTCTGCTTGCATTCTCTCTCTTTTTTAAACTAAGAATTCAGCTAAGGTTAAAAAACATACAAAACACTGCAGAATCTCAAAAGCAATATACATACACATATGTACATCTGTTTAAGCAGAAAGATAACATTTTTGGTTTGAGTAAGGCAGCAGGGAAATAAACTTACGGAGAAGCAATTGTAATTAAAAAGAAGACATGAAGCCCCCATGTAAATTAACCCCTTGTCAATGTGTATTCTAGACTAGCTCCTGACCTAGTTTGTCACCTAATGCTTTTTTTTTTTCTCCCAAACACAGCCCTCCTTTTTTTATGATGGAATGAAATGACACAGAGTTCTTTCTTCTATTGGGGCATCTAGACCAACTCTCTAACAAAAACCCTAAACTGTGAGGACAGATCGAGAAGGGCCCAGTGCCTTCCTCTTTACACTGAAACTAACAAGCACCCTGGGGAAAGCACTTTTTCCCTTCACATCAGCGTGTGTGTTTCATACATCTGATAGATGGGGCTTGCCAGGCTCCAGAAATGGGAAGCAGCATCATGAGGCTTGGATGTTCTGACAGAGTCCTAGGGGCACAGATCTGCTGGTGTGTCTTAACCCTAAAATCTCTAACAATCTGATGCTCAGAGAAAGGCACCCACCAGCATGCCAGGGACACCTGATGAGCTTGCACACTCGCCGGCCTCCCTCTGCTGGTCAGGTTTCTTGGTAATAACCTGAAACTGCACAATAATACCTAGGATTGAGCATCAACGGGTTGCTGCTTCTAGCTGTCTTGCCTTTGAATGATCCTCAGTGCTGAGTAAGCTGCACAGTTAAGGAGGGGCTGCTGAGGCAAGAACCAATTTAGGTTCAAGTTTCCTTCCAACATAGACGTAGTGGGCGGGCACCATCCCTAAGCTACAAAACTGATGACTAGCAGAAAACCCTTGAATTGCTCGTATTTTTGTCTGTTTGTCTGAGACAGAGTTTCACTCTTGTCACTGAGGCTGGAGTGCAATGGCGAGATCTCAGCTCACTGCAACCTCTACCTCCCGGATTCAAGCAATTCTCCTGCCTCAGCCTCCTGCGTAACTGGGATTATAGGTGCACACCACCACGCCCATCTAATTTTTGTTTTTTTAGTAGAGACGGAGTTTCACGATGTTGGCCAGGCTGGTCTTGAACTCCTGACCTCAAGTGATCCGCCTGACTCAGCCTCCCAAAGTACAGGATTACAGGTGTGAGCCTGCACACCCGGCGCCCTCAGCTTGTTTTCTCAGTATAGTCCGTATCCATGAGGGATTGTTCCCAGGACCCTCTCATACCCCCAGATCTCAAGTCTCTGATATAAAATGGTGTAGTGTTTGCATATAATCTATGCACATCCTCCTGTAGACCTTAGATCATCTTTGGATTTCATGCCATGCAAATTGTTTAGAAAAAATCTGCACAAATTCAGTACATTTTCTCCCCCACGTATTTTTTTTTCTTTTCTTTCATTAGATAGAGCATCACTTATTCTCTTGCCCAGGCTGGAGTACAGTGGTGCGATCTTGGCTCACTGCTGCAACCTCTGTCTCCAGGGTTCAAGTGATTCTTATGCCTCAGCCTCCCAAGTAGTTGGGACTACAGGTGTGTACCACCACTCCTGGATAATTTTTTTTTTGTATTTTTAGTAGAGGTAAGGTTCCACCATGTTGGTCAGGCTGGTCTCAAACTCCCGACCTCAAGTGATCCACCTGCCTTGGCCTCCCAAAGTGCTGCGATTACAGGTGTGAGCCGCCATGGCTGGCCACTCCCAAATATTTTCTATCTGTGGTTGATTGAATCCTTGGATGCCAAACCCATGGAGACAGAGAGTTAACTGAATAACCACCTTTGCCACACCAAAATCTAGAGTTCTTGTTGTTTGTTTGCTTTTTTATAGACAGAGTCTCGCTGTCACCTAGGCCAGAATACAGTGGTGTGAACACAGCTCCCTGCAGGCTCAGCCTCCTGTGCTCAAGCAATCCTCCTGCCTCCCAAGTAGCAGGGACAGGCATGCACCACCATGAGTGGCTAATTTTTAAATTTTTATATAGATGGGGTCTCACTATGTTGCCTAGATTAGTCTTGAACTCCTGGGCTCAAGTGATTCTATTGCCTTGGCCTCCCAAAATGCTGGGATTATAGGTATGAGCCACCACGTCCAGCCAATTAATAATTCTTTGTGTATTCCTAATTCTGCCAATGAAAAGTAATATTGTAAACAGCCAAGTTAACATGCTTAAGGATCAAAGTGGCTCTGCCTGGTGCACTCTTGAAGTTATTCAAACTTAATATTCGCTCTCTGGGGCCAAGGTCAGCACTTTCTTTGGAAATACTTGTGAAATATGTAACATAACCACATATTTTATAATAAATCTTCCCAGAGAAGAAACGTTTTCACATTCATTATATATTCTTTTTTTTTTTTTTTTTTTCCTTTTAGACAAAGTCTCACTGTGTCACTGAGGCTAGACTGCAGTGGTGTAAACATGGCTCACTGCAGCTTCGACCTCCTGGGTCCCAGTGATTCTCCTCCCTCAGCCTCCTAACTAGCTTGGACTGCAGGTGTGTGCTATCACATTCAGCAATTTTTTTTTATTTTTTGTAGAGATTTGAGGTCTCGCTACGTTGCCCAGGCCAGTCTTGAACTCCCGTCCTTAAGTGATCCTCCCCCTCAATCTCTCAAAGCACTGGAATTACAGGTGTGAGGCATTGCACCTGGCCTAGAGTTCTCCTCCACTGAACACCTCAACTCGACATCCCATCGTCTCCTAAGTTGTAGTTCTCCTCAGTCATGGAGCCGGGCAGCTTGGTTTATTTACGTCTACATGACACAGGAATCTTGCCCCCAACCCTGAATGAGAGAGCCTGGGCATGTGGCATGTCTGGCTTGAATTCTGCTTCCTCCCTGCCATGTGCTTCCACGAGGCATGAATCTCAAAACTGGGGTGAGTATGAACCTGCGCAGGGAGGGAAAGGAGGACTTAAATATTGGCAGCAGGGAACAAACAGGAGGAGAAGCAGACTCCCTGAATTCACTGACAGTTCCTGCAGAGTATTTAAGATGAAGTTCTAAATTAATGATGCCATTCAGATTTACCCAGCTAAAACACAAGCTCCATGGCACTTACAAACCGGAAACACCCAACTCCCCCAGGTGAAGGAAAGACCTACTCTAGCCCTCACCCTGAGGGCCTCCACAGCTCCCATCTCCACAGTGGTCTCTGCCTGAGAGAGGCCAGTGCCATCCCAGAGCGAGCCCCACCCAGGGACTTACTGTGTTCCGGAAGGAGTGGCTGCGGATGGGGTCCTCTGCGGCCAGTGCAGCGCTGCTCAGCATGATGAAGACGAGGATGAGATTGGTGAAGATGTGGTGGTTGATGAGCTTGTGGCAGCCCACACGGATCCTGCAGGGAAAAGCCGCTGCTTGGAAACGGTCCCAGATGGAGTGGAACGCACTGTGTCCTTAAGAGTGTGGGGCCACTGCAGCAGGATGCCAGGCAGAGGGCAACTGTCTGCTGTGCCACCCATGCACCCTGCCTGGCACACCTGAGCGACCTGTCCATCAGCCCCATGAAGCCCACCAAGAGCAGCCCCTTTGGACTATGCATGGTGTGTCAACTCTGTGCTGGGGGCGCCACACAGACCACTCTACTGAGTTCTTCAAAGTGGAGCTTGTCTTCCTAAAGATGGGGAAACTGAGGCTTACTAAGAGAATTCTAAAGTGACATTAGTAAGGACCAGGGGGAGACGTGATCCAGGTCTATATGACTGAAGTTTTTCCACCATGACAGGAAGCTCGTCTGCTTATCCTCCCTGACCAAGAGGGTACACTGAGGCCAGACCTGCCCTTGACAGTTCACGCAGAATGAGATGAATCCTGTGCTTGTCCTATCTGCAGATTCTGTAATAAATGTTATTTTTTAAAATTTTGGAGATGACCCACAAGCAGCCCTCAGAAAGTGAAGGTTGTGAACACACAAGGATCTCATGGCCCAGCATGACAGTTCTCACCAAGTCCTGTGGTCTCGTGAAGCAAAGGGGGACAGCTCATGCCCGACACCTGGGCTCAAACGATGGGCCATCAGAACCTCACTGCTGTCCTCAGTGTGCCCTGCACCTGTTAGCAACTGACTATCCTTACCCTCGATGTTTGACTTTACAATTTAAACATATACATACATATACATGTATATATACACATATACATATGTAATATGTATATGTGTATATATGTATATATTAAATATGTATAAATTCTAAAGTATATATATGTACATATGTGTATATATAGAATATGTATGTATATGTTTAAATTCCAAAGTGTGATGTGTGTGTGTGTGTGTGTGTGTGTGTGTGTGTATACACACCTATCTATATTCCTATATTCTATAAGCCTCTTATACAGAGAGGTTTTCCTTTGAAAAGATTTTTCCACTTTCAATACTAGAGTCAACTTTATGTTGACATGCTTAAGCCTCACTTCCTGTCCTCCCTTTTGGACCTACTTAATGCTGGGCATACCCCCAGAGGACCTGAAGGTGGTTAGCAGTTTAGTGTGGGGAGAACTTCCAAGCTAGTGAAGGTAGGAGTGCTTTGTGGCTTTGGGTGAAAATAAATCCATTCTCTCAACATATATATACATAAGGGTGTAGGTGTCAGCAATATCAGTTTAATAACCTTTTTTTTTTTTTTTTTTTTTTTAAAAAGGACACCCAAACAGTGGTGAGCTGTAAAAGCTATCATCACATCTTTGTATCTCTGAGGACACCACTAGGCCTTGCTTCCCACCTGTGTCTCCCTAGGGCCAGTGAATTACACAGAGTTGTTCTCTGACAGCCAAGAACTACTTCGGCAATTCTAGAAACCTTTCCAGGAGCCATTTATTCCCCCTGGCATTCCACTCAGCCCCAGATGATTTAAAACCTAGAAACTAGCTAGTAAATAAACTTCTTCCTCTTATAGTATGTGTGAGTCATTACCCTGTTCCTTGTGAGCACCTTATCATTTTAACATAAGAAATGCTATTTTAAGTAGACTATCATAGAGCTGAACTGAATATTTACAACCTATAAAATATCACTGTGCAATATAAATTTATGATTATAAAATTCAATAGGGAAAACGGATCAATGAAGTGGGGAGGTCTGTGAGGTTGAGGATGCTATGCAGAACTTGGTCACAAAAATTCTCATCCTGCAAAGCATCCTAACAGAAGATCCACTTGTTAAGAAAAACTCCCATGTGTGGCCGAAGCATGGAACAGCAGAGCAGTGGGCTCCCACTGGCATACGCTGCCGTGGACAAGGCTTTCCCCATTGCTGTCCCTGTGCAGGGGTGAAGGCAGGGAGGAGAATCTAGAATGGAGCTCCTCCCAGGACCTGGCCACACCCTGCGGGAAGGAGGCGATGAGGAAGAGATGAGCTGAGGGCAAGAGCAACAGTGGAGGACAGAGGGGTTGGAGGGGACTTAGGTGGTGGGGTTCCAGGGACACTCAGGTTCAGAAAGGGCTGTGAACCACTTCCCCTCACCCCCACCCGAGCCACCCTCAAGCGACCTGTAGGGTCACTGGCAAGGCGCAGCCGCGAGAGGCTAGAAGGGGAGTATTTACGGGTTGGTCTTGCTGAGAATGAAGAAAGCGCTCCCTTCAGGGATGGGGGCAATTTTTTCCTTCATGTTCAACTCCGAGATCCTTCGAGGACGGGGTCCGGCAGGAACCTCAGGTTCATCCTCCTCCTCTTCCTCTTCCTCTTCCCCTACTTTAAATGAAATACTCTTTTCATAGGCATGAAATAAAGACTACATATGGGTTTGAATTATTCTCAATTTCACATGCAAATTTGGCTTGAACTTTAACAACGTTTGAGGGGAGGAGGGAGCGTGCTGAGAAATGTCCCCATCTGATGAGTGTGTTTAGTTTGTGGGAATGAAATTCTCACCAGGGTAAGATCTGACCACAGATGAAAGGTGGTGGTGCTGGGATTCTCACTGTGAACCTCCTAGCTCCTGGCTGTTTCCCCAGTAACCTCCTCGCTCAGCTTGGCCTGAGAAACTACACGGGACTTTCAGTCTCAATCAGCTCCTAGGCTCCCAACTCCACAGTCCCACCCACATTAGCCAATAAATGTGCCAGTCAAATGTAAAAGCGTCAGCTGAGTGCTAACACCTGGGGGGCCTCCTGGACCAGTCTCCCAGCAGAAACTGGGACTGCCCTGACCCACCTGCACTTGCCCTCCCCATCACCTGGAATTTGGGTGACACATGCTGCCTTCGACCATGGGAAAAAGGGGAGCTAACTGGTCCCATGGCCTTGGTGGCCTCAGCAGCTCATGTGCACAGTGCTGGGCTGGCTGGCTGCAGACTCAGCAGCTGGCCACAGAGCAGTAGCAAAGCCACACAGCAAAGCCAGTGTCTCCAGCCTCCGCCACCATACCTGGCACATCGCAAGGTGGGTAGGGGTCCTTGTCTTCATCCTCTTCTCTATAGTCATCAATTGTAACCTGGGATGACAGAGACATCTTGGGAGGAGGGGAGACTTGGACTTAAATGCACTTCAGAGAGGAAAAGTCGCCCTGGCAGTCCAGCATAGGGCATGGATTCCTCCCCAAAGTTGCGCCTGTATGTGAGTGTGCAGGGATAGGCATATGTCCCCAGATGGTGATTCTGCTACAGACAGAATGCCAGAGGGAAGGTGAGGAGAAGGCTGGTTGAACCCTGACCCAGTTGTGATTAGCCAGCACTGTCCAGGGCTCTGTCTTTGCCGTGTGCCAGCACAGTCACTCATACGGCATGATAATACATCTCACACTCCTGCCTTCCTGCCAGACTGCAAGGCCCATGAAGGCAGGGGCCTGTCTTCTTCATTTCTGAATCCCCAGTGTCTGACACACAATAGCCACTCAGTAAGCATTTATCAACTCGATGAATAAAGAAGGAACACAGCAACCAGAGCTGTCATAAATGGGATCAAGTTTGACAGCGTAGCCCTGAGGCCACCTGAGAATGGGATTACCTCTGGAAATATACATCTATTAAAAATCCCTGATGTTCATACCCACTCAGAAGATGCTAATGTGATCCTGACCATGGGTCAGATCTGACTGCACAATTCCAATAAAGAAAAAATAAGTGGTCAAGCTAGTCAAATCTTTATCATATTGGTTTTCTGGTGAAATATCAGTGAACACAGCTAACTGCCTAAATTCAACCAGAACCCCCCTGGGAAGCCAGGGTCTATACGGTGTGCTATATTCTTCACACCAAAATATCACAAGTATGATACACAAGCACTTCTGCAGTGTAAATGGTACATGTATGGAGATACCAACAGAATCCTTTTGAAACAAAAAGGGGAGAAGTATCTCAGAATACATACCTTGTTGTCACTGTTGGCTATCTGATTGACTTCTGGTTTGTTCTTTTTATTTTCTAGGCTCTCTTTTCTAAAGAGAAGAGAAAAGACCACAAGAAACCAAATAACCATGTTCCTCTGCATAAAAATGCTAATCAGGATTCTGAATCAACAATGCTCCCATGAAGGACAGAATTTAATTAGAAACAACACTAACCACAACAGCATAGCACAACCCAAACTCAGAGCTTCCTGGTAATCGCAATGTGATGGATTCATTACACAGATCATCTTATTAAAATTCTCATCTGAGAGCTAATCAGCATTGAATGCATCATTTATTTTATGACGCCAAAATTATCTGCAGTGATTCTTTAAGCATGGGGACACGTGACTCCCACTCTTGGATCTGAGGGATGGGAGCCAAGGGCCTGGCTTCTGCCCAAGATTCCATCCATTTTGGTCTGCAGTGCACAGTCAACCATGATCCACAAAGCAGCAAGCTGGGGGGCTGCAGCTGCAGTGAAGCAGGGGTGGTCCTGGCAGGCTGCACCTGTGGCAGGGCTCCCCATGCAGCCCCTAGACAAATACCTGAGGGGAAAATGGGGTTACCTGGCAATCTTTTTTCTTTCCTTTTCTTCTGCTTCTTCTTTCTGAGCAGTGTTCAAACTTTCAGCATCAGCCAAATTGTCTACAGCAATGGCCAAGAAGACGTTCAGTAGAATATCTAATTTGAACCGTTTAAGGGCACAACACACTTCTAAATGTAACTACATTTGGCCAACAATGGCAAAGCCACACCCCTCTGCATCCTGGAAGGCTGGTAGCAAGTGACTGTCCCAAGTGCTATATTTACACAGCAAAACCAGAGTACCAGAGCCCTGCTTAAAACAAAACAAAACAAAAAAACCTTAAAAACCTGTAAAAGGACAGTCAACAGAAGAAGTAAAATTAAGATTCAGTAAAACCCATGAAAACCTACTAACTTCAACATTTCTGTGTGTGTGTCCATAGGTCTACACATCTATAGCTATGCTATACATTATATAAAACAATCTATAACATAAACACGGTATAATTAAAAAGTAGTTTGGGTGTTTTTCTTTTTTTTTTTAAACACACACTACAACTGCAACATACATATTCAGGGGAGTGTTTTCCAAAATAGATCGCTTCAAAGGTTGCAAGTGATTCAAATGATGATCCGGTTGCATGAGACAGTATGAGACTTCCTCCTCTGAAATAACCTTCGGAGTCTGCAGATAACTCATTCATTCCTTCACTGCACAAACACTGACTGCCTACAGTGTGCCTGACTCACTGGCAGCTGGTGCTGGGCTGCTGGGAATAGTTTCACTGCAGCTCGGTCTCTGATCACTGTGCCTGAACTTGATTTTTACCATCTCCAGTCCGGGACAAACTGCTTCCTGAGGCTCCCTGCAGCTCCAGTTAAAAAACACAAAAGGCTAGGTGATTGAACACATTATTGTGTTTTTTCGCTCTTACTGGAACATTGTATACACGGTTTTCCTGAATGTTTTTGTTTTTAACAAGTACTCTGAACAAGGCCCCTAAATCAGAAGATGCCTGTTTCTCACTCACTAGCAGTGAAGTGTTTTTGAGAAGCACAGAGATGAGAGGGCAGTAAGTGAGAAGGATCCCTTCTGTGATGAATGCTTCTCTCTGCCTGATGCCTGGCCATCTGTAGGCAAAACTGCAGGAGCCCAGAGACCCGAGACAGGAGCAGCACAGCACTGTCCCACACACCCTGTGGAGTCTGTTGTTTCGGATGGGTTGCTGAACACGTAAACCAACATAAGCTAACAAGGAACAGATGAGTTCTCTGTGAGGGAATTGCAGGCCTCACTAATCATTCAAGGCTTTAAACAGGAGAGAAACATGAGTGAGTTACATTAAGACTCAAAGAGCCTTTGACATGCTGGTCTCTTTTTTAACTGGAGCTGCAATGAGCCTGAGGAAGCAATCTGTCCTGGGCCAGAGATGGCTTGGTAACGTGAGCATTTCTCTGCTGGGCATGGGGTAATGGTAGTTCAGACAAGGGCTAGTGCTGAGACTAGCTGTACTGAGTACTCCCTCCACAATCTCAGCAAAGAAACAATAATCTCTCTACTCTTGCAATGACTCTCAACTCCTTTGGGTAGTGGAACGCAAATCCAGAGTGATGAGCCACAGCAAGATCTTACAAGCTTGTAACAACCAATCTCCCAGAGAAAAATCCATCATGTGCATTTAGAGGCACTATTTAGACCTGCCTAAAGAGTGGCATGCTCTGGAATTCATCCAAAAAGATCTACCAAGCACCTCCAATGTGCCAGGCACTATTGTGCGTGCTGGGGGCACACTGGAATATCTATTCTAGTTGGGGAAGACAGAACGTAAGCCACTCCCTAAGCACCTCTGATACAGTGACATGTGCTACAAAGAAAACAATATGCAACCACAGAGAAGCCCCAGGGGATACTTCTCCACAGACTTCAGTCCAGGATGCTGCTGTGGCCTGAAGAGTCAACCATGAGGACAGCAGAAAAAGAAAATAACGACCATTCATTTACCAAGAGCCAGCTATTTGCAAGATCCTGTACTCTATTGAGAGATGTGAATACCAAAAAGATTCCTGACCCAAGAAGTGTATCATCTAGCTAAGGAGCTGGAGAAATGCCCACTCAAAATTCCAGTAGACAGGCTGGGCACCATG
>NW_016107315.1:462465-551829 GCF_001604975.1 Cebus imitator
AAAAAAAAAAAAAAAAAAATCCAGTAGATAGGAGAACCTACAGGTGGTAAGATACATGTGGATAAAATCTGAGGGGACCTCAGAGGTAGAAGAACCTTCTCTGGGTGGGAGACAGGGTAAGGGTGTCTCTGGTGGATGGGGCCTTAGAGCCAACTCAAGGGATTAGGAGGATGTATATGTGTTGATATGGGGTTTTCATAAAATACCTTATAGCACAAAGCACTGACCTTGTACTGAGGTTGCCACACTGAAGAAAATTCATCGATGAGCCAGACAAGATAAAGGAGAAAACACCTACAGAGATCTGGGCCCCCTTAGAAGAATCTAGATTAGGACCATTTAAAATGGAAGGGAGAAGACCCAGATGTAGTATCATGTGTGTATGCCGTTCATTCATCAAGCATTCACTAAAGCCTCTGTGTGCCAGGTCTGGTGCTAGGCATGGAGGACCTGGAGATAAAACACAGAGAACCAAAGGCTACAGGACCAGGAAGGGTCTGAATGAGGTAAATACAGATCCAAGGGCCAATGCCAGAAGTCTAGGATTAGAGAGTGCCTTTTGGCAGGAAAAAGGAGTGAAGTAAGTCAGAGAGAGGTTACGTAGCATGATTTTGCGACTAGCCAATAGACACTTGATCCCCAAAGATGGACAGATCAGCAAAGTGAAATCAGCCCAAGGGAGCACAGGTCAGTTCACAGAGATGGCTCCCATCAGTCACGGAGGCTCTTAGGAAGTCACAGTTGGACGCCCAAGCTCCCAAGAATGATAACATAAAGAACCACCTGGCCTTCCTCTCAGCCATCCCTCAGGACCTGTACAGGAGACATGAGGAAAAACTGAGTAACCTCTGGTACCAGTACATGTGCTGTCTCATGCTCCTTTCCTGGGCTTGCTTCTCTTAGCCAGAACACATTCTGCAAAGCCTCTCTGGAATTCTACTTATAGGACGCTGTCCCCCCACCACATGGAAGAAAAGCAGATATTGAGTTAATAAGTTAAAGGCATTCACCTCCCTGCCACAACGACTACCACCATCATCCCACAGAGAAATCCAGAGCAAGAAAAAGAAACACGTGACGAAGGCAACAAGGAAGCCAGGTCAGCTTGAAGGATACAGTTACCACAAATGAAGAGGATGATGAAGTAGATGCAGACGATCATTCCTGAAGAGGACGGGCCCCCATAAGCCATGATGCCGTCGTACATCACAGCGTTCCAATCTTCGCCTGTCAGGATCTGAGAAGCCAAACTAGTATTAGCCAGCAGGTGGATTCACAAATTGCAGTCACTCTCTTAGAGCCCCTCGGTGGCTGCCTAGATCTGGTTTAAGCTGCCTTTCACAGTCCAGTTTGCACAGAACAAATCCATTTGTTATCTCATGAAATTTTTAAAACATTGTTTTTTAATTACACAAATAGATGGTTAATTCTGTGAGTGAAAAAAAACAAACCTTATATTTAAGACTTAGGTGCTTTTTTTTGAGAAGCTGTCTCACTCTTGTCGCCCAGGCTGGCGTGCAGTGGCTCGATCTCGGCTCACTGCAACTTCAACCTCCCGGGTTCAAGTGATTCTCCTGCCCCAGCCTTTTGAGTAGCTGGGATTACAGGCATCCGCCACCACACCCATCTACTTTTTATATTTTTAGTAGAGATAGGGTTTCACCATGTTGGCCAGGCCGGCCTTGAACTCCTGACCTCAAGTGTTCCTCCCACCTCAGACTCCCACAGTGCTGGGATAACAGGTGAGAGCCACTGCGCCCGACCAAGATTTACGTGCTTTTTGATTACACCCCAGCCCAGTTTTATTCTCTTCCCCAGAAAGCATGCTCTTTGTCTCTCTGAACCTTCACCTACAGATTTAAACACGTTTATATACAAAGAAAACAAG
The DNA here is from genome assembly GCF_001604975.1 of Cebus imitator. Lineage (NCBI taxonomy): Eukaryota > Metazoa > Chordata > Mammalia > Primates > Cebidae > Cebus > Cebus imitator. The sequence continues at coordinate 464,354 of NW_016107315.1, forward strand.
CACTAGGTGTCTTCTCTGAGTTTTCAGACATAAAGGGTGTCATACTATGCAGTTTTCTGCAACTGGCTTGTTTTTTCATTCAACAACATACTCTGGAGACCCTCTGAGTCAGAAAGCGCATCTCATTCTTTTACCTGCTTTGTAACATTCCACATAGCCCAACAACTGTGGAAATGGAGAATTACATCTATGAAATTACAGAAGCAGGAAATTCTAAATGTCTCACATAAATTTACAAAACCACCTCAAGAGTAGATACCACCAATGACCTGAAATTTAATCTTCTCTACTGATATTTGATAATTCAATCCATGATAAAATAGAATCAGATGAATAAGAACAGTAATTAAAAAAATGCTATCTTCCAACGACAGGCAGAGCTCCTTTATCTTCAATCTAGACTAGATATTTTTAAAATTTAAACTGTTACGGATCACAACCAAACAAAAATGGGCAAATGAATTGAAAAGATCATGTAATTCACAGAAAAGGCACTATTGATGGCTCTGAGTCACATGGACAGACATTTAACTTCACTCCTGATAAGAGGAGTATCTGTTAAAAGTACAGTGAGACCTATCTGATGGGCAACCCAAAACATGCTCCCCACTGCAGAGAGAGGCAGTGAAGCAATGGGCAGTGTCTGCACTGCAGGTGGAGGATGAGCTAATTCAACCATAAGGAGAACACCTGGGCAAGGGTGGCAACGTTTAAAACGGACACACCCTCTAAAGCAGCAGTTCCACTTCTAGGAGTTTATCCCACAGACTGACAGCCAACACATGTGTCCTCTGATGCGTGTTCACTGTCACCTACTGGAGCCCTGTTTCTGTGGGCCAAGACTGGATAGAACTCAATACTTGTCAGCAAGGGACTCATCACATGAACAATGGCACATCTGTACCACCACTCGGATGCAGCATTTCAAAGGAGGGGCAGCCTTTTGTGAACCAAGCAGGAAGGCTCTTAAGGACATTTGAAGTGATAAAAGCAAGATGCAAAACAGCACGTGGAGTGAGCTCCTCTCTGTGGAAAGTCACCTATAGGTAGCTTAACTGAGTTGTAGCTATGAGAAAATGAAGATCTAAGAATTCACAAGAAACTGTTTAATGGTGGTTGCTTCCTAGAAGTGGAAATTCGTGACTGGCTGGGAAAATATTCATTTGTAACATTAGAATTTTGTGCCATATGCATACATTACCAAAAAAAAAAAAAAAAAAAAGACACCAGTCTCTCCGAAAGAAAAAATCTTTTAAAAAAGAATGACTCATTAGCAGCCAAAATTTAAGTATAATTCAAACAACAAAACTATGGCTTATAGCAGTAATTACATATACCTCAAAATGACCAAGTGGGAAAGAATTGTCCAGACCAATCCCTTTGGTTGCTGGATTTCTTCAGAAATGGGTAAGTGACTCATCCGTGGCAGGCAGCTGGGCATAGAAAGGGCTAGCACGGGGCCCAGCTGTCTGCTGCCTTTCCTCTCTGGCAGGGCTCTGCAGCTCACATCACACAGGAAAAGCAATGAGGACAGGTAGGTGTTTTAAACTTATCCATCAGACCCTGTCCAAGGAGGAGGGTTTCGAACACCCAGCTTAGAGTCAGGGGAGTGTGTGCTGCTCCTTGAGCAGCGGGGCCATCGGTGCCTCTCTGCAACCACCGCTCCCTTCTCAGCCACTGCCTGCAGCAGCCCCGCAGTACAGGCACCCTCAGACTCTGCATCCTCACTGAACCCCAGGAGGAGGACAGAAGCGGCCGACAGCTGTCACGTTCCTCCAACTACACACCACAGCATGGAGGCATGAGAATTCACTTCTCGGGTAATCTATTGTTACTAGGATGATAAACTGGCCTGCCGTCAAAAATTAGCAAAGAACAGAAGAATTTTAGAGTCTATTTCAAAGAAACCTCACAAAATCAATCAAAAAGTTTTCTGGGAGGTGTGTGTGTAAAAAAGGGTTTTTTGGTTTATTATTTTGTAATGTGGCTAGAAGTCTTTTTTTAAAAAAAAATTAAGGGCTAAGGGCTGGGCGCGGTGGCTTAAGCCTCTAATCCCAGCACTTTGGGAAGCTGAGGTGGGCGGTTCTTGAGGTCAGGAGATTGAAACCATTCTGGCTAACATGGTGAAACCCCGTCTGTACTTAAAAAAATATACAAAAAATTAGCCGGGTGTGGTGGCATGAGCCTATAATCCCAGCTACTCAGGAGGCTGAGGTGGGAGAATCGCTTGAACCCGGGTGGTGGAGGTTGCAGTGAGCTGAGATTGCGCCACCACTGTACCCCAGCCTAGGTGACAGAGTGAGACTCCATCTCAAAAAACAAAACAAAACATTAAATCACATAACGCAGATAGCTGGAGGATGATGCAGAACAAATAACTAAAATGGCACAAAATTTACCAGGCTATCATTAGGGCAGAGATGAACAAAAATGGAGTCCTTTTGTCTTTCTGAGTGTGTGTGCCCAAGAAGGCAGAGGAGTTTTAGCTGCTGCCCACAACGTGCTTTTCAGGACAAGGAGGGAAAACTCACCTGGAAGACTGTGAGGAGTGCTTGAGGGAAATTGTCAAAGGTGCTCCGCTTGGTTTGCGTTTCATCAAAATTAAACTTGCCGCCAAATAGCTGCATCCCAAGCAAGGAAAAGATGATAATGAAGAGAAAAAGCAGAAGCAACAGCGAAGCGATGGACTTCATGGAGTTTAACAAGGATGCCACTAAGTTGCTCAGAGAAGTCCAGTGCCTATAAGTCAAGATGAGGGTGTGAGCTCAGAACACCAATGCGGGACAGAGCAGAACAACACCTGCCCGGGGACGTGACTGGTCGCCGCCTCATGTTCATAAAACATTTCCAGGGGGACCCACGTTTCCTTACCTGGTCACTTTGAAGATTCTTAAGAGGCGCACACACCGAAACACAGAGATCCCCAGGGGAGACATGATCTCCAGTTCTACCAAGATGGTCTCAGTAATTCCACCACACACCACGAAGCAATCAAACCGGTTGAAAAGAGAGACGAAATATGCTTGGAGGCCCAAGCTGTACATTTTTACCAGCATCTCACAGGTGAACAGAGCCAAAAGGACTTTGTTGGCAATATCTGCAAAGACAAAGGGGCACCCATCCTCAGGGTCTCCTGCAAGACAGACTACTCTCGCCCCTCATGCCTCCCTCTCTATCAGGCCCCACAGGAAATACACCAATACCTTGTCTCTCTCTTCACTACCTCACCCAGGACAGAAACGTGGCCTTCGCATGCATAGTCTCTCCACCAGGCTCTGGTCCTGCTTCTGCCACTAGCTAGGTGTGTGACCCTGGAGAAGTTACTTGATTTCTCCAGGACTCAGTGTCACTGATGACAAAATGGGAAGGGGCAGCTCATCACTTAATCCCTGACAACTTCCAGCCCTAAAAGCCTACGATTCTGCCTTGACACCATCAGGTTATATATATTTTTTTCATTCAATCACACAAAAAAAGACCTGTCTGAATTTGTTTATGTCATCTTGATATCAGAAGCAGTCACCTATCAATGTCATTTCTAACAGCAAAAAATACTACCAAGCAGGATGGAGAGGTAGAAGGAAACAGGTTTGACTGGATGTAAGGAAGGACTTTTCAAAGACTCGAAACTGTCATACCCAGAATGGGCTGTCTCTGGGAATGAGAGTCTCACACTCCAGTGCTGGAGCATTCAAAGCAGGAGAACCGAAACCATTTGCCAGAAGTACTATAGAGGAAAGTGAGGCTTCCCGATGGGGGTGTGAGAAGGGATTATGAGGTCCCTTCAAACTCCAAGAATTCTTGGTCTTAGGTTGGCTCAGAGTTAGGACAATTAGACGCCTGGCATCAGGCAGCTCCAAGGTGCTTCACCATGCAGCATGGACAGCACCATCACTCTGATAGTTGCTGTGTCTATGGTAGCACCATCCAAGTTTGTCCTCACTAGAAATGTTCCAATACTTCATCATATGGCGATCAGATAAGACCAAATGGCAGTTGGACAGCCACAGAAATCCCCAGTTCAGAACAAAAAAGGAGTGGCCTCTGCTTGTACCTTGAATCTGTGTCAACCAATCTGGCTGATTGTAGTGCTCAGAGGAAATGGTTAAGGTGTTCAGAAACACCAGGACGATAACCAGCCAGTAAAACGTGACAGACTTCACGGCAGCCCTACATCTTCTGCGATTGAATCGGTTCCAGCGACGCCAGCGGCGGCTGAAAGATAAGCAAATGTTACTCCCTAGATGACAGATATAGCATCTGAGTAGCCAACAAATATGATTGGGAAATAATTTGCCTTTCATTCTGGAGGTCCAGATTGGGGTGAGAGTGCAGGAAAGAAAGATGAGAGCAAATGGCACAGAAATTAACAGACCTCATAATAAAAATTATGTTGGTCTTAAAATGCAACTTTTAAAAGTATAATCTTGACTTGATCATGCTATCAGTTTCCTTCCTTATGGCTTACAGATAATTCCAGAATCTGTCATATGCAGCCCTTAAGTGGGTTAGAAAATCTAGATATTCATAGATTCATGTGCAGATGCAAAACTGCACTTGCACACATACGTGGTTCCTATATCCACCATATGGGACGTGGATCTGCTCATGCATCAGTGCAGAGAGCTGCTTCGCTTATTATACACATCTCTTGCAGCATCTCAATCACCATACAGAATTTACCAGGCAGCAAAGTGCTACAAAGCTAGTTTTTTTTTTTTAAGGGAATATTCTAATCCTTTCTTAAATCTCTGAGGTTCCTCCAGAGCCTGGCAGAGTTGTCAAAGCTGAGTAGGACATGAGACTTCATACTGAGTCATCAGGTGCCCTTTCTAACTAGGGATGCTCAAAATATACCTTTAGGAGAAGAGCCAATATTGAATCGTGTTTTCATAAAAATAAAATGAGCTGAGCCAAACAGACAAGTAGCATGTCCTCCACCTACCTTCAGTTCCTGTCTGTGATTAGAGGACATGTTCTCTCCCTTAGCCTATCTGCTTCTGGAAAACCTTCCCTGCCACAGGGGGGTGATTTTGTAAAGTATGCCATGAGCAGCAGCTCAGCGACCCAGATCCCAGGAAAGGGCCAGCAGATTGGTGAAGTCAGTCCTCTCCAGGCTGTGCTGCCTCACTGACGACAATGGGGCACTTCCTCTGGGGGCCTGAGTCAAGAGGAATCTCCAGGCTGCCCAAGCTGCAGCGCTGGCTGACTCAGCTGTGTTGCTAGGCAGAAAAAAAAAAAATCTGCAACCCAGGAAGCGAGCAGAGAGTTGTGCCAATTCTTTACCAAAACCTGGATCACGCAAGGTGCATTTTATTACTGCTCTTCCTGTGCAGTTTCCAATGGAAAGAGCAGCTTCTAACATGTTGGGTAGCGTGGAAAAACTCTACTAAGGACACTAAAGACTATCCCACTCACAGCTAGGTTTCTCTTGGGATGCATTAACTCAGCACACACAAACTAAGTGGCCTGAAAAAGACCCAGGCCTGGTGGGTCTGCTGTATGCTGTGGTGACAAGGCACAAGTGTCTCTCAAACCCAGAAGCCTCACTGTCCCATCCCCTGGAATCCTGTAGCACTCCCCATCTTGCCCCTTCCTGGGCTTTTAGTGCCTAATGGCCCAGCCTGTTCTTTCATGAGACCAGAATTCCTGAGCACTGACTCTGTGCCAGGCACTGGGTGGATGAAGATGAAGAAGGCAAGAAGGCAAGGTTCCAGGGTCCCTGGTCCTGCAAAGCATACAGGGTTGTTGTAAATACTGACTGCAAATCCACACCAAGTGCTATTCTCAGGGTACAGGGTACAGGAGCAAAGAGAAGAGAGCCACAAATGCTCTTTGGAAGAGTCAGGGAAGTCTTCTCTGAAAAGTAGATATTTGGGCTGGGTCTTGATCCATGAGTAAGAGTTACTCAGGGGGCAGGGGGAAGGGCACTCCTCCCCAAGGAGACCACAGGGCGACAGGGACAGAGCAGGAAGAAACAGAGCGTGTGGCACTCTGAAACTAAGGCAGCCCAGGTTAGCTACAACATAGGCATACGGGAGGAAGGTCAAGGGATGAGGCTGAGGGTAGGCAGAGCCAGGTGATGGGGGCATTATGCCCACCTTGGCAACAGGAAGGCATTTTAATTGTTTGGTTTTGCTGGGTAGGGACAAGGTCTCACTATGTTACCCAGGCAAGTGATGAACTTCAGGGCTCAAGTGATCCTCCTGCTCGGCCTCCAAAAGTGCTGGCAATACAGGTGTGAGCTACTATGCCTGGCCTTTTTAAAGTCAGATTCACTGAGATATAATTTACATATGGTAAAATTTACACTTTTTAGGTATACACAATTGAGATGCAGAAAATTTCTATCATTCAAAGAGGTTCCCTCATGGCTCTCTGTAGTCAACCCACCATCCTCACCCCCTGCCCCAGACAGAGACTGATCTGCCCTGTCCCTATTGTTTTATTTGGAATGTCATATACGCAGAGTTGTACACTATGTAGCCTTTTGAGACTGGCTTCTTTCACTTAGCAAAGATGCTACCAAGATTCATCTGCATTGCTCCAAGTCTCAGTAGTTATTTCCTTGTTATTGCTAAGCAGTATTCCATCACATGGGTGAACCACAGCGTGTCTACCCATTCATACTTGATGGACATTTGCGTTATTTCCAGCTTGGGGTAAGTACGAATAAAACCGCTATAAACATTCATGTTAAAACTTTGTATGCAGGCATATATCTTCATTTCTCTTATACAAACACCTTAGAAGTGGGATGGCTGGGCCAAATATAAATACGGTAAATATATGTTTAAACTTTATGAGGAACTACCTATTTTTTTAATGGCTATGTCATCTGACAAGTCCACCAGCATTGTATGAAAGTTCCCACCAATCAGCATCCTTGGCGTTGTCAGATATTTAAAGCTGAGCCACTCTAACAGGTGTAGAGTGGTAACTGTGATTTTACCATGCGTTTTTGTAACAACTGATGGTCATTTCATGTGCTCATTTGCCATCCACATCCTTTCTCTGGTGAAATGCCTATTAAAATGTCTTGCCCATTTTTTAATTGGGTTTTTCTATTATTGACTCTCTTATTTATGTATTAATCTTTATACAGACAGGATACCAGTCCTTTATCAAATATGCTTTGCAAATATTTCTAAGTGAAGTTTTCCTTTTTATTTTCTTTTGAAGAACAGAAGTTTAATTTTCATGAAGACCAATGTATCTGTTTTTTTCTGTTACAGAAAGTATACTGGGTGTTGTATCTTAAGAAACCTTTGCCTAACTCAAGGTCACAAACACTTCCTCCTATGTTTTCTTCTAGAATGTTCATGATTTTGTATTTTATCTTTAGGTCCTTGTCTATTTTAAGTCAATGTTTATATACAGTAGGAAAATGTTTTTGTTGAAAAATGGCACTCCGATGGAAAGGTACACAAATCACAGGTATATGGTTCAATGAGTTGTATCAGCTGAGCATGTAACCTGCATGCACATCAAACAATGTGAGTACCTTGGGAGACTTCTTGAACTCCCTTTCTCTGGAATGCTTCCGAGCAGCAGCTCTCTTAGGGAAATGACTCAAGAGAACAAGGAGGATTAATGGGGAGGCAAAAACCTTTACTGGGTCTTGTTGGTTTTGTTTTGAGGGAGATCTTTAGCACCTATTACACTGTCCCCTAAGGCAGGCTCACAGGATTCAACTGACTGACTGCAATTCAGTACCAATGTTATAACCCATAGAGGAAAACTCAAGTCCAGAGCAATTCTATGTAAAATTCAGAAGTGAGAACATACAAAGGCAACACACAGGCTAGCAAAGAAAGAAAGAAGATACTGACCTGAGTTTGGATTTTGAGATGGCTTGACTGAAAGAAAGACAAAAAGTGTTAAGACTCTGGTTCTGAAGGTTTAAGCACCTGCTCCCCATCATTGCAGCTGGGCTATCATAAAAGCCATGCATACAGGCCCCTGGTTACCACAGCAGGCCGGCGGGGGCAAGGCCAGAGCAGAAGCCTGGGTGCTGCCAGGGCCACAGGAGCAGGCTGAGCACCCTCAAAGCCCAGGTCGGGGAAGACTCAACCAGATTCCCTGCAGTCCCTGGTAGCAGGCAGCGATGCAGGGGCCAAAATGAAGGTGGCAGAGTGTCTCCTGCCACTCATCTTGACAGCAGCATTTGCTTCTACTACTGCAGAAGGAGCACTGCACGAGGAGTCCCAGCACTGCCATTCTCCCACTGGGTGAGTATGGGAAAGCGGCATGTCTTCTTGGGCCTCAGCGTTCTCATCCATAAGATGGGGATGACAAACCCATTCTCTGACTGCTTCATGGTGTCTCAGAGAGGGCAGAGCAAGAGAATGGAGGCAAAATCACTACACAAATGGCTGCATATTCTGCCCATAACACATCATTTTTATGAAACTCTGCCAAGAGAAAGGTTGAGTTCTCTTAAAAATGACACCCGTACTTTACAGAGATAAGACCTGAAGGATATCAGCAAGAAGCAAACAAAACCAAGCCACACAGGGCTCCCCATGGCAGGCAGTGCCCAGCACATTCTGCACTGCTGGTGCCCCCAGACCCCGCCAGCGACTGCAGCCCAAATCATCTACAGAAAAGCCAGTGAGTGTTAATGCAATGGCGCCTTCCATCATGAGGAGAGGCTGGTGCAGGGCTCCAGGGAAAAAGTGCCAGGCACGGAGAAGGCAGGGCCTCGTCATCCAACCGCCAGGCCTGAGGTTAGGAAGGTCCCATGAGCAAAGGAAAACTTAAATATGTAGCACATTCTAGTCAGCAACTCTGCCACATAAGCTCTTCTTCAAAAGCACAAATGCCAAACCCAGGCTGGAAGGAGAATCAGGCCTTTACCCCCACCGCCGACACCCAGAGGGCCCCGCCTTGGTCGCGCCTCTCCGTCTCCACCAGCACCTAATGGACACAGCAGGCGGCCGGGTTAACCACCACACTCTTCACGGGCTCTACTTACAAGAAGAGGCATGTGAAATGCCAGTTGTCGGGGGGGGATAGCCCTCGCATTGGAGGAAGCATGCCGTGGGGTACGAGGAGGCTTCCTCCCTGCCACACTCAAGGCGATGGCCCCGGGACTCTGCCGCAGCCTGGGCTGTCTTCCTCGCCACCTGCTTCTCTGAGACAACAGGAGGGGAGGGAGGGCGAGTGCTCCCCACACTCACCAGAGACTTCCACAGCAGCCTCGCGTCTCGGCTTCGCCGCTTACGTTCTCTGTGTTCACAGACTCAGTCTCGCTGGTGGGCATGCTAGCTGTGGGGGGAAGACGGGCTTCAGAGAGCATACAGGGCACGCTGCACACCAAGGAGCAGGCCAGGCGGGAGCTCTGCCACCAGGCAGACCTCAGGAACCTGGGAGGAAGGCGACTAGGGCCTTCAGGGGCTCGGCTGGGTTATGGGAATGCCAGGGAGCCAGGCATCTCCACCGCAGGTGAGCCTCTGCACCAATGGCCTGTAGGGAAAGCAGAGAGTCCCCCTCCAGGAGGAAATTCTATCCACTCAGACATTTCCCAAGAAAGGAAGCCAAGGGACCAAAGCGAATCCCGTGGCTGGGTCTGGCACCAGTTTATCCTCCTCATCTCTGGGATCACACTGAGAAGCCACCAAAATGTACTTTACGGGTACATCTTTGCTTGCCCCAAAAGGTGCACAAAGAATATCTGTGAATAACCCTAACATTTCATGAGTCAATCATCTTAAATATGCTCAAGGAGAAGAGCTATTGTGAACAGGGAAGGCAGTGTATGAAGGTACCATGCATAACGTTTTTTAAATAACTATTTTTTTTGCATCGTACTGATGCTGAAGTTCTGCTGAGCTTGTGAAGCTAATACGCAGAAAGTGCTTACCCAGTAGGCTGGCACTAGAGTGCCAAGGAACTACACAGTCTTACTGGTGGGAGAAGGTTTTTGTCAACCCGTGAGCAGAGAGCAAGGTTGACTCTGGTCCCAGTGTGACTGGGGTCTCTGGGCCCGACCCACTTCTCCATGGCAGGGTCATGAGTGGAAGTAGAGAAAATGTGGAAACGCACCCACTAGCGTGTGGAGGTCCAGGGGCCACCCACGGCCACCATCTGGTGCATGAGTGTCTTTTATCATCCACTTAATTCAACCCCATAAACATCACGAACACATGCTGGAGAGGGTGTGGGCACAAAGAGGACACCCAGCACTGCACCACCAGGGGCAGGGGTGACAAGCAGGCAGCCTCCACCTCACTTCCATCAGCTGTGAAAAGAGCTACCTCAGGGGTCTGTGCAGGACATTTTGGAGTGAAGAATGACTAATTCTGCTGGGGGGCAGAGGTAAGAGAGGAAGCCACCAAAGAGAATGCACGTATACTTCCTCTTTCCTGAGGCATGGCTTTGAACCCTAGTGACTGTTTTTATAGACCTTACGGCATCACGGGTCAGTAAAGCTTGACCCGTGGACTCTGCCCATGTGGGTCCCCTTAGCAAGGATGGCTCAAGTTTCATCTGCAAATACAGGAAGTGGGCAGGAAGCTCTATGGTGAAGATCCCAAGGCCCAGCCCAGGCTCAGAGGAAAGGAGCTGGATCAGGCAGCTCTGCACAGGGGGCTGTGTCCTGCCTGCCTTCCTCATGCCAGACTCCATGAAGATAATGGCAGGGATAGAGGTGGAACCTCTATCCTCAAAAAACTTAGAAGTAAGTTTTTTGAAAATACCAAAGAAGATCCCTGATCTGTTCCTCTTGTGAGCACCCAAGGAACTGAGCCTGCCTGCACAGGAGCCTCCACAGCCATGCCCAGGAACACTGAGGCAAAGGTGTCAAAAGTAAAGACCAAGTGAGTAAAATTACAGACTCATATTACATCGCTGGTACTCTCACAGAGTAATTTTCTTTTTTCCTAAGTCAAAAGAAACCAATTGCAAACCTTGACTTACTTTTTCATTATTTCATGCAAGAACAAACAAAAACTGGACAAAAACAACAAAAAATCCTGAATCTAATCATAGAAAAACCTTAAAAAAAAAAAACCTCCATCAACACACACAGACACACAAGAAGCTGTTCATGCAATTCTCCTCAACTGTTCTTCACTCTGATTCAGCAGAAAGACAAGGAGATTGTAAAGTCCAACAAAGAAAATCACAGTGGGAGACCCTTTTCACATCGGACCAGGAGTCGGCGCTGTGCAGCATCTTCCTTGGTGGTTACTGCAGCGACCGATGGGACCAGGAGTTGAGGGCAGTACAACGCGGGCAGCCCACAGGCTGGTTCTGTCTTCTGAGTCTCCTGGGCAATGGGCCACCTCTCTCGAGCCTTCACTTTCCTGTCTCTAAAATGGTGGTGTGAACTTCACGATCTTGGGGATCGTTTCCATCTTTAATAGTTTGCTATCTCATAGTTGCACTATTAATCATGTTGGAACATCAGTCATTATTTCCAAAAGAACAAGCTTCTGAACAGACTAAGTCTTTGTGGTTTTTTAATCTTGGAGTCATGTCTCATGCAGATATCGGTACAGTTGCAGCAGTTCAATCCTAAAGCTTCATTTTAGAAACAATCTGATTGAAACAGATATATTACATATTTCCTATGGGAATGGAGTCATCAGTTAGCATTTCTGGCTCTGTGCCAACTATTAGTGTATGAAATGTTCTAGTTGCTTCCTAGACTAACCGCGGGGAAAAACAAGAAATAAAACCGAACTCCCCAAAAGGCAAGAAAAAGGGGAAGATAGTCTCACAGCACTGTGCCAGGGATCCACTAAGGGTGAGGCAGGGTCCTCCTGCTCTCTGAGCTGACTCCATCCTTCAGCTGGGTTGGGATGATGGCTGAGAGCAGATGCACAGGTTCTAAGGTTCTAAGTTTCACCCCACGTTTGTGACCTGACTTCTGTACACCTCTCCATTTCCTCATCTGTAAAAGGTAAGAATGACATGAGGCATGCAGAGTGCTGGGTCCCCAGGGCTGGATGATCCATGAGGCACACACATGTTAACTCCATCACCTCAGAAAAGCTCTCCTGGAGCTCCCCAGAAGCAAAGCAACCAATCCAGGGTCACTTTGCCCTGGCCACTTTCATCATTGCACAGACGTGTCTAGTGTGAGCAATCTTCCATACCTCTGAATCAGCTTTGGCCATCACTGTTGGTTTACATCTTCTCTGTCTTAAACTGAGTTATTGTCTAACTTTGCCATTGGAGGCATAGCAACTTCTCCTGTCATTGTTGTTTGATGCATGAAGAGCCACAGGCACATAAGAAATAAATATAGCCCAGAAAGATGCCGCCAGGGCTGAGGAGGAGGGGAGGCAGATGGAGAAGGAAGAGGACAGCGCCTGTGCTAGAAATTGGGGACCTCATTTTTGTCCTGGAAACAGACCTTGACCCAGCCCCTAAATCTGCGTGGAGAAAACACGCTCTGACAGGGCACTGGCAGCCTGTCTTCTCCAGCCACGTACCGCCTATCGCGGACAGAGAGCATTCCCTTTTTCAAAAGTATTTGAAAAGATCAGGCTCAGTGGGTATAACAAAGACCTCATTTATTAAAATTAAAACATTTTAGCCTTCATTTCCACTAGGCATTCTTTTTATAATGTTAATAAATTGATATGACTTTCCCTTCCTTTAGCCCCAATAGGATCTCATCTATGTTTTTAAAAATAAGGACAGAAGAATCATAGAACGTTAGAACCAGAAGGGGTTTCTGAGAGAGTACACAAGCGAACTTGGATTTCTCAGAGGAGAGAACTGGCCAGCTTGCCTTGGGGCATACAGCTGAGACTGAGAACTCTCTCCTGACTTCCACTCACCATTCAAGTATGTACTGTGGTTTCAGTACATACTGAAATATACTGGTATACATTTTGGTGTTATATACTTAAAAATCCACAAATCAAAAAGTTCCAAAAAGCCAAACAAGTCTATTACCTACCAGTGCTGGTTTACTATTCTGATGATCTTTATTAACTGCTCAAAATCTGACATACAATGAAATCACTTCCAGGATATCAGCCCAGTGATCGAGGATAGTACAAAAATCAAGCTGCACTGGTGGCGATTGGGCTTTTATAAAACTCCAAACACAAAGAGTCATAAAAACTCATGTAGGTAAAGTCATGGGCTAATCACTGGACTATGTGGGCTTCCTCCAGCTGGCTTCCATGGCACTGTGGTTGGCCCATTTAGGTGATGGCCTTGTCCCCTTCAGCAGGGACTGTGTTAATTGCTGACAAAGGGCGAGGCCTTATCAGGGGAACAGGCAGACCCTTCAGACCTCCCCACATCGCCAACAAGTGCCAGTCCCCTACTTAGAAATAAGCGCCGGGGGCCGTCTACACATAGACAGGCTGTGAAGCCTCTTCCCCGACATATGCCAGGAAACTGCAATGTTAGCGCTTTGTTAGAGAAGTTTATTTTTTATATAAATGTAAAAACTACTTCAGTGAATCTGGGAAATAGTCAAGCATTAGGAAAGCCTGTGACCTGTGATGGGATGCTGGCCCTGCAATTTGCCTGCTGAAAATCCGGGGAAGCTCAAGGCCTATATTTTACAATCTATTCCAGGCTTTGGGATCTCTGGGAAGTGCTCCAGGGCAGACTCTTAGACTTAGAGTGTGGTGCACTGATATGTGGCGCTGGGTGCCACTGGGGGTGAGGGGATGGTGGCAGACAGCAGCCTGCACATCCCAGACTTAAGTTTCTAAGGCCTTTGCAGCATGAGCAGCTGGGCCAGGCCCCTACTCGGAGCACTGTCTGTGGATGTGGGTCATGGTGCTTCTCTTTAAGATCTTGTACTGGGCCTGGATGCCATCACAGGCAATGCCACACACACAGTAAATGAGGGAAATACGCTGCTTCTCAGCACAGCACAACTAGCATTTTCACCAAGGTATAGAAATGTATCCATCTACTCTCATGTTGAAGGACAACATTCATCTCAACCAAATGTGTCAGGCTTGTGAATCTGGAGGCAAATCTCTCTCTCTCTCTCTCTCTCACACACACACACACACACACACACACACACACACACCACAGTGAATGAGTCTATGTGTGGGTCTAAGCAGGCAGCCTCAAAATTATGTTCACCATTAACAGGTATAGCAAAATCTCAGACTGACTTTCAGTGATGGAGGCTGATGAGGTCAAAAATGATGGAAGAAATGCTAGGAAAGTCTTGTTCTTATCATCAGGTGACCAGGGGACACGTGCCTCTTTTCCCCTGCACTTGGTTACCCGATCCGTAAGATGAGCTGTAGGACAATATCAACTCTAAGATCCATTTACCTCTGACCTGCTATAACTGCAGGAAGGCAGAAACGCCCACATGTTGACTGGTTTTACTACCAGCAACCGGGGCTTTCCCTTCCACTCCCCCAGCTCTGCAAGGAGGGAAGGGCACAAGAAGTACTGTGAGCTCCTGGCCACCACCCTCAGGAGGGGAGCCAGGCATCCAGCCAGAGGCCTGCCTGGGAGAACTGAGTCCAAATGCCCGGCATGAAGAATATCCCAGAGAATGGGGTGCAGCACAGGAAGCAGTAGCTCCCCAAGGGCCTCAGAGCATCACAAGAGAGCCCCAGTCCTCCAGTCAAGGCCCCTCAAAGAGAAGGCTTGCCACACATCAAACTGAGCCCAGAGCCCCCCAGTCTCTTTCTAGAACCTGTCCCATTAGCAGCCTCATTCACAGATGTCTTACTCCTCTGTTCTCCACAGGACAGGCTTTCTTGCACACTCAGAAATTTCTTTTAGCATTTCCTTCCACCTCCAAGCAGCCCAAAGCTTCTCATTCTTTTGAAAGGAAGGGGTAGTGGGTGAGGCTGAATAACTGAGAAGTGGCTAAGTTGCGGCTGCCTTCCTAGGGGACAGGGTACCTGACACCCAGATCTCATGTTTTCATCTTATTTTCATGACAAACATGAGCGGTACCATGACGTACAGGCCTGTCAAATCCAAAAGAAGCCCACACACCCCCTGGAGGCACATGCACATGCTAGTAGTGACACATTAGGCCAACCCAGGGTAACAGCCTCTCGCTGCTGTAAAGGAGCCAGGCTCTTCTTGGAGAATGTGGGTCAAGGCCAGACCAAGGTTTCCACATGTCAAGCAAGAATTATGCCCAGACAATAACTATCTCCGCATATGCAGGGACAGGGGCAGCCCAGCATCCACCCAAGGCTCCTGCCCCACCTGGTGCCAGCAGGGTCAGGGGTCCTTCCCGAGTCCCCAGGTATTTCAGTCAATAAAAAACCATTCCCACTCAAAATAAGGTACCTTAAATATGTCAGCCTGCTTCCTCTCCCTGCAGATCTCAGAAAGACATTGGAGAAGCCATAAGAATCGTAGACAATCACAAGGCCCAAGCCTGCATTCTGGAAGGCAGACCTATGGTGGGTGTTTTCTCTTTTGGGGACAGAAATCATTTATCTCCTTTTGGTAATCCCTCCAGAGCTATATCCCTACGTCAGTCTTTAAAGACATTTTTTCTTATGTCCATGACACTATTTCCTGCTTAGCTGAAGGCCATTCTTCTTCTTAACGCTTTCAGGCACTGCATCAAGCCCCAGCTCCTGTTCATAAACCTTCTGTGAACACTACAGCTAAAAAAGGCAGCTCCAACTCTGCCCCTAACTAATTGTCCAACCTCAGGCAAGTTCCGCCTCCTCCTTCCCTTCCTCTGGGGGCCACAACGTGCTGAATGACAAGGGCTTACATCTAATCATCTCTTAATTCCTTCACTTTTAGGCCTTCTGATGAGACCTAGACTCAAACATTATAACCCTCTTCAGATATCCATGGGTTGTTCCCGTCTATGTCCCATAACCGCGGAGCTCAGCATTCCCACGGGGGCAGAGGCCACTTCAAAGAAAACAGTACTGTGTGTCCCCTCTGTTCCCTTAGTGGCTGACTTCACGTCTCTGCAGTCTGAATCTTCTTCAACAGGCTTCCACCAGACTCAGGTGACCAGGGCTGATCCTGGTGGTAGAACTAGGTTGACTGTGCTGCTGTCGACTGCCATGACTTGAGCAGAGCAAGGCAGCGAGCCAGCTGCTCACCTAACTGCCTGCCTGGGGCCTGGCCTGACAGCTGCTCCAGGGATTCTGAGGAAGAGCACGTTTAGCATTATTGTAGGACGTAGCTGGAAATGTCACTTTCCCACAGGAGCCCACTCTCAATTTCAAGGGCAAGTGGCCCCAAATCTTTGCATCCCTGAAGTCTATCTTTATTTATTTTTATTTTTTAAGAGACAGAGATCTCACTCTGTTACCCAGGCTGGAGTGGAATGGTACAATATCACTGACTGTAGCGTCGAACTCCTGGGCTTATACAATCCTCCTGCCTCAGCCTCCCAAGTAGCTGGGGACTATAGGCATGCACCACCACACTTGTTTTTTTTTAATAATTTTTTTTTTTTTTTTTTGCAGAGAGAGGGTCTCACTTTGTTGCCCAGCCTAGTCTCAAACTTCTGGCTTCAAGTGATCTTCCAGCCTCAGCCTCCCAAAGTGCTGAAATTACAGGTGTGAGCCACTGCATCCAGCTCATTTCATTCTTAAAGCTGCCGCTACTGGCTTTGGCATAGTCCTGGGCTAGGCAGCCAGAGACTAGGAGACGGAGAAGAAAGTTGAAACATGTAGTCTGGAGGAAAAAAATCAATCAAATAACATTATTGGAATTTCTAAAGTTTAAATTTAAAAACATCATTTGAGGAAAAGTATTTTAAAAGTCTGTCTTCCAGTCCAAGAATATTCATGCTGAATCAAGTAAATTTTTTGAGTTGGTTCAGCTGCTTCTTTATAAGGTACAGTTCAAACAAAAAAGAAAACTGCAATGCTATCTTGGTAAGGGCACATACTTTGGAAAAAGACAAGAAGAAAGCAACATCACCAAGTTGCAAAGAAATCACGCAATTAAAATATAGGCATCTTCTGAACACACCACACGGCACATGCATTTCACACAATGCCTATGTGCAAGGAAAAAGTAACAGAGATGTTGCGGAAAGAAAAGGTTCAGTGTCAGTCATTTACCATGATCTTTAGCCCTGCGTTGGCGAAAACAGCAAAACTTCTTTTTCTTCTTATCCTCTTTAAGCAAGTCAGCCACTGTGACCCCTTCAGGTTGAACACAGGCAATTTCATTATGAAGCAGCAGAGGGCAGCAACAGCAGCCAAACCAGGGTCCGGTGCACCAGCCCCGCCAGCAAGGCGGCCTCACGCAACGGACGCCCGCCTGACCCAGTCCTCCTCCTGCTAGGAATCCAGCTCAGGATCGCAACAGTGGAGAGGAAGTGCCCTTTCCACGGCTATTACACAAAACACCTGTCTTCAAGAACCTGTCCTATATAAACCAACCAGCTAACCCATGCTAGATAAAGGTTTCGAGTGTTTGGCTTCCCATCTAAGAAGGGTGTTAAGGAAAGGGCACTTTAGGGGGAGTCAGGAGCCCTGGGCACTGACTGGCTATGTGTTTCCAAACACATTCCCATATGGGACGGGACAGGTGGGAGTTCAAAAGATGGGCTCTGGACTCTGATAGGCCGGGTCTAATCCCAGCCCTGCCACTCTCAGGTCGGATGACTGTGGACAGGTTACCTGATACTGCAAAGCCTTAGTTTCCCCCTCACCTATAAGATGTCAAGAATAGTTGGACCTGTACTGCGTAAGGCTGTTGTAAGAGGTGAACAGTAGAGACAGTAATAAACACAACGTGCTCAGCTTTGGCAAGGCACGATCAACCGCCACTACTGTCCTCACTACGACTCTCCCACGACCACCAGGCCACAAGAAAAATGATTCTAGGATCTCCAACCCTTTGCAGCCCCGTGATTCCATGATCACTCCAAGCCAGCTAGTCTTTAGAGTAGCGACCCCATGCTCTAGGGGAGGGTCGTGCGAGAGAGTGTGGGGCAGCAGCAGGAATGCTGAGTAGGCAAGGGCACGGGGGCACAGACACCTGTACGCACTGTGGGTGGGCAGAATACTCACATTCCTAAATGTGCATCCTTTCTGACACAGCAGGCCCTTTTCTTGTATCCTCTGCAAAAACGTGAACGTGAGCATATAGACACGGGGGCATGCATTTGTAGAGGTTAATGGTTAGCATGCAGACTGTGGCAGAGCTTGGGTTCAAATCTCAGCTTTGCCACGTAGGTCACATGGCCTTGGGAAGCTACTGAACTGCTTTGTGCTTTAGATTCCCCGCCTGTCATGTTCCTGTCTCACAGAGTTGTGTGAAGAGGAATGAATGTATTCACTCACAGCCCTTGGAACAGTGTGTCACACACAGAAAGCACCTGCCAAATGCTAGTTATTATGACTCTATGTTCTTTCATTCAAGAAGGGAGTAATGGAGCACTTGTGTGGGACAGATACTATGCTGGGTGCAGCCACACAACAGGGGGCAGAAACAGACCCTCTTCCTGCTGCCCCATGATGCTCAGGGCCTTTGGTGGACAGAGATCCACGTGCTGTAGAGTGCACAGCCCGTTGTAGCAGTTTTTATAATGGTAATTTATTGAAAAGAGCCAACATTTGGCTTTAAAAACATGGGAAATGTCTCTGGTACACAGTTCAGTGAAAAATACCTGTGCTGGGCATCTTAGGGTGGAAGCTATCTGCGTGCTGTCTGTGCCACGTATTATGCGCAGTGAGGTGTGTAAGTAGAGGCCCCAAACTGCTAAGTCTGCCTCCCTTTTAAGGAGAAGGAAGAGATAATTTTATCTTACTTTATGTACTTTGAAATTACATGAATTCTTTATGTAGGCAAATATTACTTCCATCATTAAAATGTGTTAAAAACAAAACAACTCTGATTTAAGACTGCAAACCTGGCTGGAGTACCACTCCTCATCACCACTGTGGGGCAACAGTCCCTGAGTCCAGCTCCCATCCGCTCTTAGGAGGCTGAAGGTGATGGCCAGACATGCAGGCACCTTTAGAAATTACAGCTGCTTTCTATCACCCTGTGGAGAGAGTCCACCTGGCCAGACAGCTAGTCCCAGTGCCACCCCAGTGGAGAGACTGTGCAGCCGCTGACCCTAGGGCCAGCCCCTGAGTCAGCCTCCCACTTCCAGGGAAAGCACTTCCAGCTGCCTCTCCAGTGAGGGCGCTTGACCTGGATGCATATTTACCGTATGCCACTCTAACTGCTGCTGTTTGCTTTACAGCTTTTAGTTGAATGTTTTCCATTTTGAACTTGCACCTTGAGGTAGTTCAGTGGTGATGAAAGCAGTTTTATAAATCAAAATTTCAAAACCACAGTCTTTCAAAATAAGACTGGCAAATTACTATGCCTTATGCTTGCAAACAGCTATGCCATTCTGGTTTTCTGTCCACCCCCAAAACAAACATTGCAGTAAGAAGCACCTAGGTAGCACATGCAAAAGGGAAGCAGCTAGGGCAACCTGCTCCGCCAAGCCCTGGGGTGGCAGAGTCCCCGGCGAGGCGGGCAGGGCCAGTGCCCACAGCCTCCAGGACCACTAAGGAAGCAGAAGACAGAGGGACTCTCCTGCTGGTCAGAGATGAAGCTTGAGGGATGCCCCTCCCTTTCTTTGGGCATCAAATATCTTTACTTAGAGGAATTATTTATCATTAATAGTTCCCACGAAAAAACTGCCTGCTTTTCTGGCCAGAATTTTAGAATGAGCACCCTTTAAAATAATTTCATTACTTTTAATGCTTTTTTTTTTTTTTTAAAGACTATTCACTGACAATGAGAAGAGTTTAAAATAGAATTCTAGGCTTCCAGATTTTAACGATCCTAGCAAACCTCCATTGTTAACTCAGAAGCAGCTGCATACATCTAAAAAATCACTTTCAGATTTGGCAGGGTTTCTTAAGAAACTTGAAGCTCAGCAAAAAGTTAAATAAATTATCCTTGAAATTTTACCAAATGCTCAGGAACTCACTTGAAAGGGAATTTTGTCCATTCAGTTAACTGTGTGACAGCAGCTTTCCAACAGCAAATTTATGAAATTGGCATTTTAAATATTCTATGAATGTACAAAGCTGGAGCTACCTGTCCCTAGTCACCAGACAGCTCAGTTAGAGGCCTGATTACCTCTCCTTTTCTTAAAGTGAATGCCTGGAACAGTGTGATATTCAGCCACTGAAAGCACCCTGGACTCAGGAGTTCCTAACCCTAGCTTCACATTAGAATCCCCAGGGAATTTTAATGAAAAAGAGCCACCCCTGGCTCCCACCCTAAAATTAATCAAGAGTCTTAGAGGGTGGCATGTGGCATCAAGAAGCATCCAAGCTCCCCAGGTGATTATAACGTGGAGCCAGCGCTGGGCATTGCAGATGCAGGCAGTGACATTTAGCAGATCAGAGAGAAAAGATAATGTGAGTGCATCTCCAAGTACTTGATTTGACATCTGTTCTCTGACAGCAAGCACCGCCAAACTAGAAATGGACTTCAAGAGCCAGGAAGCTGTGCTGCCCTATCTAGAAAGTGACCTAGTTAACAGATTTGTTTTCCATCAATGCTTCAGAACTTTACAGTTTCTGGACAGAAGAGTACAGGGCAATGGTCCTAAGAGGGAGGCCCCACTCTGAGCTGGTTAGAGGTCTAGCAGACGTTAGGAAAGTCTAATACTGCATGTTCTCACTGATAAACAGAAGTTAAATAATGTATACACATGGACATAGGTGTGGACAGAATAACAGGCACTGAAGACACAGAAGGGTGGCAGGTGGACAAGGGGTGCGGGCTGGGAAATTACTTACGGGGTACAATGTGCACTCTTTGGGTGATGGTTACACTAAAAGCCCAGGCTTTACTGCTATGGAATACATCCATGTCACAGAACTGTACTTGTACCCCTAAATTTATACCCCCAAAACTCTGTTGAGGTCAAGTTTTACCAGCATCTGATGAAGACAGCAACAGCAAGTACTACAACTATGACAACTTCTGCCAGTCACGGAACATTCAGTTGTCACAACAGCCTCATTGAAAGACGCATCTTTATCTTCTTCTTGTAGACAAGGAAAATGGGGCTCAGAGAGGTTGATTGATTTGCCTAACATTGAAGTACAAATTCCAAGTCACAAAACTCAACTGCAGCCACATCCAGTGAAGGCGCCTCATGACGCCCTCCAGCCTAACCCTTTGCCTCCTCTGAGTTCACAGACATCTGCTGTTATTAATGACTTCCTACTCCCACCTCTGCTCATCTAGGCTTAGGCTCCACTATCAGGAAGTGCATCTTCTCACAATGTCACTTCATTCCTCAAGGTCTGGGGGGAAACTGCTCAACTGACATCCAGGACCCAATTGAAAAAGCTATCAGTTGAATCAGCATCCTTAGCCACTATGGACCAAGTCAGGAGCCTGGGCCCTGCACCATCCTCCTCCCCAGAGGTAATAGAGGAGCAGGGGTGGAGGGAAAGGCAGGCAGGGTGATCTCACACCCCCAGGGAGGATGCAAACACCATAACACTGGCAACACCCACACTTCTGCCTGCCAATCAGATGCACAAAGATGGCCGCAGGCCTGGCATGTGCACGTGGTGAATCCAGGACTGATTATTTGGTGAGGAGAACCACTGAGCCTCACTGAAACCCGCTCCTCATGTGGTTTTCTGGCTGTGACAAGAAGAAAATGGCTGGCAGCCACAGGAGGCCCCAGGGAAACCTCAACAGCGCTGGCTTCTCCAGAGGGTCTGGGCTGCTGAGGTCTATGATCAGAGAGGTTCCCTCCTCAGAGGAGGAGGAGATTTGGGGCTCTCAAGTCAGTTAAATCCCGTCATGGCTCCCACAGCCTAAGATTTCTGTCTTTATTTAAAACCCTCATCAAGGCTCTGGAAATCTGACAACTCGGGAAGTACTGTGCGCCTCAGTCCACAGGAAACTCCAGCACCTGGCAGAATGAGCTCCATAAAGGACAAGGAGGCACCACAGAAATATTGGATCAAATGTGAAGCGAATTAATCATTTTGAGTCACATGTCACTGTGCAGAGCAGAAACAATGCCGCTGATGTTCTAAAGACACAGTGCAGCTCTATGGGCTTGGGAGCCCCAGTGAGAGGGAATTCTGAGGATCTACAAGACTTTTAAAAGGGTTTCGTTTCTTTCCTAGTTTACTGAGCAATGCATTTAAGGGCCCTGAATATGTGTCACCTTGCACACCTTGTTCGTGCCGTTTCCCCAGCTTCAAAAAGCTCCCATGAAAGCTCCCATGCCCACCCT
This sequence comes from Cebus imitator, assembly GCF_001604975.1. NCBI lineage: Eukaryota > Metazoa > Chordata > Mammalia > Primates > Cebidae > Cebus > Cebus imitator. The sequence continues at coordinate 486,528 of NW_016107315.1, forward strand.
CTAACGCCCAGGACTGCTCCTCCCACAGAGCCTTCCTCACATAGCCCGGGCCGCCCACTCCCCCCAGCCAGCATCTCCTGGGCTCACACAGCAGAGTGCTGCGCCTTAACGATGGGACCAGCTTCTCCATTCTGTCTCACACTAAGCCGCTCCTCCATCTTCCCCTCATGGAAAGTTCTCTGAAAGGCAGAGACAGTGATCTCTGTCATCGGGTTCTTCACGGTGGCAGGTCTTAGTTGGGCTGAGATAAAATGGTTAACCCTCAAGCTATCACCTTAAATCCAACGAAAACCCTTAATCCCCAAATCACAGGCCCTATAAACGACTCTACCATGACTGATGCTAGCAACACGAGAACACAAATCCTTGTGTATTTCTAGAGGAGGAGAAGGAAGCAGGGGGAAGGCCACTGGCCTGTAAGAAGGCCTCACTCAGCTCCCTGGGGGACGCGGCTCAACTAGCAAAGAAAGGTGCTCTGCCGAGAAAAAGTGGCCATACATCCTCTCGTTCAGAAGTAACACGTTGGGTTTAGGAGGGCTGAGGCAGGTGGCCAGCGGACCTCCGAGGCAGGTCAGCATCTGAGTCACAGTTTGCAAGTGAAGGAGAAAAGAGCTGGGCAGGCACCTCCAAGCTGCACCTGCGTGGCCTGTTGCAACACGGCAGGCGCAGAAACTCTGCGAAGGCCACGGGGTTCGGGTCGGCTCGACTGCCGCGGGGAGAGCTGCGCAGAGGACAGGCAGACACTGACATCTAGTCACTTCAAAGGCACGTCGCCGAGGCTGAGACTCAAATGAATGTCTGTTTATAAACTCTGAACTTGCATTCAGCAAACAGCTCTAGAAACCCTCCCTCAGTCTTCTGATCCTCAGGTCTGAACCCTGGTGCCTTCCTGAGCCTGGCAAGAAGCAGGGAGGTAGGGAAGCAGGGCCTGACCCTGCTCGCTCCCAGTCAGCACACAGGTTTGCACCAGCTGCGATATCTGAGATCGCAGAACACTCCCTCCCCATGGAGGTCAAGAGCCCAGGTTTGAAGAAAGGTAAGGGCCCCTCCACCAGGGGTCTCTCAGCTCCGCCTTCCACACTCCACAATCCAAAGAGGACGCACAATTGCACCTCACCCTCCCCTCCTATTGCAGCTCACCCCGACCTTCATCCCCTCTGTGCTCCAGTCAAAGGGCCCACCGCCTCCTCGCTGAAACCTGGCCTTTGCCCACCTCCCCACCTCCCTCATGCCAGTCCCCAGTGTCACATCGCAGGTGTGACACTGAACGGTCACACCTGCAATCCATGCATACTTCAGGGCCCAGGCCGAATGTTCCCCCAAGCCCTGTTCTCGATCCCTCCTCAGCTCCCTCAGCGCAGCACGCAAGCCCCGATGTGCCCTCCAGCTCTGCTCCCTGGTGCTGCGTTTACTGTGAGCAGGCCTGCCCCTCCCTAGGAGACAGCACTCCACTCCACATGCTCTCCAGCTCCGGGTTTGCCCTGGACCCAGCAACAGGCCTTGCTGAGAGTACAACATCCAAGGCCCTCTGCTCAAGCAGGGACCTGCGCAGCCATCCCCTACAATGCAGGGCCGGCCTCGGGTCCACTAAGCCTCTCAATGGCTATGTGCCCTTGACATGTTTTCTCAGTTCTTCCTATCCAGCACTTCCAGATTTGAAACAAGTCACAGACATCTTAGTCAAATGCTCCACTGGATTCCAATTTCCACTCTGACCTGAGGCATAGAGGGTCCCAGAAAGAATAAAAGCACATCTGTGGGGAAAGTATATGGTGAATGAGACACTGTGGTTGACAACGGCAATTAATTTCAGTGATTGACGGAGTTCTCAGGCCTCGCCTCCTGCAGAAAGTGCTCTCGCGTGCCTCGTGTCACAGTGTGGGGTGTCGGTGGGTGGGCTGCAAAGCAGCCATCACTGACTCACATGCCCCTTAACACCTGCCTAGAACAGTGAGCCAGTTTCCCCCCAGCCCGATGGGCTAAGCATATGGCTTCACATGAATAGCACAGGTAGGAGCCATATCAGGTGGCCTAAGAGTGACAGTCGAGAGGAACCCTGCCCTTCAAATTCTTGCCCAATAACACTGCTCATATTGAGGTGAGGGAAACCACAGCTTCCTCTCCTGCGGTGCAAAAATACGTCTCATCACCCCCGTGCCTGCAAGGAAATGCGCTTACTGAATTCCACAGAACAACGGTGGGCCCCTCTGACCCTCCCTGACTGTAAAGCCATCTTACCAAATACGACTCTAAACTCCAAACCTCAGGCAGAAATCCAGAGGCAGCGCCGGCGCGCCTGTTCTCTCTGGGATGTGATGTGTGCAGGCAGAAGGGACCAGATGGCTGGGAGGAGGCCGTCCCGCTCACAGCCTGGGTCAAAGTTGAGCAAAGGCCTGCTGCCAGGCGTCTGCGCCACACAGTGAGTCTGTCTAGCCAGGGGCAGGAAGGGCTCTACATACTGTTTCGTTTGCCTTCCTCTCCTCCTTCTTCCTCGTTCTCGGGATCAATGTCCTCAGCTTGGGTGATCCAATCCAAGTAGCCCTTTAGATCCTCCTCCAGCTGCTGTTTCTCCCGGAGCTTCTGGAAATCTCCCCGTGCTTTTGCTTTCTCTCTTTCCTTTGAAAATTCTCTGAAGGAGGCAAAGATGACAAGAGCATGTCAGGGCATCCTTGGGGACCTGCCTCCTGAGCCGCTGCCCTGCTGCACAATGGTCTTGTGGCAGGACGCACAGCACCGAGTACAGCCACATGAGCACAGCAATGGAGCCACACACGTGGACAGGACAGAAGACAGTGTCTTCCCAAGCAAGATTGTGGGGGTCAGAGTCGCAGAGCCCTCATCAACACACATGCATCACTTCTTAGAAAATGAACTCCCCTCAGATGACAGCCATGCCAAGGGGCCTGGGCCCAAAACACCATGCGCTGTCATGGTAGGCCTCTGACACCCCCCAACCAGGGGTCTGAACTCAGAGACACCCCACCTGCCCCAGAGCCTCCTCAGATACCCAACATCACACCTCAAACAGAAGGAACCCAAGTAGGCCAAGCTGTGGTCAAAGAGTACCAAGGTTAGGGCTTCTTCAATGCTTTTGGGCAACACTCCGCATTAATATTGTGTGCTGCCCCTTTTGTCCAAACCAAGGGCTCTGAGGGAACGGCAGTCCTTGCTGGTGCCCACACTAGGCTTCTCTACCCATCACCTGCAGGTTTGGGCCACAGCAGTGGACAGAGTCAGGGCAGTCTCCACCCTCTCTACAACCCAGTTCTCCCTTCCCAGATGGGAACTCAAGCACTGAAGCATTACCATTTTTCTTAACCCTTGCTACTTGCCATGGTCTTCCCCCAAAAGTCTTCCCTGCAGGAGGGGAAGAGGCATATGATTTGCTACCCATTTGTGGGAACACCTGCCCTGGAAAGGCTCTGGCAGACAGGTAAATGCTCCCAACTGCGGGCTGTTTGTGCTACCTTCCACCATGTGTGCAAGCCTCTATCTATGCATATATACAAACCCCACATTCACTCAGGCAAGCCTCAGAGTCAGGTGGATGATTATCCTATTTTTATGTACGAGGAACCATCTGCATCACCAACCGTGAGTTGTTACAGGAGCCAAGATATGAGTAAGTACACTTAAAAAGCTGCTAAGAAAGCAGGTGAGGTGACAGCAATGCAGTTTCTGAACACAGATCCTGAGATTCTGACACGGGTTTCTTCTGTCTGCCTTCTTGCATGCATTCCAAGTCAAAGCCAGTGCATCTATCTTTCAGGGTCCTACCTCAATAACCCAACCCACACAACTGACGAATGGGGAAGTGATCTGCTTTCATAAAGCTAGCCCACGCCGGGCATGGTGGCTCATGCCTGTAATCCCAGCACTTCAGAAGGCTGAGGCAGGTAATCCACCTGAGGTCAAGAGTTCGAAATCAGCTTGGCCAACACCCTGAAACTCCATCTCTACTAAAATACAAAAATTAGCTGGGCATGGTGGCATGTACCTGTAATCCCAGCTACTTGGGAGGCTGAGGCAGGAGAACTGCCTGAACCTGGGAGGTGGAGGTTGCAGTGAGCTGAGTTCATGCCACTGCACTCCACCCTGGGTGCCAGAGCAAGACTCCATCTCAAACAAAACAAAACAAAACTAACCCCGTATTTATAACCCTCCCTCAACTCCAGGATGTCGAGGGGCTGAACAGATGCTTGCACACCCAGTGACACTAATACTTCAGATAAGACACTGGAATCCTCACCAAGTGCTACCCTCTGCCCACAATTAGAAAGAATCCCAGTCAGGCAGAAGTTGCAGTGAGCTGAGATAGCACCACTGCACTCTAGCCTGGGCAACAGAGCAAGACTCCACCTGAAAAAAGAAAAAATAAAATAAAAGGATCTCCCCTCTGTTCAGACTCCCTGGAACCTATGCTTGGCCCTTGAGTGGTCTCCACTGCACCACTGTGACAAAGGAAGGAGGCAAGGCTTTGTGGATCTAAAGAGTGAGCAGGAGTCAATCAAGCCCAGACACGTGCCCTGACCTCCCAGCCCAAAGAACACGTCTTGTCTCAAAAAAAAAAAAAAAAAAAATAAGGACTCCAGTGTCTTGCTGTTCACACACACCACACCCTAAGAACAGTTTGGGGTTTCTAGACCTCCGGGGATTCCCGACATATGGAAGTACATAACTCAGCTCTAGGTAAATTCACCAAATGACTCTCTGAACTCTGAAAAAGTCACACTCAATCCAGAATCACATCCCTGAGCAACACTAAGAGGGCTTGGAATGTCATGTGCCTGTAGGAAAATGAATTATATAATCTGTTTTCTTACACACACTGTAAAGAAAAGTGGACCTTCAGCTCTATTATTCATCAAAAAAGTATCCTAGTACAAATCTGTTTGCATGTATTGATTCTGAACTTAACATACTAAATTCAGATGGTTACATACAAACAAGGTATTCTTACTTTGGGTCCATATTATATATGGGTTCTTGTGAAAGAATTATGAAGATAGTAAAGAAGTTACCCTGAGAAACTTAAGGACATTCATTTTATAATGTATGTAATTTTATACATTTATTATAAAATGAATGTCCTTAAGCTTCTCAGGGTAACTCTTACTATCTTTGTAATTTTGTTTCATAATATTTTATGCATTTTTAACATTACAAATATAAAAATCCCCTTTCTAACAAGCTGCATCACTACTGCACATTTTTGGCTACTGGGACACAGTTAAGCAGGCATAAGCAAACCCTACTCTGACTAAAATTCCTAAGAGTAAAAAACCCTGCCAAGTCCTGCTTTATGACCCACTCATAATAATGGTCACTATCACAAAAGCTCATCTAACAAAGCTGCTGATACAGACCCTCTGAACTGATTTTAGACAGTTCTGAATGACCGAACACTTAGCAGGCAGGTAACATTTATTGATGTGGACAGAGGTAAGAATTATGCAGTAAAAATCTGTTGGCCATGGGGCAGGATGGAGGAAGCGGGCAGGGAGGCAGAGTCCCTGTGATAAACCCAGATAAAGCCTTGGCCCTCCTACACCACTCTAGTCTGAAGGCTTGGCTTCTGGTCCCAGCCCTGCCGCTGTTGTGTTCTGAGCTTCAGTTTTCTCACTTGCAAACAGACACAACAATACCCATTCTGATGTTTCACAGGGATTAAGCAAGCATTCAGTAAGATGCGGCTTTGAAAAGCATAAAGGGCGGTATCAACGTGAAGTTCCAATGCAGAATAGTTGCTGAATCCAGACATAAGAGAGACATTTAAAAGGCAAATGGAAGAGCTTTCTCAAATATCAAAGGTAGAAAAATTAGCACTAGCTGTGAGTGGGCTCTAAGCTGCCACAAATCCGTCAGGATTGGGGGACACTTAGAAGGACACGTGGGTCCTAAGGCTCAGAGTGACCACAGTGAGCCAGCAAACTCACTGCCAACCCTGTACACTGTCTGCTCAGTTCAGAAAAAACCCATTCCCATCACAACTGACCCTCTGATCCTGAAATCCCACCTCAAGTCCAAGTCACCGTCTATCCAACTTCATGATGATGGAAAAAAAAATTACTCCACTTTGCATAAGAATTCATCATATTCTAAGAATCCTATTACTAACAGATTGTTTTACAAAGCTTATTTAATAAATCTATTGGTAGAAACCAACAGACTTTTGCAAGTGATTAAAAATCCAACAACTGTTATAAGCTAGGAGGCTTCTTGTTCCAAACCAGAATTTTGATTATGGTGTGTCTGACCAAAAAATAAATAAGAAGTGCCTGGAAAAAAACCAAAAGGCAAATACAGTGTGCTACCCTTTGCTCACACTGGGAAATAAAGTGCCCATATTTCTCTAGGATGTATCTAAAAGCAGAAAACAAGTGGCGGGAATGAATTAGGCAGAAGGAATCAAGGTTGCAGTGACACTCTTAAGTACATCTTTTTCTACAGTTTGACTTTGGGAGCCATGTTAATGCTCTTCACCTTAAATTTTTTTTAATTAAGTCCATAAGGATGAGATGAAGGGAAAATACTCCTAAACTGAAAATGAATTGAAACAAATCTGTAATTCAAATGAATACCACAACCAGACTGAAGGGAGGAAGACAAAACTAATTCGAGTAGCTAACAGCTATCTGACGATATGCTCTCAGTTTTGGACAGGATTAGAGGGATGAACAGCAAACAAATGATGAACTCTTCAATAGCTTTGTTTTTTGTAGTGATGCATGGGAACCGCTGGTGGGCAAAAGGGATGAGAAAATGGGGGGCCCTTGTTTACACAGTAAAATATGTTGAGGAAAAACATTTGACAATCACATTTCTATTTTTACTTTTATTTTTGAGACAGGGTCTGGGATCTGTCACCCAGGCTGGAGTGCAGTGGCATGACCTCCACCTCTTGGGTTCAAGTGGTTCTTGTGCCTCAGCCTCCCAAGCAGCTGGAATTACAGGTGTGCACCACCACATCCAGCGAACTTTTTGTATTTTTAGTAGAGACAGGGCTTCTCTATGTTGGCCAGGTCAGTCTCAAACTTCTAGCCTCAAGGGATCCACCCGCCTTGGCCTTCCAAAGTGCTGAGATTACAGGCATGAGCCACTGCGCCCAGCCGGTGTTCTTGATGTTTTCATTGACATAAAAGACCGATGATGTTTAAAAATTTTTCATCTTTTGAGAAGATGAATCATTTTCAGAGTTGGTGTTTCCTAGTTTTTAATGACTAGGTTGAGTTATCTGCCATGAACAGAACACAGAATTGGCAGCTGGGCCAGCCACCCCACACAGACCATACCTCAGGAACTGTTTACATGTGGCACTTACCCTTAGCAGGAGACTGGGGTAGGGATGCAGTGAACAAAGGCATCATCTGTCTGGTCAGGTCAGATCTCTCCTTTCTGACCTCTTCCCCCTTGACCTCTGCATTCTAGCCATCCTAATGTTCACTCAGCTCCCCCAAGGCATGGAGCTCTTTCAACACCAGGCCACCGTGCATGCTGTTCCCCACATAACCCCTCCTGCTCTTCCAGATACCATCCTATTCCGCTGGCTCAGGACATAAGGGCTTTTCTCTAATGTCTTCAGAATTCCCCAGCTTAGAACCCTGCTTTTGTAGAATTTATTTCACAGTCCTGCAATTATTTAATATTTTCTTTTACTCACCAGACTGTAAGTTCTGTGAAGGAGAGGCTGTGTCTGTTTTATCTTGGTGTACTGGTTCCTGGTATCACAAACTCTGGTCATTAGTAGTTGCTTGATAAAAATCACCTAAATAATTGCTTTCGCAAGCATGGGCTTTACATTAATGATGATCAGATCAAAGACTGCAAGTTTGGGCTTTGTGCCGGGTGTACTTGGCCACAGTGCATATGTAACTTCCACCACCTAAAACTACACCCATCGTGCCATTAACAAACAAAATCAAAAACAAGCAGAAGTCTTGTATAAGTATTAAAATACATACATATATATACATTATACACACACACACACAGAAATAAAGTATCTGAGGCACCTGAGCATGAAATATGCCTTCCTTTCACTGTATCTCCTTGTTTGAGGACAGAATAGCTTCTCTCTCCTTGAAGGGTTAGTTTCCATGGCTACCAAAGACATGCCAACGCTTCTAGCAGAAAATTTTTCCCAAGGATGAGAACCCATGAAGATTGCATGCTAAAAGTTACAGACTTTGTTTCAATCTTTTTAAAACTTAAATATGTTTTAAGAAGGATTCTTCAATTGGGAGGCCAAGTCGGGCAGATCACCTGAGGTCAGTTCAACACCAGCCTGGCCAACATGGGGAAGCCCAGTCTCTACTAATAATACAATTAGCCTGGTGTAGTGGTGCATGCCTGTAATCCCAGCTGCTTGGGAGGCTGAGGCAGGAGAATCTCTTGAACCCTGGAGGCAGACGTTGCACTAAGATCGTGCCACTGCACTCCAGCCTGGGCAACAGGAGCAAGACTGTGTCTCAAAAAAAAAAAAAAAAAAAAAAAAAAAAAAAAATAAAAAAAAAAAAAAAAAAAAAAAAAAAAAAAAGGTATTCTTCAAAAACATGAGCTCTCTTGTCTGCCATCACTCTCTCTGAATGAAACAGATCACTTAATCAGATGAGCCAAACCAATATCATCACATATCTTCATGACAGGTTTCAAATACTGCTACTTAAGAAGTCACTTCATAAACACACCCTGCTAGACTTGTCAGATTCCAGTTTTTCAAGAAAAAATAAGATGTGCACATGAAGCCTGGCTTGGGAAGGTGGCAGAATCACCTAAAATGAACATGTCTGAAGGCACCAGCAACTGCAGGCCTTCAGACATGTCAATACAGTTTGTTGTGTGATGGGCCTGGTTACAACTGCCAGAATGAGCTCATGGCTGGATCTGCTGTTCAGCGCTGCTAGGGGTTCCCACTGTGGAGGAGCAATGTGGACCCAGGGAAGGGGCAGAAATTGAACTCCCTGCTGGTATATCCCCAAAGGGGATATACACTGTAGGAAATTCAGCCCAAATCTCACTCATAGGCCATGTAAAGGCAAACCACCCTGTGAGCTGCATCAAGAGTGACAGGAGTTTCCCCCACAGGGGGAGTGCCCATTGAAAGGTGCAGTGGGTGGAGAGCACCCAGACTTGGCTGATGAGAACAGGAGAAGAGCGCCACATCCCAGGGGCAGGCTCAGGGATTGGGAGATCCATCCTCAAGCAACAGGACCCAAAAAAAAGCACCTAAGCTCGAAAGAGACTTGTCCACAAGCAGATTCAAGAGGAAAAAGAAACCAATTTCTCTGAAGCCTCTATCCCACGGTTCCACTCAGCTTTGGGTAATTAATTTCAGGAAGAGGAAAAAAAAAAAAAAAGCAACCAAGCATAGAGCTTTAAGAATAGAGCAGCTCAGGATGTATGAGCACAGACCCAGGCTGGGAAGACAGGGTCCCATAGCAGGTTTCCTCTCACCAGACAGAGAATGAGCTTCCAATTGATGAGAAAAGCAGCTTGGACTCTGGAGACAGTCAGTCTAGATTTAATTCCTAGCTTAACTACTTACTAGCTGTGTACATTTTGAGAAAATTGATAAATCTCCCTGTGTCTTGATTTCCTCATCTATAAACTGAGGCAAAGAACACTTACCTCATCAAAGTAGTGGAGAAGATTAAAATAAACTGAATCAAGCACAGGATTATTAGCAAAAAAAAAAAAAAAAAAAATCTGGCAGGTACAGTGGCTCACGCCTGTAATCCCAGGGCTTTGGAAAGCCAAGGCAGGATAGCTTGAGGCCAGGGACCCAAGACCAGCCTATGCAACATAGACAGATCCCATTTCTACAGAAAAACTTTTAAAAATAGCTGGGTATGGTGGCATATGCCTGTAGTTCCAGCTATTTGGGAGGCTGGAGTGGAAGGATCGCTTCAGCCCAGAAGTTTGAGGCTGCAATGAGCTACGAGGGTACCTTTGCACTATAGCCTGGGTGACAGAGCAAGACCTTATCTCTGTAAAAAAAAAATTTTTTTAAAGGAAACGAAAATTTTCTCATACAATTTTATGTATGAGAGGCACAAGCCTCTCCTTATCTGAGAGGCACGAGCCACCACAAACTTCCACATCTATGCCTTCCCTTCCATCTCCGCCTCTGCACCCCTGCACCCCCAATCCCATTGCTGCAGCCCCCACCCCCAGGGCTCTAACTCCACTGTACTCTGGGAGGTGCCAGCTTTACCTTCCAGGCACAGCTGTCAACCATCACCTTATTTCAAACGCTCTGACAGCTCCCACGGCTGAAAGAAAAAACTCACCTCCCTCAGTGGGTATTGCCAACTGCACATCCGCTCTGCCTACTGCTCATCAGCCAGCACAGAGCACCCCAGGAGCCTCACCATTGCACTCACTGGCTCTGACAAGCATGAGGCACCAGGTCCCACTTTCTTTGCCACTTGCTTCCTTTATCATCCTCATAAATCCTGTCCATCCTTCAGTGCCCATTGGAGCCCAGCTTCCATGGGGGAGGCTCTCCGACCTGCCAACCCTCTGCTGTGCTCCTAGCGCAGACTGACAGGCACAGATTTGATGCTAAAATATCCCTGACTGATAGCTGAAGCAGGAGAGAGTACAGCTGCTGGAATCCACGCTGGGACCTGGAATTCCTGGCACGTATCTGTGGGCCTGTTTGTAAGTAATAGCTCATGATTCAAGGACAGGTGAGCCTCTGGGGACAGCACACCTCTGGGAAGGTGGTGTGCTTTCACCCACTGACTTAGAATCCTTCAGATGTAGCAAAGGTCTCCAGGACTCAGAAACCCAAAGCTGCCAGCAGGCAACTAAAACTAAGATTTATTTTAAAGCAGAATTTCAAGGGAATGATGGGTTCAGAGTGGATTAATGTTTTATCCCTGAACCCAAAACCAAACTCATGACAATCAGACTTAGAGAAATCAGGCTAATGCGCCAAGTGCCTCTCCAGGTCTTGAGAGGATGTGGGGCGCTGGAGGGAAGTGCAAGTGAATATCCAGATTGCAAATGAGATGGCTTTTCCAGCTCACAGAAACGACCTCTGAGAAGGAGACTGCAGTCAAGCCAGTGTGGAGCTCCCACACGCTTGGAAAGGTCCTTCTGTTCATCCAGGCCCTTCCCATCCATTCCCCTCCTTAGTTATTAGGATGGCTCTGTGAGAAAAGTCAGAGATGGGCTGCTCCAATTTTAGGAAGAAAATGCCTTGATTTGGAGAAGTGAAGTACACTGACCAAAGAAGTCATGCCTCTAGGAAGTGCATAGCCAGTGCGGGAGCCAGGACTTCTGACCCCTGCCTTTGTGCTCCCCCTACTACAACAGAGAAACCAGTAACCCCTCAGCCAGCGGAGCCCTCGCAGGCCAGGGTGGCACAGCTCACAGCCAGAACACTGCCTCAGCCCAGCTGGGTGGACCTCCACTCCAGGCTGAGTCTGTGGAGACTGAAGCTTCCAACAGCCCAGACCAGGGCTGATGGACAACTCTGCAGGCCGAGCAAGCCAGGGTCTTCCAGCTGAGGCCCCGCACCTACAGAAGGCGCACCTCTGCACCCAGCCTCCACTATCTGTGCTGCTGTTTTGGGTTGGACACTGACCAGTCCCAGGTCACACAGCACACCATCTTCGAGACCCCTCTCAACTTGCTTGTCACCAACTCAGCCTTCCCCCACTCCAGTCCTGCCCTGCCCCCACCAGGGTTGCTCTCCCACACCTGCAGCCTCTTCAAAGAGGTCCCACATTCTTGTCACTTTGTGATCCCTGCAGCCCTCACAGACCCAGCCTACCTCCAGGCCTTCCTGTTCCTCTTCATGTCCAGGGCAATACTCCTTCACCCTGCTATAAAAAATCAAGAAAAACCCTTGTCCTTTGAGGATGGTACCAGTGGGCCACATGCCCTCCTCCAGATCCTCCTCATCGTCTTCTGCTATCCTCAGGAAATGAGGATTTCCACTACTGGCTTGTGGCCTTCCGCTCCATTCCCCATTCTATGACCTCCTTAGGGGACTCCAACAGCCCCTGATGCCCTCATCCTAGCTTGTCCATTCCTCCACAAGTCTCCAATGACCATCTCTTCCATGCTACTTCAGCTACCCAATCCCACTGTCACACTAAACTTTATCCTCGCCAAATTATGAGTTCAAGCCTTCATTTCTCTGACCACAACCTTCTCTCATTCCAGCTGACTTTTTCAGCTATTTCCACTAGACACATTTCTAACCTCTCTCAAGTGTCCAGTCCACTGATGTCTTCATTTTTTGTTAGGTCTCTCCTTTCCTCCTTATATACCTTAAATATAATGATCTGTCATCTCGGCAACATCCTTGCTAACATCCTCAGCTGTCTTCCATCTTTTTATGCATGCACAGCTAGCAAAATGCTCACAGCTAGCAGACCTCTCCTTTTCAATTCGGTTAGCAAAAAGCGCAAAGCTTCCCTTTCTCCATGTCTGGATAAGAACAGCCAAGCATGGTTACAGAAAGTCACACAATGGGAGCGGCTGACATTAGAACAGACTCAAATCCAATAGGACCTCAATGTTACTGATCATCTGCCTTGATTCTCTGGTCCAATCACTGCCTAATTCTCTGCAATGATTGTTCTGAGCCTTTTCCACTCTCCTCAGACATACAACTGCCACCTACCCACTCAACTCCCACAGTTAACCCTGCTTCCTGTTACAGAGAAATCAGGAATTAAGGCAGGAATACTCTCAGCTTCCCACTATCAAACCCAACTCATATCTGCCTCATCTTCTCTTCCTCTCATTACAAAGAAAAATACCTTCTCTTAATACTGTCTTCTGACATCTCAACAAATTGAGTTTTCCAATCCATGAACATATATCCTTCCATTTGTTGAGGTCTTTTAAAATTTCCTTCAGCAAATTTTTACGTAGAAGAGGTCTTATACATCTCTCATTATGTTTATTCCTAGGAGTTTAGTTTTTAAATTTTTTTGGTATCTTCCACGTCTCTACATTTGGAACATATGGAAAACAGTCATGATGGCTGTGCATATGTCCTTTTCTGATAACTTTAACATCTGTGTGAGTTCTAGGTAGGTTTCAATTGATGGAGTCTTCTATTGGTCTTTTCCTGCTTCTTCGCATGCCTGGTAATCTTGATTGAATGCCATGCTAAACCGTGTTCAGTGCTAGATATTTTTGTATTCCTAGCAATATTCTTTTGTTTTGTTCTGGGATGCAATTAAGTCCCTTGAATCAAACTGTTTGATCCTTTCAAGTCTTGCTTTAATGGTTAGGTCAGGTCAGTCTGGAGCATCATTCAGTCTAAGGCTCAAGACTGAGACATCATCTTTTTGGTACTTAATCCAGTGGCGTACCGATTATGAGTTTTTCCAATCTGGCTGGAAAACAGGCAATACTGGCAGGTAGGAACAGGCAATATTCCTGGACCATGTGAATGATGAACACCTCTGATAGATTCGAAATCTTTTTTCCTTAGTCTTGGGTAGTTTTCTCTTACATATGTGCTAAAAAGTATGCTGAATACTTAGGAGTCCCTCTGCTTATCTCTAGAGCTCCCTGTATAATACACTCCTCCCTGGTACTCTGTCCTGCATACTCAAGCCACCTTGTTCTCCACAGACTATAAGCTTCATCTTTTAACTCAGGGAGACCACAGGGCTCCACCTGGGATCCCCCTCTGTGTACCATGGCCCAGGAGCTCTCTCAAGCCAGTAAGCCAGGATAACCATGGGCTTATTTCAAGCATTCCTGTGTCTCAAAGATTGCTGTCCTTAATTGCCTAATATCCAGTGTCTTGAAAACCATTGTTTTAGATATTGCCTCTATTTGGTTTTGTCTATTAGAATAAGCTTTTTGGTTTCTAAAAGAAAGGCTATTGAGATTTATAAATGGGACAACATTGAATGCATAGAGGAAAACAGGAAAATGGACATCTTAATATTGAGTCTTTCAATCGATGAGCATGGTATATTTTCATACATAGTTGTTTCAGGTGGGAAGATAAATCTAGTTCGGTTACTCCAACTTCACTAGAAGCAGAGGTCTTTTAATTCTATTTTAATGGTATTTTAAGATCACCTTTATTGAGGTACAAGACACAAAAAGCAGAACGTATACAATTCAAAGTATACAGTTTGGCTAATGTTGACACCTATGTAAACAATGCCCCAATTAAGATATAGAACTTTTAAATAACAACGCCCCCCCAACAAAAGTTGTCTCATTCCCCTTCCCAATCAACTCCACCTCCCACCAGAAAACCAATGATCTGCTTTCTATCACTATAGATTAGTTCTGCCTGTTCTAGAACTTCTTATAAATATGTTCTTTCCTTTCTGGCTTCTTGTTTTCGAGTTTCATTGATAATGTTGTATTAGTACTTCATTCCTTTTTATTGCTGAATAATATTCCAACGTGTGATTATACCACAATTGGCTTATTTACCTATTGACATTTGAGTTCTTCTAGTTCCAGCTACTATAAATAAGGCTCTATGAGTGCTCATGTACCAGTCATTTTGTGGACACAGTTTTCATTTCCTTGGGAAATACCTAAAAATGGAATTGCTTGGCCATATGGTAAGTATATGTTTAACTTTATGAGACACTGACAAACTTTCCCAAAGTAGTTGTATCCTTTTATGTTTCTATAAACAATGTATGAGCATATCAGTTGCTATGTACTCTTGATGACACTTGGAAATAGTCTTTTGATTTTAGCTATTGTACTACCTACCTAGCAGTTTCTTGTTTAACTTGCACTTCCCTCACGGTTAATGATATAGAACATCTTTAATGTATACTTACTAGCTACTCATATACATTCCTTTGTAAAGTATGTTTTAAAATGTTTTGCCAATTTTCGAGTTGTTCATCTGATTATCTAGTTATTAAGAGTTCTTCATATATTCTAGATACACAGATATAAGTGTTATATTTTCTGCCAATGTGGTTTCCCTTTAAATTTCTAGTTTTTGAAGAGCAGAAATCTATTTAGAAGATACTTACATATTTAGCTTTTTAATTAGACTTATTATTTATTTCAAGTTTAATGTTTGTGTCTGGTATGACCTGAGCATCACACTTTTTTTGCAGAAATCCAGTTTTTCCAGCATTTTTTTTTTTAACTAAAAAGAGTATCCTTTCTCCACTGAATTATTTAGTACCTTTATAAAAAAGCAATTGAACACATAAAGCAATTTCTGGATTTGTCATTCAATTGTTCTAGTCATCTATTTTCATGTCAAACACTGTATTACAGCTTTAGGGTAAATCTTGAAACCAGCAGTGTAAGCCCTCCTGCTGTGTTATTTCTTAGGATTATTTTCATTATTAGAGATCATTTGCAATTATATCTTAGTTTTAGAATAGGCTTGTCAGTTTATAGAAGAAAGCCTATTGAGATTTATAAATGGGACAACACTGAATGCACAGAAGAAAACTGACATCTTAACAATATTGAGTCTTTCAATCCATGAGTATGCTATATCTTCATTTATTTAGATCATTATAATTTTACTAGTCAGTGTTTTGTAGTTTTCAGTGTAGAGGTCTATCATATCTTTTCTTATATTCATTCCTAAGTATTAGGAATGCTATTGTAAATAATTTTTGATGTTACTGTAATTTTTAAAATTTTGTTTTCAACATTTGCAGCTGGTATACAGAAATAAGATGGAATGTTGCATACTGACTTTGTATCCTGTCACCCTGCTGTACTCACATATTAATCAGGTTTTTGGTTCAATTATTGGGGCTTTCTATGTAGACAATAATGTCTGTAAATAGAAATATTTTTCCTTTCCTTCCAGTCTTTCTGTCTTTTATCTTTTTCTTGCCTTCATACTTTCAATAAAACATTGAATAGAAGAAGAGAGAGAAAAATGATTTCTTTGTTCCTAATATTAAGAAGAAAACATTCAGTCTTTCACCAGGAAGTATTCTGTCAGCTACAGGTTTTTTTGGTAGATGATTTTTCAGGCTGAAAAATCTGCATTTTTTGTATATTCCTAGTTTGCTGAGTTATTATAAATGGTTATAGAATATTGTTAGTAATGTTATCTGCATTTATTGAGGTGATCATATGATTTCCTCTTTCATTCTATTAATACATTAGTTATTTGATTTTCCAATGGTGAACCAACTTGGTCTTTCTGGCATAAATCCCACTTGGTCATGAGATATTATTCCTTTCATCCTGCTACATTCTATTTGCTGATATTTGAGAATTTTTGTGCCCAAATTAATGAAGGACACTGTGCTTATTATGTCTTTGCAAAGTTTTGATAATGAGATTTTGGCCTCATGAGTTGGGAAATGTTCCCTCTAATTTTACTCCCTGAAATAATTTCTAGGGATGGTATGATTTCTTTCTAAATTGGCTGACATAATTCACTTTTGACTTCCTCTAGGCCTCCAGTTTTCTTTGAGAGGTTTGTGATTCTGAATTCCATTTAAAAAGGCAAATGTAGGACTCTCCCGATTTATTTCTTGGTAGGCTGTGTATTTTGTGGAATTTGCCTGTTTCTCCTAAGTTACTAAATTTGTCATAGAACAGTTTATTCTCTTATTATTTTAATGTCTGGTGGTATCTGCTCTTTCATTTCTAAAACTGATAATTTGCTTTTTCCTTTTTTGATTAGTTTTGTTAGAGATTTATCAATTTTTATTAAGCTTTCCAAATAACTAACTTTATAATTTGTTTTCTATTTTATGTCCTTCTGTAATTCTTTTTTCTACTTACCTTGAACTTACTTGCTCTTCTTTTTCTAGATTAGTAGACAGAAATGCAGATCACTGAATTTAAACCTTTCTTCCTTACTGATAAAGCTATAAATGTCCCTCTAAGCACAGTTTAAATGGATCATACAAATTCTCAGCTGGCTTTTTTAATCATTCAATTTCAAAATATTTTCTAATTTTTATTGTATTTTTTTTATTATAGGTTATTTAATTTCCAAACATTTAGGGAGGGTTATAGACAGCTTGTTATTGACTTCTGTTTTAAATCTACTGCTGTTAGAACAAACATTGTAAAATCTCAATCGTTCAACACCCGCTACCTTTTCTTCTTATTTTTTTTTTAAGACAGAGTCTCACTCTGCTACCCAGGCTGGAGCACAGAGGCATGATCACAGCTCACTGAAATTTCAAACTTCTACACTCAAATGATCCTCCTACCTCAGACTCCTGAGTAGCTGGGACTATAGACACACACCACATTGCCCAGCTAATTAAAAACACTTCTGTTATTTTAGAGGCAAAGTCTTGCTATGTTGCCCAGGCTGGTTTCAAACTCCTGGACTCAAGCAACCCTTCTGCCTCACCCTCCTGAATCGCTGGGATTACAGGTGCAAGCCACAGCACCCAGATGCTACATTTTCTTGATCACCTATCTCTGTATCCCCCCCATCCATCTGTTAATTCATCTTATCTTTTTGAAGCATTTTAAGGTAAGTTGAAGGTACGAGAACACAGCATATTTTTTAGTAAATGTAAATTTGAATCTCATCACTCCCTGCTTAAAATTCACCCGTGGGTTCCCTTACCATTCAGCTAATGACCAAAATCTGTGACACAGTCTAAAGGTCCTAGGTGACCTGGACTCTTCTGGCCAGTCTCTCTTCTTTCATCTGCCTCCATCTCCATCCAGCTCCCCGGGTTCCCGTCACCCTAGCTTCTTTCAGCTCCTCCAGCGTCCTCTGCTCCTTCCTACTGTACTGCCTTTCTGTGGGTTTTCCCTTTGACTGGAATACCCTTGCCCCAGCCTCTTCTCCCACCTTGCCTGGATATGGTGACTACTCACTCTTCATTTCCAGGGGGCTCCTACTCACTAGACTGACAGCAGTTGTGCCTGTTCAACTCTCTCACAGCACCATGGACCTTTCTTTCAAAGCATTTATAAAAGTTTGTAATTGTCATTTTGGCTTCCATCATTAGACATAAGCTTCATGAAGAAAGAAACCATTTCACTCCACCAGTGTAACTGCAGTGCTTACACGGTACCTACATCCCACCACCCTAACCCTGGTGCCTACATCCCACCCACTGTCACCCCAGGGCCTACATCCCATCCCACTGTCACCCCCGGTGCCTACGTCCCACCCCACTGTCACCCCGGTACCTACATCCCACCCACCCTAACCCCAGTGCCTACATCCCATCCCACTGTCACCCCCGGTGCCTACATCCCACCCACCCTAACCCCAGTGCCTACATCCCACCCACTGTCACCCCAGGGCCTACATCCCATCCCACAGTCACCCCTGGTGCCTACGTCCCACCCCACTGTCACCCCAGGGCCTACATCCCATCCCACTGTCACCCCCGGCGCCTACATCCCACCCACCCTAACACCCCAGTGCCTACATCCCACCCANCACCCCAGTGCCTACATCCCACCCACTGTCACCCCTGGTGCCTACGTCCCACCCCACTGTCATCCCGGTACCTACATCCCACCCACCCTAACCCCAGTGCCTACATCCCACCCCACTGTCACCCCGGTACCTACATCCCACCCCACTGTCACCCCAGTACCTACATCCCACCCCACTGTCACCCCAGTACCTACATCCCACCNGTACCTACATCCCACCCCACTGTCACCCCAGTACCTACATCCCACCCCACTGTCACCCCAGTACCTACATCCCACCACCCTAACCCCAGTGCCTACATCCCACCACCCTAACCCCGGTGCCTACATCCCACCCACTGTCACCCTGGTACCTACATCCCACCCCAACCTACATCCCACCCACCCTAACCCCAGTGCCTACATCCCACCCCACTGTCACCCCAGTGCCTACATCCCACCACTGTAGTCCCAGTGCCTACCTGGTGCCCACATTCCACCAGCATAACCCCAGTGCCCACCTATTAGGGCACTTGGCATACATCTACCATGGTGTAGGAACTGAAAAAAAATTCATTAAATGAATAAGTCATTTTTCAGGAAGTTAAGAGAGAGGGGGAAAAAAGATCTGGCAGGATTTTCTGCTTCTTATTCGTCTGTTATATCAAATTCAACTGCCTCCAGGCCAAGCACAGCTGCCCTGTTTCCAGAGAGGTGAGGAGCAAAGTCATCCAGAAAGTCCTCCAAAGACAAAAATCCACAGTTCCCCAATGCTCTTCTAGGCAGCCAATCTAAATTCTCATAATACTGTGGATCTTTATGTTCATTTGATTCTCAAAAATACAGCTCTGAATATCAAAGCTGTTTTGTTTTTTCCAGAGAAAATCTCCTTAATAAATGGTATCTTTATGGGTTTAACACGAACACCTCACTCCATTCATCTCATCTCACACACCAGGGCAGTAATGATGGCTCTCCTTTGCTTTGTGGCACTGTGAATGCTGTCTCATGTGGCAGGAGGATACTTAGGGGATGGGTGCATACGTCTGTTGAAATATTAAAATGTTACCCAGAAAAGGAGCTGTTGAACTTTAACAAGGAAGAGTTCCCTACATTACAGATCTACTGGCCTTTGTATACCAAGCTGCCCTGCAATACCAATATTTGGTCTCTGTAAAAGCAATTTTACCATCCTATAAAAGAATATTACACAAAAGAGGGAAAAAATTGGCATAATGTTGACAGTAGCATCTTACAGGCAACCATCAATTTGTTTCTCACAAGTCAAATTATTAAACTCATAAACATCCTTTTAAAAGTAACAGCAATTGTTAATGCTACTAATTGAATAGGGAACACAGGAAAATTATGGCTTTAATTACTACTATTAAGGTAGCAACAGCTTTATAAAGAGCTAGGTCTGTGCGTGAAAGCACTATAATGAATTCTCTTCCCCTAGGATTTGGGATGAACAGATTCAACAGCCTGCCCTGCAACACCAACACCCTCAACAACCTCCCTCTTCTAACCTGCACATCAGCAACCCAGAGTACAGGTGGAGGGGGGTACTGCTGACAGAGCAGTCAACTCAGCACAGAGCTCTCCATCGGCAAAATGGGCGTCCAGGAGGGCACATGTGGCCAGAGGTGCCTCCTGGGTCCTCAGAGGTCTTTCTGTACATTATTTTTTTAAAAAAAAGAACTTGGTCAGGAACAGATGATAGCCACAGCTGACAAGTGAGAGCTCTGCTGGATCTGTTGCTAGTGCCTGGCGGCTGTCCACTGCTGTTGCCAGGGAAACAGACGTCAGCTTGATGGAAACAAGGATCAGCGAAAACTTTCACTTACCTCGTTTCCACTGATCCCGACAGCCATTTCTATGGAAACAGCAGCTGCAAGCCAGTGGCAGAGAGGTTACCACTCACATGTTAATGTCAGGTGTGGCTACCAGCCTGTGCACTTCAGGTACCATGGTACCAACAGCACCAGGATCCAGCTGTCAGCTACCCCCGACAGCTGTTAACTCTGCAACAAGAAAGTTCAGTGTTCAAAAGTATATATAAATGTTTAGCTAGGTTCTTCATTAGAAATTTAGCACTCTTTCATTTAAAGCCACATCAGAGCTTAGTTACTTGTTCTACCAAAGCCAAGCCACTTGAGGGTACTGAAGGACCCTGAATCTTTCTGGCACCCTGACCTCAGCATTCAACTCCATTCACAATATTACTTCACGGTTCAGAAAAAGGGACATCCAACTGCAAACAAATCTTTCATGTATTAGCCTCTTCAAACCAAAGACAAATCCGGCTAAATGCGGGGAAGTACTTTGCTACAAGTAATCATTTAGGGTGTCTTTAGCATTCTGTCAGCTTAATCATCACTACAACATCTAGGAAGTTACTTTTTAATCATTGGAACTATCTACAAAGAGTCCTCCATTGTCCCTTTATTTTTAGACTAGACTTCTGTGTGCTTTAGTAGCCATTAGCCAAAAATTCTCTGTTGACCAAGATATGGAATTAACTCACTAATGCAGGACAGTTTTATTCTGAATATGGTGACAAATCATACTGATAGCCTGGCTACCCCAGGACCCCAATAACCATTGTTTCAATTTTGTAAGTGATGATACCACTCTTTCACAATGCAGACACATCAGAGGTGTGTGTGTGTATGTATGTATACATATATATGACGGAATTAAACTGCCCATTTTCTATCAGTAGATGCTGGTAAAGTGCTGCATGAGAGAAAAATCTTTTTTTTTTTTTTTTAAGGCAGTTTTGCTCTTGTCACCAAGGCTAGAGTGCAATGGTGCAGTCTTGGCTCACTGCAAACTCTGCCTCCCAGGTTCAAGTGATTCTCCTGCCTCAGCCTCCCAAATAACTGGAATTACAGACATGTATGAGCACACCCGGCTAATTTTTGTATTTTAGACTAGACAACGTTTCACCATGTTGGTCAGACTGGTCTCAAACTCCTGATCTCAGGTGGTCCACCTGCCTCAGCCTCCCAAAGTGCTAGGATTACAGGTGTGAGCCACTGTGCCCAGCCAAATGAGAAAAAAATCTAATCTCAGTCATGAAAAATGTATAAGAATGCTTATTCCCAGAGGGTATGTCTCTACTTAGAAAATATTCATGAGTGACACAACCACTATCTACTGGTGTGTTTTGCCTCTTGAGCCACCATTCAAGTAGAAGAAATCAGAGATTGTCTGCCTATTATTAGTATGAATTTAAATGGATGGAACCCGATTCCATTACGTAAAATTCCGGTAGAGTCAGTCCACAGCCCACCAGCACCGGCACCACCTTCCCTCTTGACACTCCCCATCCCAGCCATCTTTGTCTTAGGAAACCAAAGCTTCCTAAAAGCAGCCATGCCTGAGTCTTTGCCTAGGCCCCTGGTATTCGATTAGCCAGAATAGGGTGTAGAGGGCTAGATTAACAAAGATAAACTAGTTTAAAAATCACCTTTGGTTTTCCATAATGCTTCACTTCATCCATGTTCCCGTAAACTTCTAAAGTTAAGATAAATAGGCCTAAAGTAATACAAAATTGGATTGCTTTAAAATGATACCTGTGATCTGGTAGGATCTGGAACTTACTGGAACACCAAGAACACAAATTAATTTGTATGATTTTGAATTTACAGTCCTGGGCTGGGTCAATTTTATGTCATAAGAGCGGGTTTAATAACAGCATTTATTGCCTAACAACATACAAGATCTACTTCCCAAACTATTTCAAATACTTTTCGTAAGATGTTACCAAAACCAAAGGTTTGAATTCATGAGCGAATTATAAATGATTTTAATCTATTCTTTAAAGCAAGCCCAGGAGGTGGTTTATATAGTAATATCCTTTAGTCAGCAGTGGGATATGCCATTATATATACAATAAAACATTTTAAAAATATAACTTGGGCTTTTCACTAACACAGACCTATCATGGCCAACTATTAATTAATTTGAAAAGACTGAATTGATTAGATACTTTTCTTGCATCAAAGCCAGGAAGAGATGCACACTTCCTAAAATACCATAATTTCAGTGGGCCAAGCACCTATATTCTTCAGCTCACTGAATCCTCACTGAACTTCACGAAGTTGGTACTGTGATGAACTCCATTTCACAGATGAGGAAAGTAAGGCTCAAAGAGGTAAGTAATTTGCCTTAAATCTCACAAATGTAAAAGGTAGAACAAACATTCAACACCTGGTTGTCTGATTCTAAAGCTGGTGTGCTTAACCACTATGTAACAGAAAAGCCATTCCCCTCAACTTATGCAAAAAAATTGTCAAATATAACAACAATGATTTAGACCTGCATAATACTTTACAGCAGACACAGTGCTTCCACATCCTCCACAGCCACCTCTTGGGTGACACCGAGTACAACGTCGATGCATGTGTAAAGCAAGGCCACCTGCTGGGAAATCCAGAAAATGCTACACTCCAGAATTTCCAAAAGTAACCCTGCACTGTTCCCACCTAACCCAGTGAGGGGAGCTGGGGAGATCCATGGATTTAAGATAAGGATATGTTAAATGAGAAAAACCTTTATGTATTTTTAGAAGCACTTCTACAGTCATTAGCTGACTGAAAAGCGCCCTGTGTGGGAGACAGCAAGATAGGATATCCCTGATATCCTGAGGGGCAAAGGGGCTGAGGCTCAGGGCAACTCAGTAAAGTCCCAGCATGAGTATGGGACTCTGGCAGGACAGAAGCCAAGTCTTCCAGCCCTCTTCCTCGCGGTTGGAGACACATCTTGGGAGTCTAGGGAGTCCCTCATCTTGCAAGCTCAGACACCCCTACCACAGGGATAGCTGGTGGCAGGTCAGTGCTCAAATGGAGGACGAGACAGGGTCAACCAGCTCACCGCCCATGACCTCCATCCCCTGTCCCCCGGGAATCCAGCATGATTCTAAAGATGAAAACCTCAAAAGGGATAGAGTTCAATGAACAATGAACAATCTGAAAAGGGAAAAATCACCAAGTTTCTAAAAGCCACATGTAATCTGTCTAAATTGCAGACTTACAGAAGACATTCCTTCCAATTCTTGGTCATGATGGGAGCAAATCCTCAATGACAACTGAAGGTTAAATTGCAACATTAGTTATAGACATTCTCAGCCCCTCCCACAGAGCACGTGACCAGAGATGGAAGTGTTCATCTATGTCCATGCGTGGCCGCACGGGGTTTTCAGTTCATAAACTTCACACTTACCTTGAGGGATAAAGGCTCTGTTAGAAAACCAAAGACTTTCCCAGAGCATCAGTGTTAGAATACGTTATAAATAGATAAACACCAAATCCAATGTACAGATTAAAGTCTGTTCAAGAATACAATAGGATGGCATGGCCACACAAAAGAAAGAGCCAAGGAGCAGAAACAGACACAGGTATTTCCAAATGGCTGACAGACTTGAAGACACACAGCACCATCTAACATTCCTCATGAGAAGGCAATCACATGGTCTCAACCCGCATTTCTAAAATGAGGGTGTTTTAATTAAGTGCTTAGGGGATTACATTTGTGTTGATCTGACAGTCCCTCGGGGCTATGCAACATACATTGTCTTCCTCTCAGCCTTCTGGTTTTGCGGTACCTCTAGCGTTCCCTTAAAAAATGATGAAGAATCTGAAGGCTAAAATTTTTATAAAAATTAATTTGCTTTAACAACAACAAAAATACAAGTGGGAAAGTAAGAGGAAAGTAGCAGGCAGAGAGGGAAGGCAGTGGTTGGGGGAGCTGGAGACGTGCCAGCCCGTCAATCTCCCGGAGAGATGCCTCCTCATCTTTCTACGGCAGCTCACAGAGCCCCTGGGTCTACACCTCCACTGAACATTTGCCATTCTGCATGGCTTCAAAATGGGCTACCCCACGAGAAAATGAATGCTTAAGCACAAGGCCGCTGTCTGCATCTGGGACATCTTGGCAACCCTGGTCTCTGGCCCAGAGCCGGGCACGCTACAGCATCTCAGGAAATACTGGCCAAGTCAGGCACACGGCTGAGCGGCTGTGCTTTGCAGACATGGTTCTGCCTATACCCAAACCAGCCCTACCGGAGGCCTTCGGGGGGAGTAGAGAGGAGGTAATGTGCAGCCCCTAGGGGTCTGAGCACAGCATGCACTGACAGAATGGCTGGGAAGTCTCAGGTTTTCTTTTAACAGTGTCATTTGCAGTCTCCTTCATAAGGGATCTAAGTTTTGTTTTGATGAAAAAAAATTTTTTTTTTAAAATTATTTTCCCCCAAAATATATTTCAGTAAACTGGCTGTTCCATGAAGGACTGTTCCTTTTTTTAATCCTCCAGCTTTGGGTACCTCCCACGGAGTTGCAGGTTTAACCCCCATTTGTGATAGTGGGAAGCCCCTCCTCCCATGTTTTTCTCTTTTCTTTTTTTAAGCACCTCACGATCTGGCTCCTGCCTCTGCTTCATCATGCCTGCTGGGGCAATGGCTCCTGCCTGGGGAAGCTAAGAGATAAGGCATGTCACTGGCACTGTTAAAATCAGTGGTTTCCATGGCCTCCGTCAGTTTAGTTGGGTTTAGGAGACATGAGGCGCCAAGGAATTCACAACAGGATTGCTGTTAACCTTGTATAGGGCGCTCCTGTGGCAAAATCAAATGCTATGTTACTTCTCCAGGAATAGATACCACTCTCACGTGCCCAACCCTGGTCTAAGGCCACTGAGGTTCACTAGGAGAAAGACACTTCTCAGGTTGAGGTGGAAGAGCCTGGGGCTTGACGAGCCACTCATCTGTAGGAGGCAGCTCAGGCAGGGGAGGGTTATGCGGCCCCAACCCAGGCCCAGCCCCCACCCCTCTCTCTGGCAGGGGGCACTGGCCCATGCCATCTCTACAAAGGGACTTTCTGTGACAGTGTGCGTCCCTGGTGGGGAACTGACTTCATTCAATCCAGGGCTGGCTTGGGGGAAGATACAGAAAGGAAGCCGAGATGGGTAACTGCGCTCTGCTTTCTGCTCTGGAAAAAGCAGTGTTTCCAAAAATGCGATTAAAGCCTTTTCACTAACTCAGCGTACATGAAGACATCACTTCCATGAGACACAGCCTTGGAAAGAGCAAGATAAAGTGAGTGAGGAGGAGATAAACTCACTGGGAAACAAATCCATCAACACGGCTTCCTGAGGGTGTCTGGGCGCAGTGCAGTGACAGAGGCTCCTCTGGGAGATGTGGGGTATCTTGCCTGCCCCCCACCACCCAGCAATGGCTGCACACAGGAGCTGATTATAAGAGTGCCAGACAGCCCCCAGCTCCCTTCTCTGCAGCACCCCACTTTCCGGGGGTGTCTGAGAGGCGCTGTGGATGCACGGTTGCCCACAAGGGTTCTGGGATGGCATCTCCAGCTATGGCAAGGCAGAGCCTGCAGAGTCCCCTTTCCAGGCCAGTCTCTGCTGCACCCTCTTTATGGAGAGTCAATCCATACAGAGGAAGTGATAAACAAGTAAACTTCAAAAATGGCGACTGAATGATGAGGTCTATGTAAGGTCGTGGGAAATGTGTGCACAGTAGTCGGTCATCACTCTGCATTGAGACAGATTCTGTAAGTTACAGCTAAAACTGAATCACAGGGACAGTTCTCACAGTGACAGCACTAGGAAACCAAGCTAATAAAGAATCCCAATCTGAGGAAGTAAGACTTTGAAACTGTACAGTATTTATGTGCTCGAGTCTTATTTCTCCTTCACAGTAAAATATAAAACTCCCCTGGAAGTATTTATAATGCACTGTGGAGACCTAAAGGGGCCAGGTTATGTACTAATAGACACAACCCGTCAAATGACAAAAGCCCCTTTCCTGGGGGAGACCAAGGCTGGGATTTCTTTAACTCCCTTGTAATCCACCTTTACACGTTCACATACTAACACGACTGGCTTTAGGGAAACATTTTCATTAAATTAACAGAGTTTGGCAAACATCGGAAACACGGAATCTCACAGACAGATACAAGCAGAGAGAATCACAGTTCAATCCAAAAGCAACACACTGAGGGGACATCAGAGTCCAAACACATGCAGAGAAGCTGTCAGGGAGCAGCTGGGAGACACGCAGAGTCGCCTCACACGTGGCAGCGGGAGAAGGTGCAACACGGATCCAACTGCTTACCCACTAAGGACACCAAGAACCAGGTTAAGGACGAAAAATGAGCCAAGGATGATCAGACTAACAAAATACACCCAAGGCCATTCCCATCCTATCGCATCATTTACCTGCAAAATGTAAGGAAATCAGTTATCAGTTATCCATTTACTAAAGAGCAGAGCCCCAGTTGCAGCTGCCAGACCCTCAGTGCTTTGCTGAAGGTTAGTGCTCCTAGGACAGGGACTGGGCCTAGGTCCTTCCTTTTATTGTCTGCAAATAAGGGCAAGCTCAGTTGCTGAAATCTACAAATGGGGCCTACCAACAGCCGACCCAATC
Source organism: Cebus imitator (assembly GCF_001604975.1). NCBI lineage: Eukaryota > Metazoa > Chordata > Mammalia > Primates > Cebidae > Cebus > Cebus imitator. The sequence continues at coordinate 513,313 of NW_016107315.1, forward strand.
CGGCTGATATTGCTACTGTTTTATAACAATTAATCTGCATTATATTTGGATCCAGACCAATAAAGCAATTATAAATGCATCTCATTTTAGAACAGACAAAAAGGGCAAGCAATGGAAATTGTTTAAATCTCAAGCAACAATGCTGATTAATTTCTGGTCAATAATCGTTCTATAGCTCTCTTTCATGAAGCCTGGTGAGGTTCCAGGAAACAGCTTGATTTGGGAAGCCTCAGCAGAGAAGAAAGCATCTCAGAGGACACATAAAATGTCTGGCAACCCCTCCTGACGGCCCTCATCCAGCAAAGCCTGTGTGGTCTTGGCAACTGTCCTCAGGACTCTGCTTTCAAGATGAAAGAGGTGTAGCTTACCCGCTCAATACACCAAGTACAAGATTTAGTACGAAAAATGACCCAAAGATGACGAGACTGACAAAATACACCCAGGGCAATTCAAATCCCATAGCATCATTCATCTGCAAGAAATAAGATGGTCTCATAGGAGTGAGTTAATAAGATAATTTAATAAGGAGAGAGGGTCACATTAGAGATAGCATTCTATACATTTAAGTAAACATTCACTTAGATTCAAATCAGAAACAACAGTTGCCAAATCAGAGACAACAGCAGCCAACACACATTCATCACATATTCCCAGTACACATACACAAGCATCCATACACACACACACACACACACACACACACACACACACACACACACTCCTCATCAAGGCTTTCAGGCCAAATAATAGCAGATTTTGGCCCCAGTAAGGCAAATCAGCTGGGATTTGGCTTTTTCTCACAGGAAATTGTCTTGGTAAGTGATTTTCATAAAAGGTCTTGGTAGAGGACAAAACTAGTGCTTAGCTAGAACCTATTTTCTATGCTGCCCAAGATTTTAGTACTTGTGTTTAAAATGTGTGATGGTGGAAAAGTCTTCATTATAGAAACAAACTTGCACCATTTGATTGTATAAACTCTTTTTTAAAAACTTCTAAAATAACCTTCTACTGAAAACCAACCTACCCAAGGAAACCAAACCCACCTTAGATCTGGATTATCTGCAACCTGTGAGTGCAAACACAGCAAAATGAATGCAAAAAAAATTTTTTTTCAAGGTCAACTAGGTGACCCATAGAGGTGCTTTGGGGAATGGGCTTTTTCTTAGCTGTACCCACAGAAAGGAGAAGCAGCCCTTATTCTTCACACATAGCTTTGATCTAGATGACCTCCTTGGGAGACTGGCTCCAGCTGTGAGCTGACTGGGTTTAGAGGTGAAAGGATGTGGCCAGAGGAACCCCATTCTCCTACTCCTGGATGAGCTCATGCTGCACATTCAATCTACCTGGCACACTCTGCCAGGTAGGTGATGAGGCTTGGTGGTGAGCAGCTTTCATGCTGGAGCAAACAGGTGCTTTAAGGGTCACAGCTGGATGGAACTTTCCAGAAGCACAGGTCAGTGTTAAATTCAGCAAACACCTTTCCCAGGAAGGAGGTGTTAAGGACCAATTGGGAGAATGAATGGCCCAAGGTATGACCCTGCCAAAACACCCAGAATCTTCAGCCAATAAAAATTACATACAGTCTGGATAGAGCCATCAGTCTTGCCTTGCAGGTGCAGGCCCTTAGGGTGTTACGCATGTGCTTTCCTGCACATTATCTGGCTCCACATTTTAGCTTTACAGCATGAGGCTCATGCATTTCACAATGTGTGCCTCATGCAGAAGCCAAACAGGGAAAAGTGAACATTAAAAAAAATTATCTAACATCTGTTGCTGAAGTCTAGGAAGAGGGCATTAAATCCCTTATGAAACACCTGTTTGGCCACATGAAAACTGATGTGCTTAATAGAACTCATATCAGTCTGCACATCTTACATTGGCAATTAGAGTAATGAATGAGCCTGGGCTGTGGCTGCAATTGTTGATCTAATTAAGTTGGGTAAACTAATTTCAGCAGGAAGGCAAAGGGTAATTCATCCAGAGCAACTATACCACTAAACTTACTGAAAACCCCATATAGGAAGAGGAAACTGGGTGTCTGGCGTGGTGGCCTGTGCCTGGCCTGGGTCGGCACCTGTGACAGAGCCCCATCTGGGCTTGTTTCCCTCTGGATTGGAACAGAGGTGCATGCAGCAGGGGAGAGGGTGCTCAGCAGGGTGAGAGGAGGATGGACAGGTCCAGGGCTCTTATCAGGAAACCTCACTCTTCCACGACCCTGGCAACCATCAGCTGCTGAGCCATCTGCTTCACCAACCCTCCCTCAGGCCTCAGTCTGGTATTCCAGAGAATGGCTCTAGTAACAGCTGTCTTCTCCACTTGGAAGGGTAAATTTTCTTTAAAAAAATTTAAAACTCTTTTAATTTCTTGGGAGATGTTTATTTGATTCACATTTGCTCAATTCAGAAGTATCAAATGATAGCTGAGGACTCGGGGGAAAGGCCAGAGTTGAATATGGTCCCCTAGAGATCCCAAATCTCTAAGTCAGAAGGTGGAGCAAGAGAGACAAACTTCAGATCTGAGAGCCAGTCTTGCTCCCAGTGAACCCTCCACTTTTCAGAGCCAAGCATTTCTTAGATCTTACCATAATCAGAACTTGCAAGCTGTTCTCAAAAATACTCACATGAAAACAGAGACTGCTTGGGATTTTGTCTATATGGTCTTTATCAACAATGAAGAACCTGGCTTCCACTGAAGCACTTCAATTTAAATTAATTTTTAAAAAACTTATATCAAAGTCATCAAGGGGTATCATCTGGTGCCTAGGAAATAATTTTCTTTCTAGCTTCAGTTTTCCTTCTTTTAAAAGGCTGAAATAGGCCAGGTGCAGTGGTTCACACCTGTAATCCCAGCACTTTGGGAGGCCAAGGCAGGTGGATCACCTGAGGTTGGGAGTTCAAGACCAGTCTGGCCAACAGGCCAGGCACAGGCCACCACACCAGATATCCGGTTTCTTCTTCATATATGGGTTTTTCAGTAAGTTTAGTGGTATAGTTTCTCTGGATGAATTACCCTCTGCCTTCCTGCTGAAATTAGTTTATCCAACTTAATAGTAAAACCCTTGGCCAACTCAGTAGTGAAAGCCATCTCTACTAAAAATACAAAAATTAGCCAGGCATGATAGTAGGCACCTGTAATCCCAGATACTTGGGAGGCTGAGGCACAGGAATCGCTTGAACCTTGAAGTGAAGGTTGCAGTGAGCGGCGATCATGCCACTGCACTCCAGTCTGGGCGACAGAGCGAGACTCCATCTCAAAAAAATAAAAGGCTGAAATGCATATTCACATCTCAAATTATAGACCAACCCAAGTCTGTTTTTCTAGCTGTTGAAAACACTTCCAGAAACTTGGTATACTTGTTTCAACTCCCCAAAGCACGCAATAAGAGAAAGTCAAGCCCTCGGCTGGTTACTGAGAAATTTCCTAGGTGCCCTGATTGAAAGAGATTGTCAGCTTGACCATTAGTACTTCCCGTGAAGGTCTGACAGCCAGCACCTCCGGAGGAGTGTGCATTAAGAAAAGACCTTGGTGCTAAGGCAAGACACCAGATATTATTTATCTGGACAGCTGTCTCCTGAAACCAATACTATTTATTTCCTACACTGAAAAACAATTTCTTTGAAATGAAGGGAAAAAATAATTTCCTCTAAATTGAAGGGAAAAAGTAAATCATGTAAGTCTAATTCTGCATCTTGAGAAGAGGTTCCATGACCTACTCAAGGTCACACAACCAGCCTAAACACTCTTTCCCTTCCCTATACCCTACTGCCTCTGTCAGCAACAAATGCTCACATGTGGGTCAAACGACAGCTCAATTATATTTATGGAACTCACTTTATCAAAGAACTCTACCCTAGGTTTCTTTCCACCAGAACTTAATGATCCCACTTCCCACACATCCAAACAGTCCTCTCCTAAGTGTGCCTTTCTACACATTCGACCCACCTGTACGTCCCCTCTCAGGACCCTGCCAGACATTTTCCAAACAGCAGTGAGAAGCAAGGCATAAATGAGCTTGAGAACGCTGGCTGAATATAAACTTGACTAGATGCAAAACAATGCTCTGCAAAGACTTTGTCCACCATATGCAAACGCCTAAAGGATTCAGAAATGTGCTTGCAGTCAATATTTAAAATCTAATCTCTTTTTATCTCCCAAGATGTTCCCTTTATGCCCTAGTTGTGGATAAAAATAGATATTCAAACATGGCCCATCTATACTAATGAGGCAAAATGCCTGGTACACTTGAAGGATGATGGCCATCACTTGTGTTTACTGAGTGCCTGCTTGGTGCCAGGCACTGTGCTGGGCAGGGATGTACTGCTGTGTATCACAGCAGTGTGGCTTCCAGCTGACTGTGGTCCATGAAATATTAGGAAGGCTTGGTTCCTTGGCCCCTGCCTATCTCTATGATGAGCTAATAAATGCAATCAACAGGTAATTAAAAGCAATCCTGATGTGTTTCAGACAGTAAGATCTTAGAGAACAGTCGGGAAGACATTACTTAGCTGCCCCCTGGTGTTCTGGAAGGATTCATAAACTTCTGACCACTGGAAGAATGCCAAGGAAAGAGTGCTGGGTTCTAGTCTAGACCCGGGGGGTCCCCACTGCATGATCTGGAGGCCAAATCCAGCTTCCTGTCTACTTTTATATGGCCTCGAGCCAAAAATGATTTTTACAGTTTGAAACAGTTAGTGGGGGGTAAAAATCAAAAGCAAAATATTTCATGACACAGAAAAGTCACACAAAATTATAATTTTAGGGTTCATAAATGAAGTCTGATTAGAATAAAGCCACATCCATTTGCTTAGGTACTGCCTATGGCTGCTTCCTAGCTACAATGGCAGGGCTGAATCGTTACTGAGGTGACCAAATGTGGCCTGCAAGGCCAAATAGATTTTCTATTTGGCCCCTTATAAAAAGGTCTGCAGACCCCTGTTCTAGATCAAGGACCATAACCATCTGCTATAGAACCCAGGGAACATTCCATGGTCTCTACGCCACTGTCTCCATCTTCAAGATTGCAGACCTTCTATAAAGGGATACAGACTGGGATAAAGTTTATGAATGACTTGAGATCCTCCATCGGAATAAAGATGCTGTGGAATTCATGGAGACTGCAATTATACTGTCGAATTATTAGCCATGTTGATTGCCATATTAATAATGAAAATAATAATTATATCATCCTAGGTGATATTTAAACGTTCTCAGGAAAGTAAGTGGAAACTTTTGTCTCTGGGAGCCTGAAGTTCCCTCTCCTTTAATCATGTACTACCAGATTTTACACTTGCTTGGCAGCAGGAAAATTGTGAGAATCAATGTGCAGGAATATAACATAAAGTATAAAATTGTTCATTAGTCAAGGCATGTTGGATCAGCAGTTGGCAATTCACCATGTCAACAGAGAGGAAAACAAAGCTGAGAGGAGTCACAGATTTTGATTTTTTAAAAATCAAAATGTTGTTTTCTCTCCTGCTTGCAGGGGAAATACCAGAGTTTGGGCTATTTTGATGATGCTTTTTCTATTTATTAGAAATTTCAAGGGAAGACTGTAATTGAGACCTCAACTAATATGACTAGGAGTTGCAATTTAGGAAATAATAGTGAAAATGAATGCTTCACCTAACCTGAGGGCCCTCTTGCATACACGAGCCATGCCCCTGGCTCAGCCAATATCATCTCCCTCCTCCTTCCTCTTCATGAAAAGACGTTGTTTTATGAATATAAATAACAGATGTGCATACTCACACAGACACACACACACACACGCACACATGCACAGACACACACACTCACATGACAACCAGAAAAAAGAAAGGTAAGTGGGAAAAACAAGATATAACATGTTGGTGATGCTTAAACCTCATCAAGCTAGACTCACTTCGGGGACTAAAGATAAAAATATACCTTCTTTGTCTAATATTGAATATATAGGGACATCTACAATCCTGCGAGCTGGTAAAGGGAAGCAAAAACCTATTTATAACCATTATATGTTACATTCTCTGAAGTTAGGTAGTAACAGGAAATCCTGAAAAGTATCTAAAATTTAGAAACTGTCAGAAGCTACTTCTCAATGTACAGGCCTTCTACAGAGAAGCTGCTGATTTCAGAAGTACTTTATTACTAATTTCCTTTTAACAACTCATGATTGGAATCCTGGTTACTCCCCTTTGGACTTGGATTTAGGCTCAAAATCTACATGTTAGCTGTCTTTACCAGCAACTCTTATACCATGAAAAACAATTTCTAAACTTCTGTGAGCTTTATTTACATTCTAAGGAACAAACTCAGCCCTGGGAAATGGCTTTTAAAATACTATAGCACTTATTTTTATACAGCAAATCTTTCTGGCCCTATCAGGAACAAGAGGAATCAGGCCCTCTCCTTGAAAGAATGTCCATTAGTTTTCATGGCAGGCTGGATGGGTCCAGCAGCCCTGGAAGTCTATATGCCATTCCTACCCTTTCTGTCAGAGTTCTGTAGCTTCAAACAGAAAGGAAGACGCTAAGGGTTTATGCTGGGCTGATTTATGGTAATACTAAGATAAGAATGGAAAATATTATCATGGCAGAAACTCATGCTGGGTTTAAGGTTGTACTGAGTTACGGAAAGTACAAAAGGGATCCAATTTACATTCCCTTTCTTCCCTTTAGGATCTAGTAGAGAACCTGCCTTGATGTATAAATGATTAACTTTAGCCTGTGGAGGTCCAGGAGCCTCCTCACCTAGAAAGTGACCCTTTGGCTCTCTTAAGAGTTGAATTGGGGCCAGGCGCCATGGCTCATGCCTGTAATCCCAGCACTTTGGGAGGCTGAGGCGGGTGGATCATAAAGTCAAGAGATTGAGACCATCCTGGCCACAATGGTGAAACCCCGTCTCTACTAAAAATACAAAAATTAGCTGGGCATGGTGGCGTGCACCTGTAATCCCAGCTATTCAGGAGGCTGAGGCAGGAGAGTCGCTTGAATCTGGGAGGCGGAGGTTGCAGTGAGCTGAGATCACATGCCACTGAACTCCAGCCTGATGACAGAGTGAGACCCCCTCTCAAAAAAAAAAAAAAAAAAAAAAAGAGTTGAATCAGGATAGCCCTGTCTTCCTGGAGTTCCTCCAAAGAGGACCACTGGGCACCCTTGGCACCAGGTCTTCAGGCAGCACTGGGGAGTAGAAGACTAAAGCCAGAAGCCAACATCGTGCAGCAGCTTCCTGCAACTGAAACTAAGGCCCTTGGGGAACAGGGTGATGAGGCCTGCTGGTAAAGAAAGCATCTGCTTCCCTTCCCAAATAACTGACTTTGGGGTTTCTTTTCCAGCCAACTCTCCAATGGCTTTAGCTGACAAAACCCACTTATCCAAGGAAAGGACACTCCATAAACTCTTTCCCCAGGGTGCTTACCCAGTAGAGCACGTCTGTCCAGCCCTCCATGGTGATGCACTGAAACACAGTGAGCATGGCAAAGGCAAAGTTATCAAAGTTGGTGATGCCTCCGTTTGGGCCAACCCAGCCACTCCTACATTCCGTGCCATTGGCAGTACACTGGCGTCCATTCCCTGAGAACGCACATGGAGCTGGGTCCTCTTCAGCTACGATATCTGCAAACACACAAACAGGCTGCACCACTCAGGACAGAAACATCAGGAAATCCAGGCCATTGGAAGGTGAGAACCCTTGCCAGAGCCTGGGACACTCGACCGCCCCATCTGTGATGCCTCAGGATCCTACTTGTCCTTCAAGGTTCCCTTCATGTGCTCCCTCCTTAGTGGAACCTGCCATTTCTGCTTTTCAGGTCCACGGCTCTTTTCCTCTGCACCCACGCTTGCTGCACCCTCCTTAGGCTTAGACGGCACAATGCTGTGGGTGTGCCTCGCGTTTTCGCTTTGGAGGTCTCTCGTTTTGTTTGCTAGTACACATTACACAGGAAATTGGGGTGGAAAGGGGGACTGAATTCTCATCTATTCTGAACATAATTCACCTGAGAACTAACTCAGTAAGTGTACCGGTATATTGGGCATTTTTTTTTTCTATTTTGTTTTAGATTTTCCCCAACCACAAAAGGTGCTTTGGGGAAACCCAAAAGTTTTTAAAGTTAAGTTAGCTACCATTTTCATTACTCACCTGAGTCAGCAAAAAAACATGTTTTGTGCATTTTTCCAATAAAAAGTTCCAATCCTATAATAGCATAGATTATGATTACAAATAATACCAAAAGGGCTATGTGAAGGAGGGGAACCATGGCTTTTATAATGGAGTTCAGGACAACTTGTAAACCTAGGAAAAACAAAGAAATAAGTTTGTGAGCCAGGAAGACACTCCAATAAATCATATATATAATTCTCAATCATGCTTCCTTTATTTAGAACACAGAGTAATAAAATTCAAAGAGGTATATCAAAGCTTTTCATTAATATGAAGCCTGGATGTGAGATAGACTGACAAGGAACTTTAAAGATCATCTAATCCAACTCCCCCACTAGACACAGGGAAAAGGAAGGTCTAGGGAGGTGACTGCCCAGGGCTGAAGCCCACCATTCATTCATGCATTTCTCCATCCATCTGACAAAAGCCCCTGAACATCTACCATGTGGAAATCGGGTTTCATGCTTCGGGGCAATATGAAGATGGTTTATGTAAAATGTCTCCCCTCAGAAAATTACATTCTAGGAGACACAGAATTAAACACAAATAATCTACTCTAGGGTAGCACATAGATGCTATATAAATAATATCCAACAGTTAAAATTAAGAGGGATGAAAGGGGTGAAGAAGGGGCCTTGAGGTAGTTTCCCTCTAGGCATGGCCAGGAGGCTGGGTGGATTTCCACAGGTGGGTATGGGAGAGAGTCGACTTCAGGAAAGAAGAACAGAATACCACAAGCACAAAGGTGAGTAGCACAGGGCGGGCTTGAGGGTGCCGAGTCTTGAGGGGTGGTTATATAGTGGAAAAGAAAATCAGGAAAGAGAAGTAGATTGCAGCCAGGGTTCTGGGTTTTGAATCCGGGTTAGGGAGCCAGATTTCAGACCACTGGCAAAAGGCAGCTGCTTTAGAAAGAGGAACAGGACAGCAGCAGGCCAGACACAGAGAGGTGGTTCAAGAGTGCTGGGGTTAGGGGAGGGTGAAGATCAGGATGAGGCCAGAACTCAGCAACTGAGTCGGAATGAGAGGAAGGTACTTATGGAGCATACCAGTTATTTGAGCCAGGGTCTTGAGGCAAATCCCAGTGTCGGGAACAAAACTAAGCATTAAAAGGGAAGTTCTCCAGGATGGGGGAGGTGGGAGGGGCAGGGAGAGGGGTGAGAGTGACTTGAGCCTTGTTAAGTTCGATGTTGGTATTATATAACATTAAGGTAGACGTGTCTCAAGACATGTCCTGTCTTGAGGGACAAGAACATGAGAAATGATTATTTCTGGCCGGCCACCATGGCTCACACCTGTAATCCCAGCACTTTGGGAGGCCAAGGCAGGTGGATGACCTGAGGTCAGGAGTTCAAGACCAGCCTGGCCAACATGGTAAAACACCGTCTCTACTAGAAATACAAAAAATTAGTCAGGTGTGGTGGTAGGCAACTATAGTCCCAGCTACTCAGGAGGTTGAGGTGGGATAGTCGCTTGAACCTGGGAGACAGGGGTTGCAACTCCAGCCTAGGTGACAGAACGAGAGTTCCCCTCCAAAAAAAAAAAAAAAAAAAGGGAGAGAGAAATGATAATTTACTACATTTAAAACTTTTGCTGCCATGGAGGTCTTAGCAAGGTAGGGTCTTGCTGAGTCTAAAATCCTCAGACTCAGACCCATTCATTTCAATGGCAAAAACTGCAATTACTTTTGCACCAACCTAATAGAAGCTACCCATGGAGTCATACTCAGTACCACAGTGTGGGTAAGGCTGTCAGCCAAGGGAGAGAAAAACAGGTCATGAAAAGAAGGATGGAGGTGGCACTCAGGATTAGGTTTGGGTGTGAGGGAGCAAGAGACTAAGGGCGAATGTGCAGGAACCCAGAACCTGCCCTAGACACCAGGCCTCCTGACGCCACGCTGGCATCCCACGTCCTGCTCACTGGCCCGCAACCTCAGCACTATGGTGCTGCTCACTCTTTTCCTCCCTACCTGCTCTTTCCCTGTCCTTCCCTGTTGTTTCTCCACCTTCAAACTTCCCCTCTTCTGCTATCACCTTACTTTCCCAACACATATTCAGGAAAGAAAGGATGCAAGAAGCTGAGATGCTTACATCAGAAACCAGAATACAACAAGCAAAGAGAAGATGCAGCAATCACGACAGACATTTACCATGAGAGAAGCAGCACAGGAGGAAGCAGGGGAGAGGATGGTGAGGGAAGAGCAGTAAGGATTTCGGACTGAGAAGACTCTGCCTTGCTGTGACCTCTATTACAACTAAAACCTGGGTGCTACACCTTTGGATAAGTAAATGCTATTTTTTTTTCAAAAATGATCAGTTAGGACAATTTTCAATATTTCTACCTCCTGTAAGGAACACATGGAAGGGAAAAGACGACACCTGTTCTGATCCCAATGGACAGGTTTCTATTGTGGTTTTGATTTTCTTAAGACACCAACAGGCCATCCAAAATCATCCCCCAGCAGTTAGCTCTTCTAAATTCCATGGCAGTAAGATTCATGAAATTTTTTTACTTTTAGGGTAACTATTGTATTTCAGATTGGTCCCATTTATGAGATGATAAAGTTGTATGTGGCTGTGAACATGTATACTTTATTGCATTCAGCTCCTTTGTACAATTCAACACATATGGTAGATCTCAGTGGAACTCATGGGACTCTAGCTAAGGAGGCAGAAATGGGAAGAAGACTGGGTCAGGAATGTGGAGATCGTGGGTCTCGTTCTGTCTGGCTACTCATTAGCTGTGAGAACTTACACAAGTCACTAACTCTAACAGGCCCCAGTTTCCTCGTCTAAAAGATGCAGGTAGACCAGATGATCTTTAGGATTTTTTTCCCACTCTGATGGTCTTGAACTTTGATAAACATTTCCCTGTCCAACAAGGAAGGACAAGGAAAGACAAGGTAAGATGTTAAAAGGTGAGCAGCACAGTAGTGCTGAGGCCGCAGGGCAGTGGAGAGGACGTGGGACACCAATGCAGGGGTCAGGAGGCCTGGTCTCCCAGGGCACATTCTGGGTTCCTGCCCATTCTTCCTCAGTCTCTTAATATGGGTGGTTAAGAACTCCGCAAATGTCTGATTTGCCACCTTGTGAAATAAATCTCCCTTTCACTCACTCAATAAATATATATTTCCATACACACGTGCACACAAAATTATGTCTTACGGAACAGTCAGGATTCTCTTTAGCAGGCACTAAAGAATTCCTATGTAAGTGTAACCAGTCAAACATTCCTGGACATTTTTCACAACTTCGGGCACTAGAGAAGAAATCAGAAGGCCGCAGTTGCCAACCACCACTAGAAACAGCATGTCCCACAACCTCTGATCCCTTCCTTCAAAAGCCTATTTGAGTTTGATGAGACTGAGACGTTCCCCACCTGGGTGGTTAATAAGCTCAAAAGTCCTCATACAAGACTCAGACCCACATTTTTCCTTGCTGACCCGGGGGAGAGTTAAATACAAATCTAGCCAATTTCAAACAGTGATGTTTGTTGGAGAAAGGAACAAATACAGTTTAAAACTAATTCTCAAGAATATCTGGGAGCACTGCACTAGTTGACTAGTAAAAACCTCATTAGCCAAGGAAGCAGACACAATGCTACGTGAGTTCTTGGATTTTTTGCTGGCCAGAGGCTCACACACGCACACACACAGGCACGTACGCACGCACACATACAGCTACAGCCCCCAAAGTCTTCACGCAACACATACCATAGACAGGCTGACCTGTTATTTTCTCTTTGGGGGGAAAAAGCTGTCATGGGTACTTTGAAATTAGATTAAGCTATAACAACTAAATCTGGAAGAACATGTTTGCTCACTGAAGTTCTCATTTAATCATGTTACACTTAAGAGAGCCAGTCATTTCCTAGGTATTTCTATTTTTCTCAATTGATTCCACACAGTTCTGTGGTTTTGACTTGTGCTGATCTTTTTCAATGAAAATAAATGAACCATCTGGAAAAACAAGTACACATAAAACACCACTTCCTACATTTAAAAATGTTAAATTTGGAATTTTTTTTTTTCCAGAGGATTTTTGGTCATTCTAAGTGCCAACAAGCTTAATAAAATTTCAAGAAGAACTTCTGGAGAGGCAAAAAATGTGATCTGTGTTCTTCCGATGGTTTTATGAGTTGTGAAAAACAGGCACACCCTGCAATCCATATCCTGGCTTAGAGGCACCAGCCCTCAGAAAGGTGTTAGGACTTCCACCCACTGAAGTCCCCAACACAGGAGTACTACCGGGGCAGAGCCCAGTAAGGCAACCCCAAATGCCTTCTGGAAGGATAAGAGGCTGCCGCTCTTGGCGAGGGCACAGACAGGGCATCTCTTCCAACTCGGGTATGATTTAACCTGGCCTGGGGCCTGGCAATGAGTGGTATGGTAGGGCCCAGTGGCTACAACCCTCTCACCCACTCACTGAGAGCTTCTATGCTCCATGCATCCTGCGAGAGGCTCTCCCTCCATTATCTCATTCAGTTCTTACAATGGCCTTCAAGGCAGGTACTCCTGTGCCCTGTATCCAGCTATGGCAGCTGAAGCACTCATCCCTCCCCCCAGAGCTGGGTAGCATAGTTCCTGATAGGAGAGGAGGTAATCAGAGTTTCCAGGAGACCAGCCTCCTGGGGCTCCCCACTTGGAAAAAAAAAGGCAGGTGGCCGAGTTCTCCAACACCCTCATCCACAAAACCCACCACTTTCAGAGAAGCAGGCCTGGAAGTGGAGGGGCCGACAACAGCATGTTGTCAAAGAAGAAAAATAGACCAGAATTAAAGGCCTGAACCCAAGTCTCACCCCACTGCCTCGTCTTTCTGCAAGAGAAGATTATCTCCTCCACAAAATCAGGACGACAATAACTGCCACCTGTCCCCCTCTCGGGGCTGTCACGGGGATCCAACGTGACAGTGTAAGCCAAAGTGTCCTGTCAAGTGTGAAGGAGGCCGTGGTCGTCCGCTGACCCCTGGCTGGCACAGAGCAACTCACCTTGGAGCACCAGTCAGTGATTCTGAGACCCACCCAGAAGATAAAAACCAGCACACTCCTGAGCTCTAGGAAACAGTAAGTGCTTACTGGGCACTCCTGACACTAGTCGAAGTGGTCGCAACACTCGAAAGGCACGGAGGGCTTTGACATCAAAGCCTCCAGATTTGCCGCTAGAGTGGTTCCCGCCTTCTGTTTCTTTGGTTAATTGTTCCAAAATTACACTAAACAATCTGAAAGAAGAAGAGAGAAAGAAACGTTAGAGTCTGTCACCCCAGGGAAGCAAAACAGGATGATCATCGCAGTTATTTTTGAACAAGGGCTAATTCCGTATGGCTGCCACTTCAATAAAAGGAAGGCAAAGACAAGAACTGGGCTGTGGAGCTGGAATACGAACGACCCCATCTCCAAAATGACTGGGACAGGGATTAATCTCATCTGTTTTCATTGCAAGGGAACAGCAGAGAGCAAGTCTGTCCCCAAAGAAGAGGGGAGTCCCTGGGAACCCAATGATGACAAGTGGAACTGCTGCCAACTAAAATGATGACAGTAATCTTGGTGGTTACCATTTATGAGCACTCACTATGTGCTAGGCACTGCACATACATGATCACATTAATTCACACATAATGTTATGCGGCAGGAATTATAAACATCATGTTACACATGAGAAAACAAACGATGTAAACAAGTAGCTTGCCCAGGGTCACACGACTAGCAGCAACACATGTCAACACAGGCACGTTGACCCCACTAGGATGTAGGTCCTATAAGAGCAAGGAGTTTTAGCCTGTTCTAGTCTAGTGCCTATTACAGTTTCTGACACATAGGAAGTGCTCCAGAAAAAGCTGACGAATCAATGAATGACTTCAAAGTCTCACATCTTAACAGGTTATACATAGTCAATGCAGTCACTAACACACACACCCAGCCTTCACCCTCATAGGGATATTTGGAGAAGGATGTAAATCACAGATATTAAGGAGCTGTGCAAAGGCTAAAGGCAGTTAAGGTAAGTTATTAATATCATCATTCTCTCTTTTGAAATGTGAATAATGTTATACCTGGCAGCCATGATAAATTTTTTCCTAGTCTCAGAAGGTTCGGATAAAACTATTTTCAGGCAATCTGCTCATTTAACAGTTTTGCTCTTTTAAATAAATATGCTTTGAAACTATTACTCGTTTTTCAGAGTAAGCATAAAATTTGCCCATTTCAAACAGCATCAACTCTGGCCAATCAGATTGTGAGAATGACTGGCCCAGCAACAAAGAAAAGGCTTCCAAAGTTTAATGAGCAGACAAAGCAGAAACTCTGCCCCGACTGGCATGCCTCTGGACTGCCAAGACACTGAGTCCATAAAACACAGGGTGGTCTGATTGCAGCCCTGATTGGGTATAGTTGTATAGTTCTGGGGCATTTATAGATCAGCCCTTTGTTTTAATAACACTACAGCAATTAGCAATGACCCCATCCAGGAGGGAAAACAAGCCTGGTCTTTACCTTTACAAAGCTTCAAATGGTAAGCTCTCCCTAGTTATGACTGGGAAAATAGATGAAATTTATGACATGTTTCTCTCTTTAGTGTAGTTTTTGAAAAATTTACCATAAATCCCAGCAGCAAGGCTAAAGTGAAAAGTCTCTCCTCCAAAACAAATTCATAGCTTCACAAAAACAAAGAAAAAGAAAGAAAGAAAACTACAAACTCTCCTGTAATGTGCGAGCCACAGGAATTTTTATCCCAAAGGATTAGGAAAGTAATTTACACAGGTAGTGACTTAAGGTTGCTTTCAAGCATCTGTGTTTTGCAACATATACTTCATGATCCCTTTATTCCTTGTTCTTCAGCAATGTCCTTGAAAACAGGTGGAAAATGTCTCTCTCTTGTTACCAAAGAGCCCAAGTCAGAGAGAGAAGCAGGCTGTGTTTCCAGACAGTGTGAGCCTGCAAGGAGCGGAGGCTGGTCTCCATTCCTAAGAGTTATGAGATATTAGGAAAGTCCCTCTCCTTCTCTGGGCCTCAGTTCTCCTCTCTATAAAATGACAAAACTGGAATAAATGACTCAGACAATGACCTTTCCACTCTAACATTCTGTGATTCTGTTCCCCTCACCACTATGCCCCTCAAAAAAAAGTGCCATGGGCCTGAAGAGGTTAAGGACAGGATGAGAAAGAAATAACTGACTCTTGTTATTAAAAGTTTACCCTAGCCGGGCATGGTGGCTCACGCCTGTAATCCCAGCACTTTGGGAGGCCGAGGTGGGTGGATCACGAAATCAGGAGATCAAGACTATCCTGGCTAACATGGAGAAACCCTATCTTTACTAAAAATACAAAAAATTAGCCAGGCGGGGTGGCAGGTGCCTGTAATCTCAACTACTCAGGAGGCTGAGGCAGGAGAATCATTTGAACTCAGGAAGCTGAGGTTGTGATGAGCCGAGATCTCGCCACTACACTCCAGCCTGAATGACAGAGTGAGACTCTGTCCCCTGCCCCCCGCAAAAAAAGTTAACCCCAAGGCAGAAGAAAAGAGACAAGGAGCTATCTGAACTGACTAATGGCAGAAGCACCAGAATGAGGAGTCATGTTCTTTAAAAAGGCTTAAGTCATAGAGCCTGAGTGCTTGGAATATATCTTTATTGAAAGTTTAGAGGCATGGGATAAAAGTTGGCTTAGATCAAACTTTTCTCTAAAGGAATAACTTTAGCTCTGGCAGACACACTGAGTCCTCTTGTGGTCACATTAACAGTTAACATTTTAGAAGTATCAATTACTTTCTTAATGTCTCGGTTATTGGGAATCTTGACAAAAGCAATAGGTCACTGTTGACTTGGAATGGAAAATCCATTGGATTGAGATACAGACTGCAATTGGAAACTTTAGTGAGTAGGAATTTAATTCAAATGAAGACATCGTAATTCTTTTTTTTATTTTTTAAAACCTTTCTTCCACTGTTTGACTCCGATTTTGTGCATATTTTGATAAAAACATAATCTGACGTTCTGAGGTTTTTCTAAGAAGAGTCCAGTTCTACTTCAGTTTCCTGTATGGTTTTTCTTTTGCTTTTTAAATCACTTTATATTGCAATTTAATTTATATATAATACTCATTTAAAGTGTACGATGGGTTTTGAAAAATGCATAAGCCTAAGTAACAAACACCATGATCACAATAGAGAAGGTTTCCAACATGTCAGATGATTCTCTTGTGCCCCTCTGCATGCACAGCCTTGTGCAGAGCTTCCCCTGAAGCTCAGCCTTGAGTATCCAGTGACTGTTTATTGTTACAGGTTTTTTTCTTTTTCTAGAACCCGTATAAATGGAATCACATAGCATGTTCTCCTGGTTGATCTTCTTTTTCTCACCATGATGTTTTTGACATTCATCCATGTTGTTATCTTTCATCAGCAGTTCATTTCTTTTTATTGTTCTGTAATATCCCATTATATAAATATACCACAATGAGTTTATCCATTTACCTGTTGAGGGACATATAAGTTGTTTCTAGTTTTTCTCTATTATGAATAAAGTCTTTTGGTAGACATGTGTTTTCATTTACCTTGGATAAATACCTAAGAGTAGAACTGGTAATACAGTCATATGGTAAGTCTATGTTTAACACTGTAAGAAATGGGCACATTTTTTCCAAAGTGATTATACCATTTTCCATTTCTACAAGTGGTATATGAGAGTTCCAGTTGTTCCATATTTTGGTTAACACTTGCCATTTTCAGTCTTTTTACATTTAGTAATACTAGTGGGTATCCAGTACCATCACTGTAGTTTTAATTTGCGTTTCTCTAATTACTAACAATGTTGAGCATCTTTTCAGGTGCTTGTTGACTATTCACATATCTTCTTTTGTGAAGATCTGTTCAAATATTTTACCTATTTGTTTACTGGGTTGTCTTCCTACTATTGGGTTGTAAGAGTTCTTTATATATCCTGAATACAAGTCTTTTGTCAGATGTATGTTCTGTGAATATTTTTCCCAATCTGTGCCTTGCTTTTTCATTGTCTTCACACTGTCTTTTGAAGAAAAGTTTTAAATTTTGATAAAGTCAACATTTTCAATTACTCTTTCAAGACTGGAGCTTTTGGTGTCCTAAGACATCTCTGCCTACACTGAAGTCAAAGATTTATCCAATATTTTCTACTAGAAATTTCATATTTTATACTGTCCAAGGAAATCAGAGATGACACAAACAAATGGAAAAACATACCACACTCACAAATAAGAAGACTCAGTATCATTTAATTGGCCATACTGCCCAAAGCAATATACAGACTGAATGCTATTCCTATCAAACTACCAGTGACATTCTTCAGGTAACTAGGAAAAAAAGTATTTTAAAATTCATATGGAACAAAAAAAGAGCCTGGATGGCCAAGATAATCCTATCCTAAGCAAAAACAACAAAGCTGGAAGTGTCACACTACCTGAATGCGAATTATACTACAGGGCTGCAGTAACTACAACAGCATGGTGCTTGTACAAAAACAGACACATAGACTAAGGGAACAGAGTAGAGAGCCCAGAAATGAGGCCGCATACCTACAACCATCTGATCTTTGACAAAGGTGACAAAAACAAATGGGGAAAGGACTCCCTATTCAATAAACCATGCTGGGATAACTGGCAAGCCATATGCACAAGATTGAAACTGGACCTCTTTCTTATACCATATACAAAAATCAACTCAAAATGGAGTAAAGGCTTAAATGTAAAACCGAAAACTATAAAAACCCTGGGAGACAACCTAGACAATACCATTCTGGACATGGGAATGGGCAAGGATTTCATGACAAAGATGCCCAAAGCAATCACAGCAAAAGCAAAATCTGACAAATTGGATCTAATTAAACTTAAGAGCTTCTGCACAGCAAAACAAACAGGGTAAAGAGACAACCTACAGAATAAAAAAAAAAAAAAAAAATTTGCAAACTATGCCTCTGACAAAGGTCTAATATCTAATATTTGTAAGGAACTCAAATTCACAAGAAAGAAAGAAAAATCCCATTAAAAAGTCAGCAAAAGACACAGAGATACTATTCAAAAGACATACATGTGGGCAACGAGCAGATGAGAAAAAGCTCCATATTACTGATCTAAGAGAAGTGCAAATCAAAACCACAATGAGGATACCATTTCACACCAGTTAAAATGGCTACTATTAAAAAGCCAAAAAATAACAGATGCTGGCGAGGCTGCAGAGAAAAGGAAATGCTTATACGCTGTTGGTGGGAGTATAAATTCGTTCAGCCATTGTGGCAAGCAGTGTGACAATTCCTCAGAGAGCTAACAACTGTATTTGTGTATTTTGAAGTTCTGTTATTAGGTATATACACATTTAGGATTGTTGCATCCTCCTGATGAAATAATTATCATTATAAAATGTCTCTTTTTATCCCTGATAATATTTCTTGCTCTGAAGTCTACTTTGTTGGATATTAACATAACCACGCAAGCTTTCTTTTGATCAGTTTTTGCATTATATATCTTTTTCTGTCCTCTCACTTTCAAAGTATTTGTGTATATATTTAAAGTAGGTTTTCTGTCGACACGATAGAACTGGGTCTTGTTTTTATATATGTATATTCTGATAAATTCTGGATTTTAATAAAGATTTATCTAGGTTTAAATCTAGCAACTTGCCATTTGTTTTCTATTCATTCTGTCCTTTTTTCTTCTTCCCTGCCTGTTTTGGATTGAGGGGTGTTTAAAAATCCATTTAATCTCAACTATAGGCTTATTAGATACACCTGGGTGGTTTTTTTTTTTTTTTTTTAAGTGGCTAAGGCCAGTGTCAATAAAAATTTTCTATGAAGTGCCAAACAGCAAATATTTTAGGATCTGCAGGCCATAGCGTTTGTCATAACTACTCAACTTTGCCATTATAACACCAAACAGCCAAGACATGACTGAATGTGGCTGAATAACAATGAAACTTTATTTGCCAAAGCAGGCAGTAAATAAAATACTTTGTCAATGGTGGGGAAGAAAAGGCTCAGGCCAGGTGCGGTGGCTCATGCCTATAATCCCAGCACTTTGGGAGGCCAAGATGGGCAGATCACGAGGTCAGGAGCTCAAGACCAGCCTGCCTAACATGGTGAAACCTGTTTCTACTAAAAATATAAAAATTAGCCAGGCATGGTGGTTACGTGCCTATAATCCTAGCTACTCAGGAGGCTGAGGCAGGAGAATCACTTGAACCCAGGAGGCAGAGGTTGCAGAGATCGCACCACTACACTCCAGCTTGGGGGACAGAGCAAGACTCCATCTCAGAAAAAAAAACAAAGAACGATCAAATCAGATTTGGTCTACAGGTTGTAGTTTGCCAATCCATACTCTCGGGTTTATAATATACATCTTTAAGATATCACAGTCTATCTTCAGATAATATTTAATCACTGCAACTACTGTATAAGTAAATGACAAAACTGTATGGCTATTTCCCTGTTCCTGTCCTTCATGCTACCATTGTTTTATACTTTTTTCCTTTTTTCCTTTTTTTTTTTTTTTTGAGACAGAGTCCTGCTCTGCTGCCCAGGCTGGAGTGCAGTGATGTGATATTAGCTCACTGCAACCTCTGCATCCTGGGCTCAAGCAATTCTTCTGCCTCAGCCTCCCGAGTAGCTGGGACTACAGGTGTATGCCACCACACCTGGCTAATTTTTGTATTTTTAGTAGAGATGGGGTTTCACTATATTGGCCAGGCTGGTCTTGAACTCCTCACCTCATGATCTGCCCACTTCGGCCTCCCAAAGTGCTGGGATTACAGGCGTAAGCCACCATGCCTGGCCCATATGCTTTTTCATAGAAGCTGTAGACACCACAATACATTGTTATTTTTGCTTTAAATACTACATTTAAAGAAATTTTTAAATGAGGGGAAAATGTCTATATATGTACCCACATATTTACCCTTTCTGGCATCTCTTCATTCTTTTTGTATAGATCCACTTTTCTACCATGTATCATTTTCCTTCAGCCCTGAGGAACTGCCTTTAACACTGTTTGAGGTACAGATCTATTAGTCATGAAATTCTCAAATTCTGGAACATCTGAAAACATTTTTATTTTGACTTTAACTCTGAAAGATATTTTACTGAGTGAGAATCCTAGGTTGACATTTTCCCCCAGTACTTTGAAGATGTCTCTCTATTGTCTTCTGGCTTGCATAGTTGTTGACAAATAGTTTCATTTTTTTTTCTCTGTTTTAAGGTGCTCTCTTTACCTTTGTTTTTAACAATTTCCTTACAATTATGATGTGCCTTGATGTGGCTTTCTTCATGTTTGTTTTGCTTAGTCTTTGCTGAGCTTCTTGTGAGTTTCTATTTTTCATCACTTTTGGAAAATCTGGAGCCATTTCTTCAAATATTTTTTGCTGTCTCCTCTTTTTCTCCTCTCCTTCTGAGATTCCACATATACATATGTTAGACCACTTGATATTCCCTCCCAGGTCACAGAGGTGGTGTTCATTTTCTCCTCAATCATTATTCTTCATATTATTGCTGTATCTTCAAACTCCCTGATCTTTCTTTCTTTTATAGTGTCTAAGCTGAGGTTAAGGCAATCCAGAGAATTTTTCATTTTGGATATATTTTTCATCTCTTAAAGTCCCATTTGGTTTTTTTCTTAATATTGTTCCATCTTTTCTTACTATAATCATGTACCCCTTTAAGGCCATAAATACATTTATAATAGTGGTTTTTAAAGCTCCATGAAGTTCCTCTCTAATTCCATCATCTCTGTCATTTCAGGATCTGTTTCTACTGATGGAGTTGCCCCTGGTTATGGGTCACATTTCTTCATATGTTCAGTGTTTGGATTTTGTTGTTTTCCTTTAAAGAATGTCAAGTTATGTTGCGGTAGGCAGTTAAGTGAGCATATCAGTTTGCTGCTGCTTTTTTTTTTTTTTTTTTTAAAACAGAGTCTCACTCTGTCACCCAGGCTGGAGTGCAGTGGCACAACCTTGGCTCACTGCATCCTTTGCCTACCTGGTTCAAGCGATTCTCTTGCCTCAGCCTCCCATGTAGCTGGGATTACAGGCACGCAACACCATGTCCAGCTAATTTTTACATTTTTAGTAGAGATGAGGTTTTGCCATGTTGGCCATGGCTAGTCTTGAACTCCTGACCTCAGGTGATCCACCCACCTCAGCCTCCCAAAGTGCTGGGATTACAGGCATGAGCCACCATACCTGGCCTAGTTTGCTTCTTTCCAGACTTCTTTTCAAACACTGTAAGCAAGGATTTCAGGTAGTCTCTGTACTGTAGAGCAGCAATTGGCAAGCTTTTTCTGTAAAGGGCCAGATAGTAAATATTTTGAGTTTTGTGGACCTAAACTACTCAAATTGAACTATGAAAACAAACGAGTATGGCCATGTTACAATAAAACTTTATTTATAAAAATAGAGGGTGGGCTAGACGGGCTAGGATTTGGCCCGTTGAGTTTGCCAGTCCCTGCCCTAGAGCCAGTTTAGCATGACTACTAATGGCCCTTGTGGGGTCCCTACTGACAGTCCAGGATGTTCAATGAGGTATTTCTACCCTAAAGAGTCAGAATTTGAATGCCTTCCAGTCCTTTGGGAGCTCTGGTTATCATTCATTTTACAGCTCCCTAATTCTTCTCTTTTCCCTAGCAGTGGTCTTCCCTAGCCTCATGGACTCAACTCCATGTAGGTTTAGCTTAGTCCTCAGCCAAAACTGATGAGGACTCTAAGGCATACTTATGAAGCTCTTTCTCTGAATAGCTCCCTCCCTTCCCATATTCTGCTTCCCCAAACTCTTTTTTCTGTCTCCTTAACTCAGTAAGACCACCATGCTCCATTCTGTTCCCTGTCCCTGTGCTGTGCTGTCATGTAAAAAAATGTCTCCGGGCAGAAAGTCAAGGTGATTGTAGCATGATGACAAAAGAAATGGGGCTAAGCATCTCCATTCCTAGCTGAACAAGAAGTCCGGTGGCAGAGGAGGCACAGTCAGATTATCCCAGAACCAACAAACCTGCAAGGCTCCTGCTTGCCATTCCTTGACAGAGTCCAACAAATAAAGGAAGGTATGGCACATATCTGCCACCTGTTCATTTTGATATGCACTTCTTTGCACTGATGTCTTAAATGCCAATGTATTGTGGAGATTTCTGCAAAAGCTAAGTTTTTTAAAAAATTTATTTATTTTACTTTAGGTGCATACTATATCTGGCATTTCTCCCATGTTATCCCTCCCCATCCTCCCCTCCTCCTCACCCCCCACGATCTCTCCCCTGCCCTCCCCAATTGCCTCCACTGTGTGATGTTCCTCTCCCTGAGTCCATGTGTTCTCATTGTTCAACACCCACCTATAAGTAAGAACATACGGTGTTTGGCTTTCTGTTCTTGTGTCAGTTTGCTGGGAATGATGGTTTCCAGATTCCACCAAGTCCCTACAAAAGGACACGAACTCATCGTTTTTTTATGGCTGTGTAGTATTCCATGGTGTATATGTACCACATTTTCTTTGTTCAGTCTATCATTGATGGCCTTTTGGATTGGTTCCAGGTCTTTGCTATTGTACAGAGGGCTGCAATGAACATACATATGTATGTGTCTTTATAGTAGAACAATTAATAGTTCTTTGGGTATATACCCAGTAATGGGATTGCTGTGTCAAATGGAATTTCCATTTCTAGATCCTTGAGAAGTCACCACACCGTCTTCCACAATGGTTGAACTAATTTACACTCCCACCAACTGTGTAAGAGTGCTCCTATTTCTCCACATCCTCTCCAGCATCTATTGTTTTCAGATTTTTTAATGATCACCATTCTAACTGGTGTGAGATGATATCTCAGTGTGGTTTTGATTTGCATTTCTCTAATGACCAGTGATGATGAGCATTTTTTCATATGTTTCTTGGCCTCATGTATGTCTTCTTTTGAAAAGTGTCTGTTCACATCCTTTGCCCACTTTTGAATGGGGTTGTTTTTTTTTTTCTTATATATCTGTTTTAGCTCCTTGTAGATTCTAGATAATGGCCCTTTGTCAGATGGGTAGATTGCAAAAATTTTTTCCCATTCTGTTGGTTGCTGATTCACTCTAATGATGGTTTCTTTTGCTGTACAGAAGCTCTGGAGTTTCATTAGATCCCATTTGTCTATCTTGGCTTTTATTGCCATTGCTTTTGGCGTTTTAGTCATGAAGTCCTTGCCTATGCCTATGTCCTGGATGGTTTTGCCTACATTTTCTTCAAGTGTTTTTATGGTGTTTGTTTTTATGTTTAAATCTTTGATCCGTCTGGAGTTAATTTTAGTGTAAGGTGACAGGTAGGGGTCCAGTTTCTGCTTTCTGCACATTGCTAGCCAGTTTTCCCAACACCATTTATTAAACATGGAGTCCTTTCCCCATTGCTTGTTTTTGCTAGGTTTGTCAAAGATCACATGGTTGTAGATGTGTGGTGTTTCTTCTGGGGTCTCTGTTCTGTTCCATTGGTCTATGTCTCTGTTTTGGTACCATTACCATGCTGTTTTGATTACTGTAGCCTTGTAGTATAGTTTGTAGTCCAGCAGTGAGATGCCTCCGGCTTTGTTCTTTTTGCTTAGGGTTGTCTTGGCTATGCGGGGTCTTTTGTGATTCCATACGAAGTTTAAAGTGTTTTTTTCCAGTTCTGTGAAGAAGGTCATTGGTAGCTTGATGGGGATAGCATTGAATCTATAGATTACTTTGGGCAGTATGGCCATTTCCACGATATTGATTCTTCCTAACCATGAGCATGGAATGTTTCTCCACCTGTTTGTGTCCTCTCTTAATTTCGTTGAGAAGTGGTTTGTAGTTCTCCTTGAAGAGGTCCTTTACGTCCTTTGGGAGTTAGCTCTTAATTTTACTCTTTGTTTGCCTGTTATTGGTATATAGGAATGCTTGTGATTTCTGCACATTGATTTTGTATCCTGAGACTTTGCTGAAGTTGCTTATCAATTTGAGAAGATTTTGGGCTGTGACGATGGGGGCTTCTAAATATACAATCATGTCATCTGCAAATAGAGACAGTTTGACTTCCTCCTTTCCTAATTGAATGCCCTTTATTTCTTTTTCTTGCCTGATTGCTCTGGCTAGAACTTCCAATACTATGTTGAATAGGAGTGGTGAGAGATGGCATCCTTGTCTAGTGCCTGATTTCAAAGGAAATTCTTCCAGCTTTTGCCCATTCAGTATGATTTTGGCTGTAGGTTTGTCATATATAGCTTTTATCATTTTATGATACGTTCTGTCGATACCTAGTTTATTGAGAATTTTTAGCATGAAGTGCTGTGGAATTTTATCGAAGGCCTTCTCTGCATCTATTGAGATAATCATCTGAAAGAAACACTAAACATGGAAAGGAACAAGTACCAGTTACTGCAAAAGCAAACCAGTTGGCAAAGATCAAAAATGCAATGAAGACAATGAGTCAACTAATGGGAAAGAAAACCAGCCAGTAACAAGATGGCAGGATCAAATTCACACATAGCAATATTAACATTGAATGTAAATGGCCTAAACTCCCCAATCAAAAGACACAGACTGGCAAACTGGATAAAAAGTCAGAGCCCATTGGTGTGCTGTATTCAGGAAACCCATCTCACATACAAAGACACACACAGACTCAAAATAAAGTGATGGAAGAAGATTTACCAAGCAAATGGAGAACAAAAAAAGCAGAGGTTGCAGTCCTAAGTCTCTGATAAAATGGACTTCAAACCAACAAAGATCAAGAGAGACAATGAAGGACACTACATAATGGTAAAAAGTATCAATCCTACAGGAAGAGCTAACTATCCTAAATATATACACCCCCAACACAGGAGCACCCAGATACATAAAGCAAGTTTTTAACAATCTAAAACGAGATTTAGACTCCCACACAATAATAGTGGGAGACTTCAACACTCCACTGTCAATATTAGACAGAAAATTAACAAGGATATCCAGGACTTGAATGCAGAGCTGGACCAAGCAGACCTAATAGCCATATAGCCAACTCTCCATCCCAAGTCCACAGAATATACATTTTTCTCAGCACCGCATTGCACTTACTCTAAAATTGACCACATCATTGGAAGCAAATCACTCCTCAGCAAATGCAAAAGAACAGAAATCATAACAGTCTATCAGACCACAGCACAATCAGGCAAGAACTCAGGGTCAAGAAACACACTCAAACCTGCACAACCACTTGGAAACTGAACAACTTTCTTCTGTGTGTCGACTGGATAAACAATGAAATGAAGGCAGAAATAAAGATGTTCTTCAAAGCCAACCAGAATGAAGACACAACTTACTAGAATCTCTGGGACACCTGTAAAGCAGTGTTGAGAGGGCAATTTATAGCAATAAATGCCCACCAGAGAATAGAGGAAAGATCTAAAATTGACACCCTATCATCAAAATTGAAAGAGCTAGAGGAGCAAGATCAAAAAAACTCAAAAGCTAGCAGAAGACAAAAAAATGACTAAGATCAGAGCAGAACTAAAGGAGATAGACACACAAAAAACCCTTCAAAAAATAAACAAATCCAGGAGTTGGTTTTTTGAAAAGATCAACAAAATAGATCTCTAGCCAGATTAATAAAAAAGAAAAGGGAGAAGAATCAAATAGATGCAATAAAAAATGATAAAGGGGATGTCACCACTGATCCCACAGAAATACAAACCACCATCAGAGATTACTACAAACAGCTCTACTCACATAAACCAGTAAACCAGGAAGAAATGGATAAATTCCTAGATACTTGTACTCTACCAAGACTAAACCAGGAGGAAGTTGAAACCCTGAATAGACCAACAACAAGGGCTGAAGTAGAGGCAGCAATCAATAGCCTACCAACCAAAAAAAGTCCAGGTCCAGACAGGTTCACAGCCGACTTCTACCAGATGTACAAAGAGGAGCTGGTTCCATTCCTTCTGAAACTGTATCAAACAATACAAAAGGAGGGAATCCTCCCTAACTCATGAGACCAACATCATCCTGATACCAAAACCAGGCAGGGACTCAACTAAAAAAGAAAACTTCAAGCCAATATCCATGATGAACATCGACGCAAAAATCTTCAATAAAATACTGGCAAACAGATAGCAACAGCACATGAAGCAGCTTATCCATCACGACCAAGTAGGCTCTATCCCGGGGATGCAAGGCTGGTTCAACATACACAAATCTGTAAATGTAATCCATCACGTAAATGGAACCAAAAACAAAAGCTAAGTTTTTTTTCCACAAGTCTAATTGTCCCACTGGGCAATTAGGATCTCATATTAACTTCCGAGGTTGAAGGGACGTAGGAAAGCCCAGAACCAATTCCATTCTCCCCACACAGCAGAGTTAGTCTCCAATGAAAAGCCAAAGGATTCATGATAAAAGGATAATCCACAAGAAAAATCACCTTGCTCAACTGCAAAAGGCAGTTCACTGAAGTCATGAAGATGAAAACAGAGAGGCTATTTAAAAACCTCTCTTCACAGAAACATAATTTTAGGAGCAACTCACTTTACAGCTAGCGTAACTAAGACTGGGAGAAAGGATATAGCTTATCTTCCTACATGGGTATTTGGTCCAAAGACCCAGCGTTCCTGTAACGTGGATTCATTTTTCTCTTCCTGGCAGCATTTCCAGGTGTGGAAGGACTAAAATAACACAGGCCACTATTTTTTATTTTAACATTCTTCTTTAACTAAAACTACTGATGTCTTCTTCCTGCAACAGGATTTTGGTGGAACGCCTGCTTCTCTGCATTTTCTAGCTTATTTCATTTTATGCCAGATATGTGACATTATCCAGATACTTGTTTTGTTATTTAAAATGGAATAGTAGTATGCCAGAGTTTCTCCCACAAGTCAGCAAAAAATAATAACAACAACAGTTTTGCTCAAGGGATGTTAAATAGCAGAGTACCTCACTGCTATGAAGATTTTATTACTTTTTACTTTTTTTTTTAACTTAACATTGGCACTAAGTATTAAAAGCTCTACTAATTTGACTCTAATCACCAGCAGGGTTGGTCTATTTCTGGAGCTCCAAGACCCTGCAAGGTAAAGCCTCTCACATCAGGAGCTTAGACTCCCTTCTACAACATCTTACTAAAAAGGGGAGTAACAACGAGAGAATTTCAAACTAGTCTCTGCCCAGAGATTGACAGCAACAACATCAGCCTGAAAAGAACTGCTGAGAGCACACAGACACAGGGAGGGGAGCATCACACACTGGGGTCTGTTGTGGGGGAATAGGGGAGGGACAGCGAGGGGTAGGGAGGTTGGGGAGGGATAACATGGGAAGAAATGCCAGATATAGACGACGGCGGGATGGAGGCAGCAAACCATATTGCCGTGTATGTACCTATGCAACAATCCTGCATGTTCTGCACATGTACCCCAGAACCTAAAGTGCTATAATATATATATATGAACTCCTGAGAGATTCTGGTGCAATAGCTGGCATAAAAGAGCAACCACATTCCCTAAAAGGACTGTTCTGTTGCACTCCCCACCCACAACCTCCACCTCCCATTTTCCAAATCAACATTTCCCCAAAGTAAAAGGGACTTACCCTACTATTACTATAACAAAATCCAGTAAATTCCATCCATTCCTAACATAAGCATTAGGATGTAGCAATAATCCATACGCTATAATCTTCAAAAATGTCTCGACTGTAAAAATAATCAGGAAGGCATATTCTACTTTTTCCTGTGGAGAAAAACAAAGAAACATGCCAAAAAAAGTAGGGGAGGAAGAGGAGACAGAAAAAGGAGCAGAGATTAGAATCAACATCTTACACATATAAGCATTTTCCTCCAAGCAAAGTTTTATTATGGGAAACGCAACAATTACACTGCCCCTGGGCCAGGAAGGCATTTACATTTTAACACTGAATTTCTCATAAGCAACTAAGTGCACAACACTTTTCGTTCCAGGCTGCATGACTGCATTTTGCCACCTGCCCCGATGCGTGTGCAATGAGTCTGCCTAGGATGTAATGGGCATGTTTGTTATTTGCACACATTTGCAAAATGCAGCATGTTTTCCTCTTGAGGTTGCCAAATCAGGCCCAGAAAAGCACAAGGGTACAACAGGGATTCCAACAGTGGCTTTGAACAGAATGTCCTCCGGAAGAAATGAAGATGCATCTGTTTTGACCCTCTCTTCCACTTGGGTTTATGTCTGACTTCGAAGTCAGAGTCAGCTTTGTCACTGAGCAGCAAGGTGACCTTGGCCAAGTCCCTCCCCTCCTCTGGACATAAGTTTCTGCATCCCCACAGTAAGGGAAGAGAATTCAGGATGGCAAACACCCTGCCTGCTTACTGGCATGCCACCTCTACTGGCTGACCTTGTGACAGGTCACCATGTACTTTCCCAGGAAACCTGGGTTCAGCATCTGACCCTTTCTCTTGTATCTGTCCCAGCAGCCATGCCCATCTGACTGCCACAGACCTCACAGGTACTGCCCATGAGCTAAATGACTATTAAAACCTTTCCAGTTCCAATCCATGCAACTCCATGAGTTGTAGAAAACGTATCAATCAGCAAGTCTAAAAACTGTCTCTTTTCTCTTTTATAAATGTTTTCTTTATATGGCTTTAGTTTCACTAGAAATAGGGACGGACAGAGATGTGTGTAATTAACTTTCCAAGAGGCATCCCCAGACATGAAGCTACTTAAAGTAACATCAGTAACTGTAACTTTTCAATATAAAATATAAAGTCCTATACTAAAATGAATGAGACCTGAAAAATTACCAACATCTCAGAGAAATGGAAGTCATGAAATTCACTCATTAAAATGCTTAGTGCAAGAAGTCAAATAAGGCTCACGAAACACTTATGTGGACACCACTTCTAAATGACAGGCACTGTACCAGGAGCCAGAAAAATGACCCCACTATGGGACCTATCATTTAGTCTGCTGTGTGTGTGTGTGTGGAGGGGAGGGGGTGCAGAGGGGGAAGTTTCGAATGTACACACAGAGAATTTCTTGCTGTCCAGATTCCCCGTCACCTGGTCCCCTGCCACATCCCCCAGGGGAGTGCTCCCTCAGGATGCAGGCGGGGCGTGGCTGTTGGAGGAAACAATGGCTGGCCCGCTCACACCACTATGGTATTCTGAGGAGCAGGGACCAGCGTTGCCACTGGATAGGGAGAAAGATCCAGGAAGGCCTCAACGAGGCTGTAACTTTAACTCTGAAAGCTCAAAGAAAAAGGGACTCTGTTACTTTAGCCAGAGGCAAAAATCCCTGAAAATGCCAACCCACTGTGCTCACATGAGACCCTGACCACCAAACGCAGATTGTCAATATGCTTGAGACTTAAGAGTTCTAAGGGAACCAGAGAAGCTAAAAACAGCACACTGATTTTACAATTCATCCCTTTTTATCCTTGCTGCTTTATTTACTAGGCCAGACAGGAAAAAAAAAAAAAAAAAAAAGCTTTTGCTGCCATCAATATTCATAGCAGTTACATCCCTACGTCAAGACAGTACACTATACTTCACAGCAGAAAAACAAGGCAGAGAACAGACAGTACACCTCCCAAACACAGCTTGTTTTTTCTCTTTGGTTTTTATTTAGAAGTAATTTTGCCACAATAACACAAGGGCCATTAGTGTAAATGAATTGTTTAACGTTCTTTTTCCTTCTCCTTTGCCCTCCCCCCGCTTCTTTTTAAAGAATTTGGTTTCTCTTTCCAAAATCCTTAGTGAATGATTTGATGGAACTCTTTATAGGAAACACAAACCTCCTTTAATGCAATTCTTTATTACAGAGATTCTACCATGTGCCAACTGAACAACTGCAGCTTGGAGGGCAGGCAGACCAGTTTATCTAGAAGCCAGTGTCATCCTGGTCCTCAATCCTGCCACTAAAAAGGAATCCCATGAAACAGGTATCGCTTCACATTCAACAAACTATTATTTTTAAATCTTGCAAAACATCATTCAGGGGAAGTGGGATAACTATTTGCTTTACAAAATGATTGTTCATTTGAGAAAAGAATGTTGAATTTGCAATTTGAAAAGGAAGCTAACAAGTCAGGTTCGTCACCAGGCAGGTGAGATGGGATGGTGGGCCCAGCCAAGGCAGCTGGCTAAGAGGTGACACACAGAAGACACTGAGTCTGTGGCCACAATGGATGGAAACACAAGGGAAGAAGCACTATCAAGGATGAGAGACGGATGGCAGAAGAAGGGGTCAGAAGGAATTCTCTAGAACAGACACGAAATGAGGCATCCCCAGTACAAAAGGCCTGAGCAGGAGCTGTATCTTAACAGCCCCTCACCAGGTTCAATAGAAAGAGTAAATGATTCCTGCATCTCATCCCCCACCGTGTGCCAGGCACTCAGTCACCTACCAGCAGGGATTTCTTCTCCCTGGCAGGAGATCCCGAGTGGGCAGGGCCTGCCAAACCTCCCCGTAGAAAACCACCACCAGAAACTACCCTATAGATGGACAGAAGTCTCCTACGAGAACGCAATCCACTAGAGAAACAAAGGCTCAAATCTAATTCTGAAACCCAAGGTATCTTCTTTAAACAGTGAAATTTCACCAACAGGACCGACTCTAAACCAAGTCTCTAAACTAGTTAATAATCTCCAAACCAGTTAATGCTATACAGCAACTTGAGAAATAAGAACTGTCAACTAGCAGGAGGTGGGAGATGCCAGAATCCTTTATTAGACTTGGTACTGTCCTTTCCTATTTTAAGAATCCTCTTAAATAGGAAGAATCCTTATTAGTGTTGTGGTATGAATGCTTGTCCACCTGTTTAGCCATCTATTCCTGAGCACCTGCATCCTCCTCAGCAAAGCCAGATCCTTGTCCTTCCAGAGTTCCCAAGCTACTGTCAAAAGGTGAATGAAGGCTTAATGCCTCCAGCTAAGAGTCACTTCTCTGTTCTGCTCTTCCACCCACGTGGCCCAAGACATTGGTAAGGCTTTCTGGATTACATCCTGCCAGAAGTCCCCCTCTCCCACTGACACCTTCTATCCCTTCTATGCCCTGCCAGTGCCCTGTGATCCTGGGTTCCCTACTGAAAGGGACCCTCTCTTTCTGTCTTTAACTCTAGCATCTAGGTGTATATCAGACATGTGTAAGGTATTCATAGGTGCTACTAGAAAGCAGAGGAGAAAAACAAAATGAAGGAATACAGCTATAGATCTAGACATGTAGGGGCTACTGCAGCATGAGGTTTTGTGATCCTAGCATATGTATTTAAAAAAAAAAAACAGTATATGTATGTATGTTTCTAAGTTACCATTAACCCTTTTTAATCTTCTTCTTCAAGATGAGGTTTCACCATGTTGGCCAGGCTGGTCTCGAACTCCTGACCTCAAGTGATCTGCCCACCTTGGCCTCCCAAAGTACTGGGATTACAGGCATGAGCCACCACGCGCAGCCAAACCCTTTTTTAGAACAAGCCTGAAATAAACGGTCAAACTGCTGAAACAACAGCTGATCTCAGCATCTCACCTGGCCTCCCCTGCTATCCCAACCTGTAGCTCTTTGGTTAAGGACCTCATCCTTTCATCTTTCAACTTTCCCACTGCTTCTTCCAACTGTCCCACCTCTCCTCCGTAAGAGCGCTTCACCCCAAGTCATGGGCCAACCTGCTCCCTCCCACACATGCCAGCCGTCTTCCCACCTCCATGTCTTTGCCCTCCCTGCTTTACCCACCTAGAGTGTCTGCCCTCTTCTGATGAATGAGCATAGAGCTCTGTGATACAGGGCCAAAAATGCACCCAGTGTGGTTGAATGCAAAGAACACAGGGCCTGGAACCATATATCTGATTTCTGCTAGTCCCAGCTCAGCCACTGATTCATGCTGTGGCCCTGGGCCACGGTGGAACCATTCCACATCCTGTTCCTTTCTTTCTAAAATGGTCTTCCCATCCCCATTTCTCATCAGACTAAGCTCTGCTTGCCCTTCAAGGCTCATCTTAAATGACACTTCCTCAGCACAACCTCTACTGACCTCCCAGACAAAATTACAGCCTGCTGTTACATGCTGTCAAAGCCCATTATACTTCTTCACAGACCTAATTCACAATATAAATTTAAATTTTAAAAAATTATCTCTTTATCAGAGAGCCAAGAAATAAATCCAGGCATTTATGGTCAACAGATCTTTGACAGAGGTGCCAAGAACACATAGTGGGGAAAGAACAGTCTCTTCAATAACCGGTGTGGTAAAACTAGACATCCACATGCAGAGGAATGAAATCAGACCCTTACCTCACTCCATATACAAAAATCAGCTCAAAATGGATCAAAGACTTAAACATTAAGACCAAAAACAGTGAAAGTACTAGAGAAAAACAGAGTGAAAGATTCTTGAAATTAGTCAGGGCAAAGATTTCTTAGATATGAGCCCATAAGCACAGGAAACATAAGCAAAAATAAACAAATGGGACTACATCAAACTAAAATGCTTCCACACAACAAAGGGAAAACCATCAGAATAAAGAGACAACCTATGAAATGGGAGAAAATATTTTTAAACCATTCATTTGATAAAGGGTTAATATTAAAAATAGATAAGGAACTCAAACAACTCAATTGCAAGAAAACAATGTGATTTTACAATGGGCAAAGGACCTGAATGGACATTTCTCAAAAGAAGATATACAAATGAGCAACAGATACATGAAAAAGTACTCAACATCAATAATCATCATGGAAATATAAATTAAAACCACAATGAACCATCATCTCCCATTCATTAGAATGGCTATTTTCAAAAAGACAAGTGATAAGTGTTGGCAAAGATACAGAGAAGAGGGAAGCTTTATACACTGTTGGTAGGAATGTAAATTAGTACTGCCACTATGGAAAACAGTTATAGAGGGTCTTCAAAAAATTAAGAGTAGAAGTACCACATAAGGCAGTGATCCTACTTCTGAAAATGTATATACAAAGGAAATAAAATCAGTACAGGTATTGATCGACTTACGACCTATGCAACTTATGACCATTCAACTTTACGACCACAATCGCTAGCCACGACTGCTCCGCTGTAGATTTTTGGAAACACTACAACATTTTGATGTGTATCAAGAATATCGCTACCACCTGGGAGGCTGTGACAACAAAGTGCATGAATGGCATCTGGAAAAATTGTGTTAAGCACTATGTTAATGATTTTGACGGATTTGACAGTGAACATGAACTTGAAATGATTCGGGGGAAAAAAATAGTAAAACTCGCTAAAGACCTTTCTTTGGAGTGTGAAATGGAAGATGTCCAAGAGTTGCTAGACAAAGAATCCAGAGAACTTACAAATGAAGAGCTAATCGAACTGGAAGAAGAAAGAGTGGCGGAAGAAGAAAGAAGAGAAGCAGAGAAAGAAGAGGAGGATCCAGAAAGAAAGTTCACCACTAAGGGATTATCAGACGGTTTATATTTACTGAATAAACTTCTTATACATTTCAAAGCAATGGACCTAAACATCGAACGATTTGCAAGGATTGAACGGATGGTGCACGATGTGTTTCGTCCGTTACCATGAAATTTATGAAGAAAAAAAGAAACATGCAATTCAAAGCTCACCATGTTTATGAAGAAACCAACTCCAGTAACCCCAACTGCTGCCTCAGATGATGACATCAATGATCCACAGCCAAGCACCAGGGGCCAATAAAATGTTTCGTACATGTTTATATACTTTGATATGTTTTGCAATTGGGAAAATGTTTCCTATGGTATTTTTTACATCTGTATTTTGTATTTTTGTGTGCACCTGTATTTTTTAATTTTGTATGTTTTGCAAATATTAAACCAGTTGTACTGGTAATGCAGTGTTTTACTTAAACCTGAAGAATGTAAAAATAAGAAACAAAATGGCGTAGAGATGATACAAATGGCATAAAATGAACAAAGAAAATTATGATATATAATAGTAAAAGAAAATTATAAGATAAAATATGACAAAGATTTTTATAACATCATTTCACAGTACTGTACATATAGCCTACTCAACTTACGACCAAATCGTGTTACGACTGGTCTGCTGGAACCAATCATGGTCGTAAGTCGAGCACTAGCTGTATGTCAAAGAAATATCTGCCACTCCCATGTTCTTTATAACATTATTTACAATAGCTAAGACATGGAATTGGCCTCCATGTTCATCAGTGGATGAATGGGTAAAGAAAATGTGGTATAACACAATGAAATACTATTCAGCCTTTAAAAAGAAGGAAATCTTATTGCGATAACACGGGTGAACCTAGAGGACACTATGCTAAGTTAAATAAGCCAAGCACAGAAAGGTAAATACTGCAAGACCTCACTTACATGTGCAGTCTAAAAAAGTTGAACTCACAGAAGTAGAGAGAAGAATGATGGTTGCCAGAGGTGGGAGTCAGGGAGACTGGGGAGATGCTGATCAACGTATACACAATTTCCAAGTATACAACAGTCAGAGTAAGTTGAGGAGATCTATTGTACGACACAGTGGCTATAGTTACAACAATGGATTGTATATTTGGAAAATTGCTAAGAGTATATTTTAAATGTTCTCACCACAAAAAAAAAAAATAAACATGTGAGGTAACAGATATGTTAATTAGCTTAATATAGCCATTCCACAGCATATGCATATATCAAAACATCATGTTGTGCACCCTAATTATGTAGCTATTTGTCAATCTTTAAAAATTCCTCTTTAATATTTATCTCCCCCAATAAATTAACATTCCTTTAAGGCCAGAGATCATTTCCGTTTCATGCACCATTGCATTCCCAAGGCCTGTCACAAAAATAGATATTCAGCATTTATCAATGAATAAATAAATGGGCAAAATGAGAGGTTTTGACCAACTATTATTAAATGTCCCTTCTCGCTAAGAAGTTCTATGATACCAGGGCCTCCTCTGTTCTAGGAAAACGTCCATGAATAGATGTCAGGGAAAGGCTCAGCACAGCCACCTGCTCCCTCATCATGGCCCTCCCTTCTCTGGGCAAGGTGTTCCAACCAGAAAAAGAGCCTGAACAAAGGCAAGCTGTTCAGGGCGAATAGCAGTCCACGTGGCTGGAGCACAAGGTGTGAGAACAGGTGGGAAGGGGAGGGAGAGGCCACAGGAACACATTGGAGGGCAGACACAAAGGGCCCCAGGAGCCACCGAACGGGGGTTTGGTCTCCTTTTCTCATGTGTGAAATGAATAGACTAAATCAGATGATCTCTTCCAGCTGGAAAACAACAATTGTCTATGACCTGACAAGCTAAGTCCAAGCACAGGCTCCACAGGGGGGCTCTGTGAGGACCCAGAGCCCCGGGGGAAGAACTGAACAAGCAAGTGCAGGAAGAACTGAGAGCAGTGGCTGCCTTTTCAACTGGCTGAGTCCCTTGAGGCCACTGTGCACATTCAGGCTGGGCTTGCTGAGACACGCTCTCATTCACCACCCTCCACGTTTCAGGAAGTGACCCAGAGGAGCCGCAGAGCTATTGCACAGCTTCTACAAGCTGATTCAACCTCTAGGTAAACTTTGGTGGGTAGGCCACAGGAGGCTGCTGGGCAGGCAGGCCTCAGCTCAGAGATGCTTGGTTGCAAACAGAGGTCATTTATCCCCTGCAGGTATTAATAAAGTATGCACTTAGAGGAACTCCGATGGGTACTTTAACGCCACATTTACATCAAGAAACTGGCTACAATGGTCAGTTTGCCTTCATTTTTCTTCATCTTTGGTTTAAAAGTACAAATTTTATGTGACATGTGTGTCCCCAAGTCTAATGTTAGTCTTGACAGCTGTGTTGCTATTTGAGACATTCACCCCTTTTCAGTTCCTTCATCCATAAAACAGGGACAATCATTCCTGCTTTGCCTTGCCCACCAGGGTTATGGTAAAGCCAGATTAAGTAACAAGCGGGGTAGAGCTGTGCAAACTATAAAGCACCTCACAACAAAAGGCTCGCCCTGACCAAGGACAGGCAAGACAGCTCCCCAACCTGTGAATGCACTTCTCCCTGTGGATGCAGTCTCTCTGAATAGGTTTCTCTCAAGATCCCATGATGGTCCAGGGACCCCACAATTGCCCAGATGGGGTGAGGCCCCTGCCCAAGATGCTGTCTAGAATGTGCCCAGGGATGACAAATGGAGGTGGTCAGCAGGGTGGCCTGGTGGACCACTGTCTGGAGCCCAGCTTCAAGGACACGAGGTCTGTGGGAAGAGGGTGGCAGCATGCCTGGGGCGGCAGAGGCTGGCAGGGAGCTCTCCTCCTCCCCCGCAGAGCAAAGGTAGCGTCTGCTTTGCTGCCAAGACTAGAACAGTTAGCCTGGATGGTAACGATGTTTGTAATGACGGCCTTGCCACCCAGCAAAACTCCAAGGGTAACAGCACCCTGACCTTCTCCCAGGAACTGCTCCATTCCCGCTCTCAGCCCAGGGGCACTAGGAGTTGGCATGTAGCCAAGGTTATTGGTCCGGGGATAGGCATATGCCCCAACCCACACCAACCAGGCCCAAGGAGGGCAAGTCAGGGGCTTTCCCTGCAGCAACTAAGTAAGGAGTTCTGTTGTTGGCTGGATTCAGCCCTGAGAGGCCACAAGCCTAGAGATGCCAGGGGGACATCGAGATGAAGAGCTAACACTAAGGGAAGCCAGGCCAAAAAATGAAGAGAAAGTGTGCCAGCCAGCCAGCAAAACTCAGAAGCACACACCTGGCCTTGATGCCACTGTATGCACCCCTGGATCAAGTTGGGCCTGCAGTTAAAAATTCCCTTCCCTCCCCTCCCCATTTGGGCTTTGCAGTTATAAAAGCCACTAATGTAAGCCAGTTTGGGTTCAGTTTTTGTCACTTGCAAATGAAGGAGTCCCAGCTAAATATTAATACAATGGGGGGCAGACGGGGGTTCTAGGATCATTCCACATCTATAAAATGTTGAGCTATCTGAGAGAGAATCTTCAGTAGCTCCTCATTTCTCAAGAAACAACTTCTTTGAGGATTTGCTCTGACGACTCACAGGCCCAGCAGTGGTTCCCTATACACAGGACCTCCGGGCCTATAAGTCACTGCCTCTGGGAAGTCTCCTAGGCTCAGCTTTACAAATTCACTCCTTCAATCTTGCCCATTCTCTGTTGCCATCTTCAGTTTCAAGTGGTTTCCTGTGCTCTGCAAACTCTTGTAAACTCAATGCTTCAGACTTGCCTTGCTTCCCATCCTGTGCATCCCAGGGACATGGACTCTGAGCTCCTTTGGCAGAGGGTACATTCTACGCCTGGCAGCCTTCACACCCAGCTTCGCCTCTAAGGCACTGCCCACTTCCACCCCATCTCACCTGGTAGTTCAGGGACCCTATTTCGGTTTTATTCAACACCATTCACTGGGTATCTGTTCCACAGCAGACACGATCCTGAGCATCAGGGATTCAAAGATGACTAAAATACTGTTCATGTCCTCAAGGAGGATGGCAGATAATATATAAACGTTTCAGGACAGCAGAAGACAAAATCCAAGCTCAGAGTACTAGGAGTCTCCTTTGGGCCGGAGAGGATGGAGCATCTAATAGTGTCCGGAGCATTTGGGAAAGCTTCTTGAGAAGCATGGGACTGCATCACATCTAAATTCCTCCATCTGGCATCCCCGAGGACCTCTGCGATCTGTCTACACTCAGCCTACCAACAACCAACTGATGTCTGTCTTGGCTCCAGCGAGGACAGCTCCCCTGCCCCACCTGATACTCCTTCCTCAGCCACGCATCTCCAGTCCCTCAGCTCCCACAATGGCCCGCATATCTGCATACTCACTGGAAGGTATGATCTTCACGGCTGCTCTTCTCCAAGACTGAAAGCACTTCTGTTTGTCTAAATCCTGCTTCAACCTTTAAGGGAAGACTAAGGAGTTTCATTTCCTCTGAGCATCATTTCCCCTCCGACTTTTGAAAGCCTAACGTACTTAGCAGGTGAACCAAAGATCACCACATGCCTGCTGCCTCTGCCCACCGCCCTGCACCATAGCAGACATCCCCACTGGTCATCAGGCAGCACTCTTCCTCCCTCCTGGCACCCTGAGGCAGTGTCACATGTTGCGTCACTCAGGCATCACCCACTGGGTGGAGCTGGCATCCAAGTTGAAACTGTTTGCCACCCAGAGCTAAAAATTACACCGCATGTTTGACAGGTGATCATGAAAGTAACTCACATTGGCCAGGCACAGTTGCTCACACCTGTAATCCCAGCACTTTGGGAGGTCAAAGCAGGTGGATCACATGGTCAAGAGATCAAGCGATTCTGGCCAAGAAGGTGAAACTCTGTCTCTACTAAAAATAGAAAAATTAGCCGGGCGTGATGGCATATGCCTGTAGTTCCAGCTACCCAGGAGGTTGAGGCAGAAGAATCACTTGAACCTAGGAGGTGGAGGTTGCAGTGAGCCGAGATTGCACCACTGCACTGCAGCCTGGTGACAGAGTGGAA
>NW_016107315.1:551887-568858 GCF_001604975.1 Cebus imitator
AAAAAAAAAAAAACTAAAACAGTAACTCATATCAATAAACACTTGAGAACCAACCAACTATGCACAAGAGCAGAGACGGGTTGGGAAGGTGAACCTACTGATACATTGTCTTATATCATTTGCAGTTTGTGCCTTGAGGATGAGAATCATTCCATCTACCTCTGCAGAATCCCCTCACAGTACCAAAGCAGAGGACTGGGCACTTCACCTCAGCAGATTCCAAGAACCCATCATCTACACAAAAAGAAAACCAGAGGAATGATCGCAGGCCACACTTCTCAGCACCTGGGCCAGCCAACTTGTCTTAGTTGTGACACCCAGGCCAGAATCCCATTGACCCCCTCCTAGTTGGAGTTGCAGAGTTATACTTTCTTTCTAAGCCAAGTCAGGCCTTTGCATCCCATCCCAATGGCTCAGGTAAAATTGGATGGCAATGGGAACATGCCCTACATGGGCTGATCAAAGTTAAGTACTATCTACCTGGGAATCTATGGCATTCAGGTCAACCCTCCAATATGTCTACCTCCTTTGCCAAAAAGTTAGAAATGACGGCTGGGTGTGGTGGCTCATGCCTGTAAGCCCAGCACTCTGGGAGGCCAAGGTGGATGGATCACCTGAGGTCAGGAGTTGGAGACCAGCCTGCCAACATGGTGAAATCCTATCTCTACTAAAAATATAAAAATTAGCTGAGCATGGTGGCATGTGCCTGTAATCCCAACTACTCGGGAGGCTGAGGCATGAGAATTGCTTGAACCCAGGAGGCAGAGGTTGCAATGAGCTGAGATCATGCCGCTGCACTCCAGCCTGGGCAATAGAGCAAGACTCTGTGGAAAAAAAAAAAGAAATGAATGAACATTTCACAATGGCAGGAACTGGTAAGTTTAAAATGGAACACTTTCATTTTGACCAGAAAGCAGTCATTCCTTTTCTCCATTAACAGAGATAAAGAAAAGCTTTTCAAATCTGTATATGGTTAAATTAACTGACATCTTCGTTAAAAATGAAATCTCAGCCGGGCACAGTGGCTCACGCCTGTAATCCCAACACTTTGGGAGGCTGAGGCAGGTGAATTGCTTGAGGTCAGGAGTTCGAGACCAACTTTGCCAACATGGTGAAACTGCATCTCTACTAAAAATACAAAAAATTAGCCGGGCGTGGTGGTGCATGCCTATAGTTCCAGCTACTCAGGAGGCTGAGGCAAGAGAATTGCTTGAACCCAGGAGCGGAGGTTGCAGTGAGCTGAGGCTGTACCACTGCACTGCAGCCTGGGTGATAAAGCAAGACTCCCTCTCTAAATAAATAAATAATATACATATATATATTTTTTCCAACATGTCTCAGATGACATATATGTGTGCCTAGGAGTTACAACCTATTTATTACTGCTAACATTAAAAAAAAAAGTTGAAAAACACAACTCTATAAACCAATAAACTGTAGCCACCCCTGGACACCAATGGTGATTAATATTAACTCTTGCTCTCACGCTCACTCATATATACTCTCTCCCTCTACCACATACACATCCACAAAAACCCTTAAAAGGTACTTAAAGAACCTATAACTGTATGTAGAGTCAAACACCTAAGAAGCAAACCCAATGGTCAGAAAGAGCTACCCCAGGAAGTGATGGGGATGGAGGCCCATTTCCAGTGGCCAGTTTCCAGAGCAAGAACAGATTCTCCAGGTAAGGAAACAGAGATTCAGGCAGGGTTGGGCAGAGAGTTTCCTGCCTGTCCTGAGATATCAAATGGGGCTATTTTGGGAGGCAGTGATCTCTAGGATTATCTGACAAAGAAGAGAGGAGAATGGGTGGAACCAGGTTGCAAGTTTACATGGGAAGGAAGAATGCCCGTTCTTGCAATGGAGCATGATAGCAGAAGGCAGGATGGAGTAGGAAAAAGCACCAAACTGAAGAATACGACTCACAAATCCAGAGTGCCCAAATCGGAAGGCACGCCAGAGATCCAACAGCACTGTCTTCTGAGAGCTGGAGAGGCTGAAACCCAGAGAGAGAAAGGGCAGCCCCTGCAGTTGGAGCACCTGCAGGCAGGAAAAGCTTCAAACACCTGAGAGCTGGACAGAAAAAAAAGGGGAGGCGCCCAGCAAACTTTAAGCACCTCACAAGCCACCCATCTCCCCTGACCCCCTCCAAATCCAGATAGGAAATGGCTCTTTAAAAAAACAATACAAAATACCTGACTGGGACA
Organism: Cebus imitator; assembly: GCF_001604975.1. Lineage (NCBI taxonomy): Eukaryota > Metazoa > Chordata > Mammalia > Primates > Cebidae > Cebus > Cebus imitator. Next base: position 554,098 of record NW_016107315.1, read on the forward strand.
AGAAGTAAAATGACAGCCCACCCACCAGTACCCCTTCCCCACCCAAAGCCTGGGGCTGCAGGTCAGACAGAAGAGAAGCAGGGCAGGGCAGCATGAGGAATGTGAAGTCCTGGGCCAGACTTGTTCCCACCCAAGTCTGCAGTCTGTAGGCCCAGGAGGGTCCACAGAAACTGTGCGTCACGTGCATCCTCCGGCGGGTATGGGGGCTGCTTGCAGTCAGGTGCACACACACCTCTTAGCTAAAACAGGGCTGTCAGAATAAAAGACACCTGTAACTCACAGGGTGAAATTGGGGAAGGGTTCCCTCTCTAGCTTCTTTGTGGCAAAGGTGGTCAATAAAGGATAAAAGCCCTTTGTTCTTTGAGCAGGGTCTACAGAGCCTGAGGCTGTAATTTTTTCTTTTTTTTTTTTCAGATCCGATTATTCCCATTTTAAGAGGCTGTAATTTTTGATGCATGTTTTTGTATCCTTATCCACTAAATGAGATGAATTCTTCCCTCAGCGTTCTTGAGACAGTGAAGAGATCTCCCAAAATGAAAATCTTTTAAGGAAGCCCAAGACTGCCTGCCCTCCAGACAGCCATGAGGATGATGAAGAGCAGTCCAATTTCTGGCTCTGCCCTTCTCCAGCCCTGTGGCCCTGGGCAAAGCCCTGAACATCTCCAAGCAGTGGTCTCCTCATTGTCTCAATGGGCACAACAGCACCAACCTTCTGGAAGTGAGGATTGATGCTGATGGTGGGAATGCCTGGCACATGGTTTGTGCTCAGCGCCTGCTGTCACTGCGCTGCTTGTGTTGTGACTGGTACACAGAGGGGTCTCCATGAGCTCTCACAAAGGGGTACCTCTTAAAAACCAAGGGCTGGAGAGGTCTAGGAAGTTGAGACCTCCTGCTCAGCTTCACTTTACATTCCCATAATGCGAAGGACCAAGGGGACACACCACCAAGCAGGCACACACACACACACACACACACCCATTAGTAGAAACAGTATTCAAGACTCAGAAAATGCCAGCAAAATCCTATACAAAAACAAGCACCTCGAAATCACAGCCGTGGAAGTCCTGTTGGTCAGCTGAAAGCTCAAAACCACATCTGTCCTGTTAAATTCAGGTACAGGCAGATGTTTTAATGGTTTCATAATTATTGAGAACAATCATCATTTTAATAATGATTCATGTTAGAGAAGGCAACAGGCTTCATCACCATTGCCTCAATTCAAAATTCATTAACACTCTGTAACCAACTGAAATCATTACATTTGAGTCCTATACTTCATCAACTTATCTTCTAAGGGGATTGTCAAGCTACTTGATATCTATAGCCTGTATTTTAAAGCTGACTTTCTATGTCAGTATAGTTCACCGTCCATAGTTACTCCCTATAAACTGAGGCACACTCAAATCACCTTGAGAATCTGAACATGAAGGGCCCACGAAAGCTTAACCAGCTAAATAGACGCTATTTTCTAAACGTCTAGGTTTATTATTTATAAAACATCCTAGTGAGACAAAATGGAGCAAACAAATATAGGTCTTTCTTTAATTACAGTAACATTGGTGAATCAGATCTCAAATGTCTGGAAATTACTACTTTCTACAACTTGTGATTCTGCTCAAAGCCAAACTTAAAAAACCCAAATCTAGAACAAATAGCTTAACTATATCATCTAGTCTTACACTTTTTACAAGCCAGGCCTATCAGGGTACAGATATGGGACAGGATTACCTCTGATGACCAGTAAGGAGCAAATAGGTAGGTTCTGAAAAGCATCTCTGTGGAGCTGACACTCTCCTAGTTTCCTACTAACTTTTTAAAAACCAGACATCCAGGAAATCAAGAGACGGCAAGCTGAAATTGAGCTGGATGACTTCCTGGCTACCAGTTTGTCCTAAGCTGGAGAGCACAGTAAATATGGAAGCAATTTGGATTCAAAATCCCCACCTTGGGCAAGCACTCTGCGGTATTTTTGGTTTTGCTTTTTTTGAGACAGGGTCTCTGTCAACCAGGCTGGAGTGTAATGGTGCAATCTCAGCTCACTGCCACCTCTGCCTCCCAGGTTCCAGCAATTCTTCAGCCTCAGCCTCCCAAGTAGCTGGGAGCACAGGTATAAGCCACCAAGCCCAGCTATTTTTTTTTTTTTAATTTTGTAGAGATGGGGTTTTGCCATGTTGCCTAGGCTGGTCTTGAACTCCTGACCTCAAAACAATCCTCCCACCTCAGCCTCCCAAAGTGCTGGGATCACAGGCGTGAGCCACTACACCCAGCCTCCTGCCTTGGTCTGCTAACCAGTGAAAGCATTGTTAAAAGGAGTATGTGAGAAAATGTACAATGCTCAGCACATAGTATACACACAACAGTTGTTATTATACAGGCGTATCTCGTTTTATTGCACTTCACATTTTTTTGGGCTTCACAGACAATGCATTTTTTGTAAATTGAATGTCCATGGCAATACTGCATCAAGCAGGTCTATTAGTGCCATTTTTCTAGCAGTAAGTGCTCATTTTGTGTCTCTGTGTCACATTTTGGTAATTCTTGTGAGATATATATATATATATATATATATATATATATATATATATATTTTTTTTTTTTTTGGACAGTCTCTCTCTGTCACCCAGGCTGGAGTGCAGTGGTGTGATCTCAGCTCACTGCAACCTTCACCTCAGGGTTCAAGCGATTCTCCTGCCTTAGCCTCCCAAGTAGCTGGGATTACAGGTGCATGCCACTATGCCTAGCTAATTTTTTATATTTTCTGTATTTTTAGTAGAGACAGGATTTCGCCATGTTAGCCAGGATGGTCTCGATCTCCTGACCTTGTGATCCACCTGCCTCAGCCTCCCAAAGTGCTGGGATTATAGGTGTGAGTCGCCGGGCCCGGCCTCTCGTGATATTTCAAACTTTTTCATTATTACCGTATCTGGCATGATGATCTATGATCACTTATCCTTGATGCTACTATTGTAATTGTTCCTGGAGACACCACAAACTGTGCCCATAGAAGACTGTGAACTTAAATGATAAATGTGTGTGTTCTGACTGCTCCACCAACCGGCTGTTCCCCATCTCTCTCTCTCTGTCCTTGGGCTTCCATATTCCCTAAGACACAATTACACTGAAATTAGACCAATTAATAACCCTACAACAGCCTCTCAGTAGTCAAGTGAGAGGAAGAGTCACATGTCTCTCACTGTAAATCACAAACTAGAAATGATTAAGCTTAGTGAGGAAGCCATGTTCAAAGCAGAGACAGGCTGAAAGCCAGGCGTTTCGTACCAAACCAATAGCAAAGGTGTGAATGCGAAGCAAAAGTTCTTGAAGGAAATTAGAAGTGTTACTCCAGTGAACACACAAGAAAGTGAAACACCCTTATTGCTGACACAGAAAGTATTTTCAGGGTCTTGACAGAAGATCAACCCTTATGCCAACGTCTAATACAGAGCAAGGCCCTAACTCTCTTAAATTCTATAGAGGCTGAAGAAGCTGCAGAAGGAAAGTTGGAAGCTAGCGGAGCTTGGCTCATGAGTTTTAAGAAAAGCCGCTATCTCCATAACATACAAGTAAAAGGCAAAGCAGCAAGTGCTGATGAGGAAGCTGCAGCAAGTTCTCCAGAAGATCTAAGATCACTGGTGCAGGTGGTGACACTAAATGACAGATTTTCATGTAGATAAGACAGCCTTCTATTGGAAGATGATGTCATCGAGGATTTTTCTAGCTAGAGAGGGGAATGCCTGGCTTCAAAGCTTCAATGGACAGGCTGACTCTCTCTCATTAGGGGCTAAGGCACCTGGTGGCTTTAAGTTGAAGCCAATACTCCCTTATCATTCTGAAAATCCTAGGGACCTTAAGAATGATGCTAAATATGCTCTGCTTGTGCTCTATAAATGAACAGCAAAGCCTGAGTGATGGCGCCTCTGTTTATAGCACAGCTGACCAAACATTTCAAGCCCACTGTTGAAACCTACTGCTCAGAAAAAAACTCCTTTCAAAATAGTACTGCTCACTGACAATACACCTGATCACCCAAGAACTCTGATGGAGATCCACAAGGAGATGAATGTTTTCATGCCTGCTGATACAACATACATTCTGCAGCCCATGAATCAAGGAGTAATTTTGACTTCAAAAAGCCTTATGGTTTAAGGAATATGTTTTATAAGGCTCCAGCTGCCATAGATAGCAATCCCTCTAATGGATCTGGGCAAAGTAAATTGAAAACCTCTGGGAGGAATTCATCATTCTAGATGTCATTAAGAACATTTGTGATTCACTGAAGAAAGTCAATATTTCAATATTAGCAGGAGTTTGGAAGAAGTCGATTCCAACCCTCATGGATGACTTTGGGGGGTTCAAGACTTCACTGGAGGAAGGCACTGTAGACATGGTGGAAATAGCAAAGAATAAGGATCAGAAGTGAAGACTGAAGGTGGAAATGAATTGCTGCAATCTCATGATAAAACTTGAATGAATGAGCCGTTGCTGCTTATGGATGAAGAAAGAAAGTGGTTTCCTGATACGGAATCCACTCTTGGTGAAAATTGTTGAAATGAAACAGAGGGTTCAGAATATTACACAAAATGAGTTGATAAAGCAGTGGCAGGGTTTGAGAGGATTGACTCCGGTTTTGAGAGAAGTTCTACTGTGGGTAAAATGCAGTCAAAGAGCATCCCAGTCTACAGAGAAGTCTTTCATGAAAGGAAGAATCTATCAGTGTGGCAAACTTCCTTGTTGTTTTAAGAAATTGCCACAGCCACTCCAGCCTTCAGCAACCACTACTGTGACTGATCAGCAGCCATCAACACCAAAGCAAGACCCCTTACCAGCAAAAAGATTATGACATGCTGAAAGCTCAGATACCATTAGCATTTCTACTAATAAAGTATTTTCAATTGAAGTGTGTACATTTTTTAGACATAATGCTATTGGACACTTAACAGACTACAGCATAGTGTAGACATAACTTTCATATGCACTGGGAAACAAGAACATTTGTGTGACTCACTTTATTGCAAAAATATTTGCTTTATTGTGGTAGTCTGTAACAACAAAACCGTATCTCCAAGGTATGCCTGTTTGAGCCATTGAGGGTAGAAGCTCAGGTCTTGACCTATTTTCCAACACTGCAGAAGCTCTCCGATTTCCTTCTAACCAACTTGTCAGTTCAACTGGCATTCTTTGTTCCCTCTGGCTGAAAGGTAATGACTAATGCCCAAGCTATACTCAACTCTCATGACTTCTTGGTTAATTTCTAGAGAGCTTACACATTTTTGTTCCCCAAGAGTTGAGCTGTTTGCTCACCAGGAGTTGGTGGTTGGTTTCCAGTTTATGTCAGTTGGATTTGTAACTACCTAAATTAATTAAATACTGCCTTAATAATGATATATGAGTGCAAAAGAAAGTTGTTGCTTCCAAAACACCAGGCTGAATCCACTGGAAGTACTGGATAAGCAATGTGCTACATGTTTTATTGTTGAATCAGATATGAATGTGCAACAAAAAAGAAAGAAAAAACCATAGACATTTAAAATTGCTCTCAGCTTTCTTCTCCTGTATCTTTAAGTTCTTATTCTATCATTAAATAAGATGCAACTGGAAATTGTGGACACATTCTAGGTGTAGCCTGTGCAAGCAAGAAAGTGGATATACTGATCAGTAGATACATAATAATAAAAACAAAACCTGCGGCCCTACTTCATCAGACTGGCAAATAATTGTCTAGTCACATATTCCAGGTTAAAATAATCTTTCAAAGGTGCTATATCTTTTTAAACGGGCCTCCCTGTAACTGGCTTTTTAAAGCAACCAACCTATCAGGTCAAATATAAGGACAGGTGCTGCAGGAGGCCAGTGAGAGTCATCAGGGTTTACTTTGTCCTCAGTTTCCTCCTGAGGTCCAGCATTTAACCATGCTTGCCATGAGCCTGTCTCTAGAAACGGATGAGTGCAAATACACTGTCAGTGGGTAATGCAATATGTATTTAAATAAATATCACATTGTCCTTACAATGACTTTTGAATGCGCTGGCAGACCAAGTACCAAGTGCCATGATTTCTACATCGGGGCTCAAAGTGGCGACCTTTCTGAAGCTGCATGCTATGTCACCAACCTCTGTCTTCTTTGTGGGCCACTGTGGGGTGAAATGGTGTGTGGCAGCAGCAGCATTGTGCATTGGGGGAGAGAAAGGAAAGAAGGGAGGGAGAGAGAAAGTGTCAGTGCCAGGAAGACCTGCAATGTATCCCACACAGGGAATGAGGAGGGCATGCCGCGGCTCACAGAAATGTACAACTGGATAGAGCTCCCCAGAAAGTTTCCCCAGTGACAGACTGCTAACTCCTCCCCTTCACCACGACCTCATTTCAATGGTCAAGGATGCTTTCATTCTGTATTTTATCTTATGTTGGATACTCAGTTGCTGAATATCTGCTGTGGGTGAGGTAAACTGCATACATTCCCACAAACTGATCACTTTCTTAAGAGGAAACTGATGACCAGCGTAGGCTTCTGTCCTGGTTAGCATCAGCCAGAGAAGATGTGGTTTGGCAAGAAGGCAATCAGACAAGCAAAGCTACTGTCCTGAGCAAGATTCAACTCTCAGTGACAACTCAAAACTTGGTATTTCTCACTAGACCAGGGGTTGGTAAATTATGGCCTCCAGTCCACTGGCCCGGTTTTCATAAATAAAGCTTTACTGCCACACGACCATGCTCATTTGTTTGCTTATCTAAGGCTGCTTTTGCCCTATGGCAGCAGAGCTGAGTAGCTGTGACAGAAACCGTATAGCCTGCAAAGTCTGAAATATTTACTATTCAATTATTTACAGAAAAGGTTTGCTCCCTGCCCTGGACCTGTAGTGCTCATGAGATAGAATGCTCCTGGCTTTCACTTCTCTGCCAGAAAAAGAAAAAAGAATACCAGTGATTACCTAGCCTTGTTCCTTCTAAGATGAATGGTATAATATTTTTGCTTAACAGCTAAGATATGTGTGGAATACTAGCAGAAATCTTTGCAAACACAAACATTTTTACAAACAGGTTCTGACAGTTTTCCCCCACTGCTTCCTGTGGAAACTTGCAGGCACTGAAATGGCAGTGACTGCTGAGGCTTCTGAAAACACAAACATGCACAGTCACATATGGCGCTTGGCTTTGTCTGGAGGGACACACTGCAATTCAGAATTGCAGACACAAAAGAAACTGCTACTTAGAGATTTTTCTAAAGACCTTGAAGGACCTGATCCCTCATTATTCCCATAGCAGCTTTCAGTTTTTACTCTGTATTTAACCGAAGTTCCTACAAGACTATAAAAAACCCATAGCCACTGTGAAAATGAGTTAAAATAATAGTTTCTGCAAAATACTTTAAGTGCCATGGCATTCATCCTTTAGAACTGAGTTAGGGAGTACTATATAATTTGGTCTGTCAGCACTAATGTAAGCATACAGCAGATCCAGAACAGTGTGTGTTGACTCTCTAAGGTTTGGAAGATGGGGAGCCTATACTGGCCTTAAAGAAGACTTAACATCTGTCCTTCCACAAGAAGTTACCCTCATACTTTGATGACCACCACCACCACAGAGGAAACAGCAAAAGCACAGAAAGACAACCCAAATAAAAGGCACAGGGTCTGCATCTGACACTTGTGCTTACATGTGTATCTAAGGCATAGTAGTGTGGGTTAGGATATAATTCTTCATTCTGTACATAAAGGAGAGTTGGGTGAGTGCTTCCTGTCACCCAGGTATTAGAGAAGACAGGGCTCCCTGAGAGAACTGAATACCTCATTTTCTTTTTTTCTTTTCCTTTTTTCTTTCTGAGATGAAGTCTTACTCTACCACCCAGGCTGGAGTGCAATGGTGTGATCTCAGGGCACTGCAAGCTCCGCCTCCTGGGTTCAAGCAATTCTCCTACCTCAGCCTCAGTCTCCAGAGTAGCTGGAATTACAGGTACCCACCACCATGCCAGGCTAATTTTTGTATTTTTAATAGAAATGGGGTTTCACCATGTTGGCCAGGCTGGTCTTGAACTCCTGACCTCAGGTGATCTTCCTGCCTCAGCCTCTCAAAGTGCTGGGATTACAGGAATGAGTCACCGCACCCAGCCTAAATACTTCATTTTCTAAGAAACCAACAAATGGAACTAGACATCTCCCCAGCCCAGGGCTCACTAAGCCAACCCTTTATAATCAACCACCCCTTTCCAACCGCACCCCCCCCCCCGCCCAGCCACAGGCTAGTGAGGCTTGAGAGGGGACAGAGCATCAGCAGGTTGGCAGCCTTGCGGAGGAGGAGAAAAGCTAGAGGAAGGTCGCCTGCCTAGATCTAAGAAACAGGGACTCAGGAGAATCATAAAGAAACACATTTCCAAGATGGAGAAACTAGCACCTCAAACCCCAGGAAACTCTCAGCCCTGGCTACAATCCTGAACTGCTGCTCCACTCACCTCAGCTGGAACAGTCATCATGTCATGCTACCCTTTGACCTGGCAAAACCCATGAGCTTCCTACAAGTCAAGCGGACCTCACGGGGTGGCTAGGCTTGAGCTCTCTCTGGGATCTCACCCAAGGAGACTGGCCACCATTCAAGGTTACTCTAACAACCACAGGCTGTGCAGCAGGGATCAGAGTGGCTGAACCAGAGCCACTAGTCACTATTGGGACGTGTGAGGTCAGGAAGTCGCCACAGAACCTCAACAGGAATCTGCACATGGATGTCTGTCAGACGAAGGGTGCTGCCACCTGACCAGTTTCAGCTAGAGAAGCTGCAAAAACCAACCAGGAAAAAAACATACCCAGTGCCCAGTTAGGCAAAAAGGTACTTGCCCTTTACCCCTATCCCTCCACCTCTTTCTCACTAATGAAGGAATTAGAGCTGACAGAGTGTGGGGAGGTATGGGGAGCAGCCCAGGCCCCCTTACTCCAATGGCAGGGCAGGAGCAAGAAGGAGTCTTAAATCAGATGACAACACTGACGTTTTGTTAACTGAAAATGGGAGGTCTGCCCAAGATGTCATCTAGGAAAGGAAGAGGGAGATCCAACAGGTAAAAGCAGACATTTGAAACATACAACCATTTCATGTTATAATTCAAGATTCCTCAACTAATAAAATATAGACAGGTAAATTGAAGCTCAGTGAGAGGCAAGAACTGATCCAACATCACAAGCCACGATGGTGACTAAAGCTGAAACTAAAACCCCAATCACTTGTCTCCTCGTTTCCCTGCACAATGACACCTGAGTGTGACTTTATCCATGTTTGACTTCACAAAGAAAATCAGAAGGGCTGGCTCAGAGCCTCAGCTCAGGTTACAAGTCTTCCCTCTCCCAGGACGTTTCCTAAGAGCCTGCTTTCTCTCTCCATTTCCCCTCTCAGCCTTCCCCTCTCTCTGTTGCCCTCACATGTGCCAATACACATGGCACCTGTTATCCCCATCCCACAGGTCCCCTCTACCTGAGAGGTCCTGACTGCTACAACTGTATATAAAGCTAGGTTTGGGGCCAAACTTGGGTCTCAATCACAGTTCTCAGCTATTTCCAGATCAGTGTGACCAGGAAATGACTCTAGAGCAGGCTTTTCTGGAACCTGGCATCAGCCACCCCTCCTCTTCATACCTCTGACCATGAGGGGATGTGCCAGGGCAGCAAACTCAACCCGCCACACTACCCCAGTGGAGTCCAGAATCTGAATCACCTCTGAGGGGTCCCACTTTTAGTTAGGAAGTACAAAGGAAGGTACAAACTCTTCTCCAGAATTCTAGCAATTCTGTGCATTTCGTTGGCCAGTTTCCAGCTTCTAAGCTAATCTAAAGAAACCCAAAGCAGACCTACAGGTAAGACTCTCCTTTATCCCCACCCCAGCGTAATCTGTAAATTTTCTCAGATGTGCAACCCACTACATAATCCTCCTCCTCTGAAGGCAGAAAGTTGGACCACATGACCTCCATGGATTCTCAACTCCTTTCTGCACTGAATGCACTGAACCTCCATATACCCAACTGGACCACTCACCCAGCCACACGTTAGCAGGGAACCAGTCACCCACAATAGGACTTAATTTTCTTAATCAGTTACCAATCTGTAAATGAATATGAAGGTCAAATAGAAATCTGGGTGGTAGTGGATTATGGTTTCAGCAAATTCCTTTTGTCTACTCCCAACACAGCAAGGGCACTCAATAGTTAATAAACAAATGAACACATGTCCCCCTTCCTAAAAGTTGACTATATTACAAACTCATAGGGAAAGGGATGCTTGCAGGGTGGTATAGAGAATGATGTCACGAATGCTCCCAAATCCCAGAAGAGCACACCTTCCTAGGGGAGGGAACAGCACCACAGGGTCCTGAAGCAACCACACAGCTGAGAGTACCCGGCAGAGCAAACACAGGGTCTTCGAGGGAAGTGCCAGAGCCAAGAGGCATGATGCAGGCTGCTGGGAAGTCCGAACGTGACACATGTGAACCCTCGAGAGAAGGTGTGGGAGACACGGTGGGAATGCCTCCACCAACTCATTTTTAATTAGGTAGCTCTTCCAAAGGTAGTGGGGACAGGCTCTGTAGTCCGTCCCACCGGCATCAGCGCCAGTGCTCAGACCTAGTCACCCTCACTGCCCTTTGGTGCTCCTTCCAGGGCACACTCTTAATGTCAGGACCTCATGACCTGGCTGTGAATGAGATGTGGTCTTTGTTCAGAGATGCCCGGTACTCAGTATAGTCTAATGTACTGAGCTCTGCCTGCTGCCAGGGATTTGGAGACAGGTGGGCCCTCTTTATTCAGGGCTGAGAACAATGGGAAAAACATACAAGCTATCATGGTACCCCTTCCCTTAGCGTGCACACACAAACACAAACACACACTCTTCCCCTTTCATCCCCTCTCCCGCCCTTTATCAAATGTGGCAATTAATCAGCTTTCTTACATCCCTATTCTAACAATGCAATGTTAACTGCCACTGGAATGCTTTGGATTTCTTAGCGTTTCTCAGTATATCAACAGGGTATCCATCACTATTTGCCCCTATACAATCCCACGGATACTACCTGGACAAGTCCATTCCCAGGCCTATTATTTGGGGAACTCACCACCACTCACAGAAATTCTATTTCCAATTACCGTTTCTGTCACAGCCACAGCTCAAGAATTTGGGGGGGCAGCATATCATCAGAATTATGGTAATGCCATTAAGGGCTTGTTGGGATATAGCAGAGTGCCTCAATTGGAGTACTTCCCAAGTGAAGTGCCATATAATGGGAGGTAAATGCCAGGAAAACACGCCTTCCAGATGGGTGATTACAGCTAGGCTGGGGCTGGCAGGGAGAGGGATAGTAAAGGCCCCCCAAAACACTGCCTGGCTGGGAAAGACTCAGCACGACAGAAGGGGGTGGGACAGGCAAAGGCAAGCAGAGCCAACCTCACTAGCCAGAAGGGCTCAGGCTTGTGTTGTTTTCATTATCACGCACAACCTCACTAGCTAATGTGCTGAATTTCCTTTCTTCCATTTTTCCTTTCCTGTACTTATTATTACATAGATCAGCTCAAAAATTAGGTTCATTGCAAACAAAAATGAGAACAGTGTTGCTCTGACTTCATTCCAAGAAAACAAAAAAAAGGAATGAGTATTGATCTAATCTGTCTTCGGTTCATTCCACACTTCTCTACAGTGGTTTATAACTTCCCCTCCCCACTCAAAGGCTCGCCTGAATTTGCTAACTAGAACAATGTATCTGGCATTCCTGTCCAAAGCTCTCAAAGTTAACATGAACCACCATTTCCGCTCTTGTACACGGCATCCACCACTGCACTACAGGTGGGTAACTTTCATCAGAGGGAAGAAGATGATCGTGTTCATCTTTCATTCAAATTCTGTTGAAAAGCCAGAACTTTGTATGTTTTAAAATGTACTGCATCCTCCCCGATCACTAATTTCCCAATCTCCTTCTACTTATTGGTTCTTTGTTCTCCAAATTAACAGACAGTGAGGGCAATTCTAAAGCTACCCCAAACACTCAGCATTGAGGGAAACACTTTCAGGACGATAACAGTGGAAAGGGGAGAATCAGAGCTGTAGCGGGAAGATTAACTCAAAGGTATCTAGGTGATACAAATGAGTCAGAGAGGCTGAAAGTATTCTTCTGAATTTGATAAATCAGTTACATTGCAGAGGCTCCTGCAGTGAGTTTTAATGGAATTTTGAAGAAGATAAACAAAATAGCACTGCGTAACAAAGGGTAATAAATCATAATTATCTTCCCTTCATGCTACTGCAACTTGCATCCTCCACTTGAGTATATTTATTCCAACATGTATTACAAACATCTTCAGATTCACAGAAAAGCTACAAGCATGTTACAGCGAATACCCACAATTCCACTACCTAAATTATACAACTAGGATTTTCCTGTGCATGCTTTATCACATACCTTGTCATCCCTCAATCCATCCATCAATCCATCTTATTTTTAGATACATTTCCAAAGAAAGTGCAGACCTTTGTACACTTCACCCCCAAACCCATACACCTGCATGGTGCCATCTGAGTTTAAGATTTGGTTGAGTATTTTTTTTAAAGTAAAATATACACATTGAGAAATGCATAAATCTTAGGCGTGGCATTTAGTGAGTCTTGACAAACAGCACTTTCTCTTTTAAGAAAGGCTTCTTTCATTCAGCATAATGATGTTACCTCTAACAGTAGTTAATGCCTTTTTCTTGCTGAGCAGTATTCCATTGTATGAATATATCATAATTTGTTTATCCATTCCCCCGATGGACATCTTGCTGTTTCTACTCTGAAGTTCAGGGGTACGAGTGCAGACTTGTTACATAGGTAAACTTACATGGATTATCAGCCAGGTATCAAGCCTAGTACACATGAATTGCTTTTCCTGATCGTCTCCCTCCCTGCACCCTCCACCCTCTGAAAGGTCCCAGTGTGTGTTCCCCTCTATGTGTCCATGTGTTGTCATCATTTAGCTCCCACTTATAAGTGAGAACATGCAGTTTTCTATTCCTGCGTTAGTTTGCTAAGGATAACGGCCTCTAGCTCCATCCATGTCACTGCAAAGGGCATGCTCTCATTCTTTTTTATGGCTGCATTATTTTCTTCTTATGAAGAAAGTTGCTATAATAATTTGTGTATAAATCTGTTTGTGGACTTAACGTTTCTATTTCCCTTGGGCAAATACCTATGAATAAAATTGCTGGGTCACAGGCCTTATAAGAAACTGCCTAATGAGCAGATCATTTGAGGTCAGGAGTTCAAGACCAGCCTGACCAACATGGTGAAACTCCATCTCTACTAAAAATACAGAAATTAGTTAGGCATGATGGCACATGCCTGTAATCCCAGCTACTGGGGAGGCTGAGGCAGGAGATTCACTTGAACCTGGGAGACGGAGGTTGCGGTGTGCCAAGATTATTGTACCACTGCACTCCAGTCTGGGTAACAGAGTAAGACACTGTCTCAAAAAAAAAAAAAAAAAAAAAAAAAAAAAAAAAAAAAAAAAAAAAAAAAAAAAAAAAAAGTCTACCCAAAGTGTTTGCACCACTGTACAGCCTCACCGATGATGTGTTAAGAGTCTCCAGTTGTTCTACACCTCAGCAACATTATTGAGTTTTATTAGCTTTTCATTCATGTTACTTTGGTAGGTAGTAGTAGCATGTCTTGTGTAGTAGCACATCTTATGGTTTTAACTCGTATGTTTCTGATGACAACAATGTTGAACATTTTTTATGAGCCTCTCGGCCATTATATCTTCTATTAAAAATATCTGTTAATTTTCTGCCCATTTAAAAAATTTGTTTGCCTTTTTATTGTGTTGCATGGATGCTTTATATAAATGTTGCATCAGATACGTTTTGCAAATATTTTCTTCCAACTGGTGGCTTGTTTATTTTTCTTCTTAACAGCATCTTTTGATGAACACAAGTTTTTTTATTTTGATGAAGTTGCTGTATCAGACTTTTATGACTGCTTTTTGTGCCCTGTCTTAGAAACCTTTGCTTATCCCTAAGTCCTTTGTTTTCTTAATACAAGTATGTTTAAGCCTATGTTGCACTTACTACCTTGATTCACCCCACTCCTCTCCCAAGGCAACGTTTGAGGAACACACTATTGACTCTCTCACCGCCACTGTCCCCAGCCCTAATCTCAGTATCAGCATAAGGAGAAGCTGGAAAAACAGGCAGGGCTGGCTCTAGACACACGGTTAGCTCTGTGGAGCTCACCCAGGCTTAGTGCTGGGACAGAAATTTTGAAAAGTGTCTCAGAAAAAGAGTGAAAAAGAGACACTATCAAAACACAGGGCCTCCGAGATTCAGCCTCAAATAGGGGCCATGGAGAGAGAAGCTGAGGGACCTGCACCCCAGACCTGTCCACATTGACTTTGGGAATCCACAGCTTTGGCTTAGTCGGCTCTTTTCCCTCACTTGCTTTCTCAGGGGTCATCTGTAATAAAAAGCTCTCCTCCAAGCCGCTACTCACTGGCGTAGGAAGCGGCTGCACAAAAGGACATGGAGCTTCAAGCTAGTGTCTGAGGCTTTGTTAGCAGCTGGGATTCTCGTCACTTAGGAAGTGCACTCCTTGCTCCTTTCTCAGTGCTTCTCTGGCAGTGTCATGGCTAGCCACTGAAGACGGGCACATGCCTTCTTCCTCTGGTCTCAGAAGCTGCACACTCCTTCCTCTGTTCCCCCCAGGACTCAACTGATGCTAAAAGTCCCTAGAGGCTTTCACGTAGATCTGTCAGAAGTCACCCCAAAATAGTGC
>NW_016107315.1:569403-572790 GCF_001604975.1 Cebus imitator
AAAAAGAAGAAGAAGAGAGAGAGAGCGCACGCGAGCGAGCTGCAGGCCCTTCCATACACACTGCCTATAGAAATCGCTGCTCACTAGACACCTGTCCTCGCTCTGCCGCACCCCTGAGAGCCTGGACTTCTCTGCTTTAAAGAGAGGGAGGCAGCCAGAGCTGATACATGATACTTAGTGCATTATTTTATTGTGTCCTACTTACAGTGCTATTTAATTTTTCATAAATTTTCTTCATAGCACATGTAACAATCTGTAACTTGATTATCTCCTTCCTTGTTAACTATCTGTGCCCATGGCCAGAAGCCTAAGAGATCTCTTTTCTATTTTACCACCATATTACCAATGCTTGGCACAGGACTGGGCACCAGGCAGACATGCAAGAACTATTTGTTCAATAAAGATGCATGTGTCCTAGGCACTGCCACGAGTTGATACATTTCTGGTTGGAAGAGACCATATCTTCCCTTCTTTTACACCTGCTCAGTGTTCTTCACACTTATTAGAAAAAGGGATTGAAATTTTAAGCAAGAAGCAGCCTTCCACTCTGGACTGGTGGCCAGTTAAGCTCTGCTGAGGGACCTTCTACCGGCCCTCCTAGCCAGGGTCCAAATGCTGAGGAAGGAGAAGGTCAGACAGGTTAGGGAAAGGACATTCACCTGAGAGCCAGGAGATGAACGCTTGAGTCCCAGTCTTCTAAAGTAAGGATGGTAATAGCCACAGCACCCGCTCAGCCGACTCCCAGCACTGTGAGGATAAACCCATCAGCACCATGAAGGTGCTGGGCAGCTGCACATTCATTCAGGAGCACTGGCTGTGACTCCCAGCACCTCACAGTGCCAAGTACTTTACCAGTGTCCCACAGAGGCTTGGCCAATTAATTCAAAGAAATAACCTGAAACTGTGATCTTCACAGAGCAATGAAAGGAAAGAAAATGGAGAATTTTCCATGACTAATTCTAATGCCGGATTTTAATTTTCTGAGGGCCAGGAGAGAGGAGGCATGAAAAAATTCAAAATCTAATTCACCCTCTTTCTACTCAGGCTCAGTCCATAGAAAGCCCTGGGCCAGGCTCGGGAGTGTGGGGTTGAGAAGGGCGTGGAAATCAGAGCCATTGTGTGGTGTGCCCGTTTTATTGATGTGGTTTCTGCTCAATGGACCTACTGTTAGGCTAATACTTTACAGCATTGTTTCTGCATGGAGGGAGGTTATGCTGGCTTGTGAAACAGACTCAAACACAAAAGAGACGTTAGTGGGAGCTGCTGGGTGAGGGTCACCCGTGAAAGGGGTACAAATGCATCACTGCCCAAAACCCTAGGACATAGGAGTTATTAACTGCATTTCACCAATAATGCTACTGAGGTCAAAGAGGTGAAGTCACACAGCTAGGGAATGGCAGAGCCAGAACTTCAATCCCAGTCTGTACAACAGCAAAGCCAGCGCTTCAACTACCTAATGCCCTACCTTACAGTTGATAAAGCACCAGACAGAAGCAAGAACACTCTAGTGCACTCTTGAAGGAAAACAGTCTGACCAACAAGCAGAGACTCCTTAAGGTGGAGGGCATCTGAGCAGGACGAGAAGCCCCCAAAGAGCAGCACTGTGCCCGAAGGAGGGGCAGGCGCAATGAATAGCCAACATGAAAAACCAGGAGAGGTGGGTTCTGGCTGCACTGGGGGAGGCAGCAGTGTGAGTGTGGAGCTCTCAGGATCTCAAGGCCTCAGAGGTAGTCTCAGAAGTTTTGTGTGTGAAGTTTCTGAGCAGTGGACAGACCACAAGCTGTGCCGCCTGTTGTCAGAGCCCTCTCATCTCTGACCAGGCAGCAGCAACAGCAGCAACTGTGGCTGCCAGGGAAGTCTCCGCATCAGCACGAATCCAGGCTGCCCATGAGCTGAAGTGTTCCTGCAGAGCCCGGCCAGACCTGGGCCATCCGAGGACAACTACATGCTGTCTGCAGCATTGCCAGCACCTGGGTGACCTTGGTGCCTGTCAGCCCAGCCCTTCATGCCCTCGCCTCTCCACCTGCTTCTCCAAAAGCACCACTGAGGTAAAGACACACACTGGGTGCTGTGTAGCTGCCAGGAGCTGTCAAGTCTCCCAAGTGGGAACACGAGAGTGGGCAGGTCCCTGCAGGCCCAACCCCTCCCTGTACTAGGGAGGTCCCCGAGACCTGGCGGATGCAAGGAGCTGTTCAGGGTTACCCAGGACAGAGGCACAGCCAGAGCTGTGGCTCAGGGCTTCTGTTCATTCTTTCAGGAGAGACTGATGGAGCACCTGATGGGTGCTGGGGACAAAAGGGTGAAAATGACAGACAAGCCCTCTCCTTACAGTGCATCTGTTTCGTCTCCAAGTTTGGGGCTCTTTCTACTGCACACATGCCTCCATCCCATCTCCCCCAGGACATTTGGGGCTCACATGTAAATATCTATCTCCCCAGCTGCATCCCTAGCTGAGTGCCAGAGTCACTGTTCCAGGACAGCACCTAGTACTGGGCTGGGCCCAGAGCCAGCCCTGAATAACTGTTAGTTGAGCACCCATAGTCCTTGCTGGGTAGCCAGTTATGTACAACTGAACTGTCGCCCATGCTCCCCACACTTCCTTTTCCTGAGCTGTGAAGTGGGATGGTAATAATTACACTGATCATACCTAACGTTTGTTGAGCACTGCCTACGAGCCAGTCATTATGCCAAGCACTTTACAGGCAAAGCATCCTTGTCATAATACCCCTAAACCCTAGGGCTTATGAAATTGAAAACACTACTTTTAGTGCTTCACAGATGAGGAAACTAAGGCTTAGAAGGTAAAGAATTTAACCGAGGTTGTATGGAAGTAGCACATCTGTCACTCTTAGCCTAAACACCAAACTACCTAACCCTTCTTGCCTCCTCTCACAACCACCACCTCGCCCACTGACACCGGAGGGCTTTGGGGAGAACTGGGGAGGCGGTGGAGAGGAGAGCACACGGACCCCAGGAACACAGCACTGCACAGAGGGGTGGGAGCTGGCTCTATCGTGAGGCAGCAGCCACTATGCATGGCTGGTTCTGCTGACAACACAGAGGGCGAGGCCTCAGGGGATGGGCAAGACTTGGAAAAGCAGAGAGGAGGAGAGAGAACATTTGAGGCAGGTGTGCTGGGGGAGGGTGGCATTATCTGGAAGCAAGGCCCAGAGGAAGGAATAGAGGTTCAAGGGATGTAAGTCAAACTGCCCCAACTATATGCAGTAACACCACCTCCAAAACTCCTACTGTGACACCAACCGTTCTTTCTCCTCAACTCACCAGGGAGACATACCATCAGTGTCCTGTACCTGCCTCCATGGAAATCCACCCAGAAGATCCTCCCATCTCAACCCTCAAACCCAGATCCCAAGGGAGCACATTAAA
>NW_016107315.1:573460-589007 GCF_001604975.1 Cebus imitator
AAAAAAGGCAAGGCAAAGCTGGCATGATTCTGAGTTTCAGGCTCCTGCCTCATTTCCTATACGCTCTGGCACAGCGATTATTCGCATGGCTGACTGGATAACCAATTATGCAGCAGAAATTTTTAGGTCTGCATCTCAAAACACACACAAAACAAAAACAGGGACGGCACAGTGCATTTCCTTGTAGGCCTGCTGCAACTGCCAAGCACAGCATTAGGCCAGGGAGCAGGTAGGAAGAAGATGGAAGAAAGCAGAAGAGTTGTCTCCTCCTTAAGACTGGTTGACTCCAGAGCAGTTGCATCTGTTTGGATGGCAGAGAGAGAGAAAATGGGCGTGTGTACATCATGTGTGCCTCTGTGAGGGGGAGCAGAGAAAGAGGAAGCAGGAAGACACAGACTGGGAACGTCAACCTCCTCGTTCCTTTTCTAGTCCTCTGTCCACAATGTTGTCCCTTCCCCACCCCCACAGAATGAGCGATGCCCCTAGGGGTCCTGAAACAGAGACATGACAACGTGAACTCGGGGGCCGGTCCCCATTCCTCAGCTCCAGGTAGGTTCAAAGTCAAACACCGGTCACGAACACTGACCGTGAGGAGAACGCATCATACCTCAACGCTGCTACGTGCACAGCCCTGGGCATTCACAACTCACTTCACCTGCACCATCCCAGCTGCGCTCACCCTCACCCTGCAGGGTCACCAGAGCAAGAACTCATTAGAAGGGAAACGGTTCCCAAGGATCATCAAGTCTAAATCTCCCCGTCTTCAGGTGGAGACGCAAAGGTCCAGAGAGCGGAAAGGATTTACCTAATGTCACACCTCAAGTCACACTGGAAAGCAGGTAAGTATGAGAATCAACAGGCCAGCTATAACAAAAATACAGAAACTGCAGAAAACCTGCTATTGATACAGTGTCAAGAAGAATGGCCAAGGAGGAGTTTGACATTTCCTTGTCACCCAGAAGTGGCCACCCTACCTGAAAAGTAGAATGGTTTCCAAAAGACCCAAGTTACAGCACCAGTTGGAACAAAATAACCTGAAGAGTAGAATTCTGTTTTATAGAATGCAGCATATGCTTTGGACCAGAAACCAATAAATGGTGCAGTCTCTCTCACAGCTAGAATATATGGGTCCAAAATTCAAAGGGTGAAAGTGAGGTTGACTCCTCTCACTAATAAACAATGCACAGAGTATTTCACTCCTGTCTCAGCAACTTTGAGCACACTAGATTGGAGAACTTGGTCCCCAAGGGAGGAAAGGGGTATTCCTCCACCAGGCTATAAAGCAGTGGTTCCACTGAATTTAAACATGGGATGAGCACGTGGACACTTTAGTCCCATTATGCCACCAAACCAATAGGCGGGAAAGGGTGGGTTAATCTACTGTCTGTTGTGATTATCGTTAGCACAGGGCAGCTGGGTTGCTTCTACTCAATCTAGGCAAGGACGCAAGGTCTGGAACCAGGGTGATTCTCCAGGGCATCTCTTATTATTTCCATGACCTATAATAAAGGTTAACAGAAAATTACAGCAACCAAAACCAGGCAGGAGAACTGAAGATTTGAACTCCTGAGGAAGGTAGGTTTGGGTCCCTCTACCACGTGAAGAAGCCCGAACAGCAGATGATGGGGCTGAGAACAGGGGACACATAAAATAGTGGGAAAAAAAATGAAGCCATGGATGTCAATTATGGTCTTGTGACCAATGAAAGAAATGAAGGTTGTAGCAACTTTGCATATTTTCTATTTGCTTGTTATATCTGCATTTTATTCAAACGTGTTAGTCATTTTCTTATCACTCCTTCCTATTTTGATCTTCTACAAGTTGTGGGAAATTAGTTAACTTACTGAAGTACAATTTAGTGTGTAGATAACAGACTATTCCACAGGAGTGTGATGAATTTGAGGAGTAATTAAGATAGCCAGAAAAGAGGACAATGACTCTTGGGACTGTATGTCTCCTCATTTCGGGGAATGGTGAGAACTTCTTAACCCATAACAAAGTTAGCTGCGTCTTGCTAGGTACAGTTGTTATGACACACAGGAGTTCATCTAAAAGGGACGTGCGGAAGCTGAATATGTTTCCGTGAGGTGTGCCAGTTGTAGACTGATTGTCTCTCCACTCCAAGTATACCCTGTTTGCTTGTTCTATGAAATTAATCTGGGCCTTATATTTTTCCTATGTCAACTGGCAAAGTGTGAAGCTTTAACAGAAAGAAAGCGTTTTGTGCCTGGCTGCACCGTGCTCACTCAGCACACTCCTGCAGCATACCTGCCTTCTCCAGGGCCAGCGCTGACCGTGCCTGTGGACAGCAGCACCTGCTGGCCAGTGCTTTCTCCAGCATCCCACCTCCTACACCTCAGCCAGTTTCTACATGGAACATTTCCAGTGAGACATCTCCCACATCTTTCATTGGCACCCTAGAGGGCACATTTCTGGCAAATTCCAGAAGAGAGGTTTCCAGCAAGTTTTACCAGCATAGGACCAGAGACTTCCCCACCATCCACATGACACAAAAACAATTTCTCTGCCAATCAGTGAGCTCTGTGCAAGAAGATCTGGATCTCAGCCCTGGGACCATGTCTTCCTCAAGTGTTCTATCTCAGCCCTAAGGGTACTGTCTTGTCTTTTTTTAATTTTTATTTTAAGTTGGGGGTTTCACTATGTTGTCTGGGCTGGTCTTGAACTCCTGGACTCAAGTGACCCTGCCAACCTCGGCCTCTTAGTAGCTGGCACTACAGGCACATGCCAGCACACCCAACTGTATCTTATTATCTATGCCTATCTTCTTTAGAGTCTCTCTACTACTTACTAGCCAATCCTTCGTTACTCCAATTCTACTCTCAATATAAGGAAGAAATATCAAAAAATGACAGTTCTCAATCCAAGCAGAGGCTGGCTATGGCAGCAGTGTTCAGTGGGAGAAGACATTTCCATCGTTGAGATGAGTCTCAATGAGGAAATTCACAGTGACCTCCAAAACACCTTACACTCACAGCATGTATTATGATTTCCAAAGTGTTCTCACATCTTTTTTGAAATATTGAATACACACACACACACACACACACAGCTGTGCCAATTATATAAGAAACATGAAGCAGATGCTGAGGTCTAAAGTGTCTCATCCCGAGTCACAGAGTCAGATATGGCTCCAGAATTACAACATCTGGTTTCTTATTCAGATACTACACTCTTTCCATTCTACTAGATCACAAAAACAACTATCATTGAGAAGTAGGAAGTGTAGGAAGAAGAGGAAAGAAAGAGGGATAACAAACTGAGGCATTGTGAATGAGGAAGTCTTCAACAGGGCCATCTTCTTTGTGGTCAAATGGGAAAATGAAACTTAATTTTCAGAACCCATTGCAAAGCATAGAAAAACCACAATAGCTCTATCCTGACAATTAATAAATACATTGCAGACAATTTAATTTACAAGCTTAAATTCACTTATTTAGGATTCGATAAATCGGAGCAATTCAGCAGCATTCTCTGTGGTGTCTGCACATAAGCAAAGTGCCCTCTTACCTGTGTAACCTATTAACTGTCTCACTTTTAAAAACTCAAACTGAAATTTTCCTTTTAATCCTACAGAACTGCATTTCTCAGCCTGTTTATAAACGACTGGCTTTGTAAAGGTGATGATGTCTTCTACTTCTGGCAATGATGAAATAAAATGGACCAAATTTATCCTCATGCTTTAAACAACTAGAAAACTGGGGGGAAATATAAAACAAATATTACTAAAACTCAACAATAGAGAGTGAAGACTGTAATCCCTGAGAGAAGGGCTCCCTTATCTCAAATCAAGCGAGCTTTATGACTGCCCCAGCTTTCTACCTGGAAGTTCATTCTGGAACATGAAGCAGAGAGGGGGAACCTCAAGCAGAACACAAAGGTCTCACTGAGTTGAGGAAACAGGTTGGAACGCAGGGAGTCCGAGGTGGCTAGACACTGCAGGGCAATGAACCCCGAAATCTGAAGAGGGAAACCCTCCAGTCTTTGCTGAATACTAAGTCACAGAAGTGAGGGAAAAACTCCATGAGGCTCAGCAAAAAGCAACCTTGAAACTGTGGGCTGAACAGATCCCAGAGTTCACACAGGGTTAGGATTCATTTGATTTTCCAACTATCAATGTCAAAAGATGTTGATCCCTTGGACTTTAGGCAGACACCCCAAAAGGCTATGCTAAACCCACCCTAACAATACTTAAAGATAGTCTTTGAAAGGATCGCTATGAGCAACAAGTAACTTGGCTATCAACCATAACAAATTATACATTCTTTAAAAGAAGAAAATTCAGAGGCTCCACAATACAATTTTTACAATACCTAGCATTCAATCAAAAATTACTAGAATTGCCATGAAAAAGGAAAATAGAACCCACAAGCAGTTTTTTTTTTAAATTACTAAACAGAAACAGACTTAGAAATGAGAAGATAATAGAATTAGCAATCAAAGATTTTAAATCAGCTACCATAATTTTATTCAAGTAATTTTTAAAAAAACATATGCATAGTGAAAGAGGAAATATAAAATATTTTTTAAAAATCAAATGAAATTTCTAGAAATGAAGATGTTTAAAATTAAAAATTCACACTTTATGGAATTAACAGTGGACAAAACCAGAGGTCAGCAAACTATGGCTCATAGACCTAATCCCAGACTGTAACTTGTTTTTATAAATAAAGCTTTATTGGCACACTCATTTTTTGGTGTATTGTCTATGCATGTGCTTGTGATACATTAGGAGAATTGTGGATCACCTGGTCTACAAAGCATAAAATATTTACTATCTGACTTTTTATAGAAAAAAAATTGCTGATCCTTGAACTAGATACTGCAGAAGAAAAGTTAATGAACATGTAAATGTAGAAAAAGGCTACATTTACATTATCCAAAATCAATTAAGATTGGTTTTTAAAACGATGAATAGAAACTCAATGACTGTGACTAACATCAACTCGGTTAATACACATAACTAAAGTTCTGGGCAGAGAAGTAGAAGCAAATTATAATAATAATAATTGAAAAATTAACAAATATAAAGACTATAGGCTGGGCGTGGTGGCTCATGCCTGTAATCCCAGCATTTTAGGAGGCCAAGGTGGGCAGATCACGAGGTCAGGAGATCAAGATCATCCTGGCTAATACAGTGAAACTTCACCTCTACTAAAAATACAAAAAGTTAGCCAGGCGTGGTGTCACACGCCTATAGTCCCAGCTAATTGGGAGGCTGAGGCAGGAGAATCGCTCGAACCCGGGAGGCGGAGGTTGCAGTGAGCCGAGATCACGTCAGTGTACTCCAGCCTGGGTGACAGAGCAAGACTCCATCTCAAACAAACAAACAAAGGCTATAATCCACATAACCAAGAAACTCAATAAATCCAGAGGTGAATAAACAAAGAAAACCTCTCATTAAAATCAAGTACTCAAAAGCTGATATAAAGAAAAAGATCTTTAAATCAAATAAAGAAAAAAAAAAAACCTAATACATTATGTACACAGAATCAAAGAAAAGTTTTGTTTTGAGACAAGGTCTCAATCTCCATCACCTAAGCTGGAGTGCAGGCAATCATGGCTCAATTGCAGCCTCCAACTCCTGGACTTAAGCAATCCTCCTGCCCTAGCCTCCAGAGCAGCCGATATTACAGAGGCACATGCCACCACGCCCAGCTAATTTTTTAAAAAATTGTGTTAAGATGAGGTCTCGCTATGTTACCTATGCTAGGCTGGCCTTGAGCTCCTGGCCTCAAGCAATCCTCCTACCTCAGCCTCCTAAAGTACTGGGATTACAGGCATGAGCCACAGTGCCCGGCCAAAAGAAAATTATCATCTGAAATTTTGCAAGCCAGAAGACAATAGAATGGCATCTTTAAAGTGCTGCAAGGAAAACTGTCAATCTAAAATTCCATATCCAGTGAAAATGTCTTCCCAGATGAGGGTAAAATGAAATTTAACCAACAAACAAAAGCTGAGAGGATTTATTGCCAGGAGAAATAGACTACAGAAAAGTTAAAGCAAAGTCCTCAAATGGAAAGAAAATGACACCAAATGGAAATGTGAATTTATGCAAAGAAATGAAGAACCCTATAAACGGTAAATAGGTGGCAAATACAAGACTTACGTATACAGAAAAGAGTCATATAAAATAGATGTAGCTTATGTGGCAAGAGTAGAAATAAAATGGAATGTTAAAGGATACTCAATTATACTAAAAGGAGGTGGGAAAAGGAACAAAGAATAGATGGAAAAATAGAAAACAAGTGCCAAGATGGTAGACTTAAAACCAAAACATAAATGACACAAACACCTCAACTGGAAGACATAGTCGTCATAGTGAATAATAAAGCCCAACTAAAATTGGTCTTTCCAAGGTAGGTGCATCTTAATACTGGACAAAATAAATCTCAGAACAAAGAACATCAACAGCGAGAAAGAGAGACATTTCATAATGATAAGGTCACCAATTCATCAAGGAGACGTAACAACCCTAAATGTGTATGCATCTTGGAGCAAAGATTCAAAATACATGAGGCAAAAACTGACAGAACTGAAAAGATAAATCAATCCACAACTGTAGTTGGGAACTTCAACATTCCTCTCTCATACTGATAAAACAAGTAGAAAGAAAATCAGTATGTATACAAAAGAACAGCACTATCAATCAGCTTGGTTAAATTCATAGAATCTGGCATTTATAAAATATTCCACCCATTAACAGCCCAATAAACATGATTTTCCAGTTAATAGCAAACATTTACCATGATAGATGATATCCTGGGCCACAAAACAAGCATTAATAAATTGGTAATGTTTAAGAGAATAAAAAGAATATTTCCCAAACATAACAGAATTAAAGGTCAACAATTGTTGACCTTTTGATGCTGGTCAAAACCCAAATACGTAGAAATTTACAAACACATTTCTAAATAATCCAAGGGTCAAATAAGAAAAATAAGAAAATATTTTCAACATTTGAGTGAAATAATACACAATGTATATAAAAAAAAAAAAAACTGAACATAGGTAACCCAGTGCTTCAAGGGAAACGTATAGACAATATATTGATATTGGAAAAGATCTAGAATCAATTGTGCAAGCTTCTACCACAAAGATGACCAAATTAAATCCAAAATAGCAGAAAGGCAAAAATAAGGGAAAATGCAAGTGAATGAAATTGAAAATAGACAAACAATAGAGAAAAAAATCAAAGAAACCAAAAGGTGTTTTCTTAAACATCAATGACTCTTAGAAATCTCCAGCTAGATTGATCAGCAGAAAAAGAAAAAACAAATTACTGGTATCAGAAATTAAAGAAAGACAATTACTACAGAGCTTATAGATTTTGAAACTATAATCAGGAAATATTATGAATAATTTTATGCCAATAAATTTGATGACTTAGATGAAATTGGAAAATTCCTTCCTAGATACAAGCTACTAAAGCTCAAATGAGGAGAAATAGAAAATCTGAGTAGTCCTACATCTGTTTAATAACTTGAATTCTTAACTTACAATCTTTCCACAAAGAAAACTCCAGACTCCATTTCACTGGTAAAGTCTGTCAAATATTTGAGGAATAATACAAAGTCTTTTAGAAAGCAGAGGAAGAAGGCATACTTTCCAACTGATTTTATGAGGCCAACAATACGAGGCATTTGAAGAAAAAAAACTATAAACAAATATCCCTCATATACAGACATAAAAATCCTTATAAAATATTAGCAACTTAAATTCAGTAATATATAAAAAGGATAAGGCACCATCACCACAATCAAGTGACATTTATCCTAAGAAAGCAAGGTAGCTTTAGCATTTAAAAATCAATTAATGTTATTCATTATATTAGTGAAATAAAAAAGAAAACCATACGACCATCTCAATAGATGCATTAAAAAAGTGTTGTGAAATTCAATAACTACTCATGGTAATAGCTCTTTACAAACAGAAATAAAAAGAAACTTCTTCAACCTAATAAAGAACATCTGCAACAAACATACAGCTAACATCAGACTTAATGGTGAAACAATGAGTCCTTTCCCCTAAGAGCACAAACAAGGCAAAAATTCCATTGTCACTACTCCTATTCAACATCGTAGTACAGGTTCAAAGACTGTAATAAGGCAAGAAAAATAAATTAAAGGCTTACGGATTGTAATGAGAGAAGGAAAACTGTCTTTATTCATAAATGACGTGATCTTTATGTCCAAAATCCTAATGAGTTTCCAAAAATGGGACTAAGAAATAAGTGAATTTACAAGATTATGGGATACAGAGTCAATATACAAAAGCCAATTTAATTCTATATCCTAGCAATAAACAATTGGAGATTGAAATAAATACAATTTATGATAACATCTAAAACAAATGATGTAGGGATGCATTTAGAAAATTATGCAAAAGATGTGAAATGGAAAACCACAAAACATTATTGAAAACAGTTAAATCAGATCTAAATAAATGATGAGAAATATACATGTTCATGAACAGATTTGATATTAAGATGCTATTCTCCCTACATTGATATGCAGATTCAATGTAATCCCAATCAAAATCTCAGCAGGGCATTTTTGTAGAAATTGACAAGCCAATTATTAAATTTATACCTAATATAAAGCTGGAGAACTTATACTACCTGATTTCCAGACACATCATAAAGCTATATTAATCAAGACATAGCGGTATTGATGTAAGAAGGGACATATAGACCAACAGGAAAGAATAGAACATTCTGAAATAAACACACACTTTACTTATTTCACAAAGGAGCCAAAGTTATTCAACATGCAGTTTTTCAACAAATGGTGCTAGAACAACCAGATATTCAGGTTAAAGAATGAACTTCAACGCTTACTTCACATATAGCATATATAAAATTATCTCAAAATGGATCATAGAACTACATGCAAAAGCTAAAACTATAAGCCTGGGCTCTTATTCTCTGGGGGAGAATCCACTTTCAGACTAATCATGTTGCTGGCAGAATTTAGTTACATAGGACTAAGATCCCTGGCCCTTGCTGTCACAGCTGGGTGTCCTTCTCACCTTCTAGTGGCCATCAGCAATGCCTGGTTCATGGCCTCCTTTCCCTGTCTTCAAAGATAGCAGGTTGAGTCCTTCTCACTTTTCAACTCTGACCTTTCCTTCTACCATGTCTCTCTGACTGGCTTTTGCCCTCCTTCCCTGATTTTAAGGGTCCATGAGATAACCCTGGGCTTGCCCTCTTAACCCAGGATAATTTTCCTATCTTAAAGCCAGATAACCAGCAAGCTTAATTCCATCTGTACAGCCAGTCCCTTTTGCCCTGTAACATAACACATTCACAGGTATATCACCAGGGAGCATCAAAAACCATGAGGGCCAAAACCCCACCTACATACAACATGGCCCAGCAACTGCAGTCTTTGCTATTTCTCCCAAAGGTAATAAATACATTTGTGTCTACACAAAGACCTGTATAAAATGTCCATATTTTTCATAGCCAAAACAATGTTTCCAAATGACTCAAATGTCCAGCAGCTAGTACAAGGATAAGCAAATTGTTGTATATCCATACAATGGACTACTATACAGTCATAAAGAGGACAAACTTGTGATCCACAAAGCACATGCTATATCATTTCATTTATATGAAACTTGAATATAATTTATAATAGTAAAAAGATGGATGTAATCTACAGTTGTAAGAAGCAGATCAGTGTTTGCCTGGGTCAGGAATTAGGGGTGAGGATGGACTGGACAGGGCACAAGGGACCCTTATGGTGGTGGACGTGTTCTGCATCTTGAGTGGGTTGGTAGTTACAGGGTATATATACTTTACCAAAACAACCATCTGTAAAATATACACTTAAAGGTATATGTTTTAAGTAAATTTTAGCTCAATAAAGTGGGTAACTGTCCCTTTCTCAAGCACTGGTGGGAATCAAAGTCCAAACCACATATCATATTTGCTGATAATAGAAAAAGTCCATAGCCCCTGGTCTGCCACTGTGCCCTAGACTCAGATTCTAGGCGCCTGTCATTTCCAAGTCTTTTCTGCTGTCTTTTTCTTCTATGGCCAAGGCTATCAAAGCAGCCAGTTCCCACCAAGGTGTGAAGGCAATAATATAGTTAAATGTAGTTCACCATAACTGAAGGTAATTCATGCTGTCACATTTGCTGTAACCAGAGGTCACATCTCTGGAACCAGAGAAGCTGCTCACATTAATCGTAACTGACACGGCCTCCCTCCTTCAGGGGCATCCAGCCCCAATGCAGGGGGTTCTGCTCTTTGGTGCATGGGTTTAAGGGACTCCATCTGGATCTCTGCATCTGTCTTTACTCTTTCTTTCAGTTAAAAATGACATGGATGGTTAAAAGATAAAAAAGGGACAGTTGGGAAATCACAGGTCAGCCGACTAAATGTGACTGCAAAGCTGATTTCAGCACTTTGTGCCTATTATTGGGTCCTGAATGTTGACACAGTTGATGGTTTTCTCCGACTCCCACATCTGCCTTGTTGGTGTTTCCCAGTCTTTGCCTCCTGGGCCCATTTGAGTCACAGGGTGAGAGTAGAAACAAACAGGCCCAGAGGCCCATCTCCCCAGAGCTGTGCTCAGAGAATAACTAGGGCAGCTCTGGGGAGATGGTGGACACTTCAGGAAAGCACAATACTGTCCTTCCCCAAGGGCTCAGGGCCTCTAGAGAAAGCATCTCAGCTCTGAACACTGGCTCTGCAGTCTCAAGGCCACATGCTATCTCCACCTTTACTGATCTTGGTAGGTGTTCTTATCTCTGGAAGGGGAGAACAGACCTGCGTCATAGGATGCTATGCAGATGACGTGGGATATTCATAAAAGTTTTTTGAAAATCAGAAGTACTGTGCTATGCTTCTGTGTTAAATTTTGGATCGCCACATCTTAAGGTGGGCCACACACATTGGTTTGCCACAATACTCACCATCCAAGTATAGCCTTCCTAACTGCTTCCCTGATTTTTGTTACCTATCTGGCTTCTAAAGGCATCAGAGTTCATTGTCCTTATAGGAATGCTGTAAAATGTAAAATGCACTGCATAGAAGTTATAATTACTCATATATTTGACAGCTAGCTTCCAGTGTACTGCTCATTCAATCACTTCAATTCCATCACTTCAATAGTTCGAGTCCCTTCTCTCTCTGGACAACTCCTATCAAACCTAGGAGGCTTTCATTCATGTGGGCACAGAATTACACATTCCTCGAAAGATGAAAGTGCTTTGAAGGGCCAGAAAATGATACCTCATTTGTGCCCCTGAGAACTTTACATGGTGCCACCACATGAAGCGGCCCTCCATGGTGGTCTCAAGTGCATGGGAATTGCTGATGTCTGGGAGGAACTCCCTACTTGCAATCTTGGTTCTCACCTTGACAACTGTTGTGTGGTGTATAAATAATTGTCATTTATTTCTAACTGTGCCGTCTGGAAATCTGTGAATAACCTATTGGATTTCTTATTTATTTTAATTAGGTAGATTCAGGGTTACCTTTTTAATAACGTCCCTGTTTCATATACATATGCTGCTCCTTCTTGAGTAGAGGAGAAAGGAATGGAGTTAAAAGTGAGCTCTGGGAAGCAGGCATAACCAGTGGCCTAAATGCAACAGCCCACAGTGAGAACCCACTACGGTCACTGTCACCATAAAGGTTGAGCACGCTGCTCTGTCCGCAATAAATCTTATGAATGTCCATCTTCTTACACAACAGACCTATAAATGAAGGTGACAATGTTTCTAGATCTTTACACTTGGGGCTTTATCCCTGGTAGAGGGTTAGAGTCTGTCCCTTCCTACTAATACCAAGGGGCATGCTATCTCCACATGGTAGGCAATGATTCTGTAAGCATGGATAGCACTTCACAATTAAGGCACTTTCATATCCACCATTTCATCCAACTCCACAGCAAGTCTGTCAAGCAGGGATATTTATCCCCATTTTTGAGCAAGGACCAGCGATCCAAGCCAGCTGCTAGATGTTGTTGGTTCCATGTCTATTAAAAGCTTCCTGAGCTACAGGGAGAAGTGCAGGGCAGGAGTGGGTGGGGAGGTGTTCAATGGCTTCTTCAAAAAGCCCTCGATTTGGATTCTTCCTTCTCCCCAACAATGTGCCAGCCCCCTCTCTTGACTGAACACAGGGCCCTGGGTTGTTCCTCGCTCCTGAAGAATGCAGAACGGCTCTCTACTGAGCTGTACTCCTCATCTGCTGGCCAGTAATCCAAATGCCTGCTCACTGAGTCTTCTGCACCATTTCCTCCATCTGCAGCTTCCATCCAGTGTGCAGCAGGCAAGCCAGGATCCAAAACTGCCTGCTTCCAACTCCCTTTGCAATTATTCCCACTTCCCACTTTTCACACAATGAAGAGTACCCACCAACACTGTGCTTCGTGGTAAGGAAATCAGTCAGCCAGTGACAACTGACCTCAATAAGAAATAGAGCCAGACTCTCAGCCCCAGGCTTTTTTGTGTCTTTAGATGTCTAGAATTTCCTCCAGACAAATCTGCCTGTGTTGCTCTATCCACATCACCTAATGAAAATTTATGGGCCGGGCGCGGTGGCTCAAGCCTGTAATCCCAGCACTTTGGGAGGCCGAGGCGGGTGGATCACGAGGTCAAGAGATCGAGACCATCCTGGTCAACATGGTGAAACCCCGTCTCTACTAAAAATACAAAACATTAGCTGGGCATGGTGGCGCGTGCCTGTAATCCCAGAGACTCAGGAGGCTGAGGCAGGAGAATTGCCTGAACCCAGGAGGCGGAGGTTGCGGTGAGCCGAGATCGCGCCATTGCACTCCAGCCTGGGTAACAAGAGCGAAACTCCATCTCAAAAAAAAAAAAAAAAGAAAATTTATGTAAATGTAGATACCTGCTGTCAGGCCCTCTACTAAATCTTCCTGCACCCCATTAAATATAACCAACTGTTAAAGTATCCAGGTCAGAAGTTACCAAACACCAGTCCACAGATCAGCTGCATCAGAATTACCTGGAAATTTTCCTATAAAAAATAAATAATACCTTTCTGCAAAAAAATTTTCCCTGCAAAATTCTATTTCAGTGAATCTGGAAATCAACCACGGGATATGGATTTTGAAGTTCCCCAGGGATATTCATGCACAGTTAAGTTGGGGCATCATTGTTCCAGGGAGCCTGTCATGTCTGTGGGCTCCCCATCATCAATAACTTCCCAGTTTTATTGCTGCCGCATGAAGTGGGATTATGAACACAGCTCCAACACAAGATTCCATTTCTTCTCCCTCTGTCGCTAAGAGTACTGAATGGTATTTTGCAATTTACAAAGCATTCTCATTTGATTTACAGAATCAAATGGTTTCACAGTGTAACACCATCTCTGTATACTAGGTCCCAGGAACTGTTCTAAGTGCTTTAAAGGTAGAAAGTCATTTCATCCTCACAACAATCCCAAGGGGCACATTGCTTATTATGTCTCATTTTACAGATGAGAAATCTGAGGCACGAAGAGGTTATGAAACTCGCCCAAGGTAAAGCAGTTAATATCCAAGGTGCGATTCAGACCCCAGCAGTTTGCCTTCAAAGCTCAGGCTTTCAATCAGTCTGTGCCACTGCTGTTCAGGGCAAGTATGAGCATTATTCCCACTCTAAAGAGTTTCAGTAACTGGCTGAAGTTCATCAAAATATTCAGAACAATTTCTCAAGGGAGGAGTGTATCTATTCCATGTGTCAGCTCAGGTCTCTCAGAAAGCTCCAGATGCAAAGCCACAATGAAAAGCACAGTTTCGTGCTATGTAAGTCTATGCATCCCAACCTGTCCTCCCGGCCTTCACGGCTCTAGGGACCTCGCCTGTGCCACAGGTCCAGCATATGACAACATCCTGTGATGCAACTGCATCTCACTCTCCAAGAAGGGCAGCTTGGTCGGCTGGAGAGAAAGAGCTTGGCAAAGCTGCACCACTGCGTGGCAAGGCAAACAGTCAACAAGGTGAAAAGGTAACCCCAGAATGGGAGAAAAGATTTGCAAAGTATCCGTCTGACAGGGGATTAATAACCAGAGTACATAAGGAGCTCAGACAACTCAACAGGGGGAAAAAATAATTTAAAAATGGGCAAAAGATCTGAATAGATGTTTCTCAAAAGACGACAAACGGCCAACAGGTACATGAAAAAATCTTCAACATCACTAATCCTCAGAAAAACGCAAATCAAAACCATGAGATACCATCTCACCCCAGTTAAAATGGCTTTTATCAAAAATGCAGGGAATAACAGATACTGGTAAGAATACGGAGAAAGGGGAGCTGTCACATACTGTTATTAAGAATATAAATTAGTACAGATTAGTAGAGCCACCATGGAAAACTGTATGGGGGTTCCTCAGAAAACTAAAAATAGAACTATCATATGGTCCAGCAATTCTACAACTGCATATATAGCCAAAAGAAAAGAAATCAATGTATCAAGGAGATCTCTACATTCCCATGTTTACTGCAGCTCTATTCACAAAAGCCAAAATACGGAATCAACTTAAGTGCCCAACAATGAGTGAAGAGATAAAGAAAGTGTGGTATATATACACAATGGAATATTATGCTGCCATAAAAAAGAATGAAGTCCTGTCACTTGCAGCAACTTGGATGGAAGCAAGGTCATTATGTTAAGTGAAATAAGCCAAGCACAGAAAGACAAATATCACATTCTCACCCTGATGTAGGAGCTAAAAAAGTGGATCTCATGAAGATAGAGCGTAGACTGGTAGTTATCAGAGGCCAGGAAGGATGAGGGGAGGGGAGAATGAGGAAAGGCTTATTAATGGGTGCAAATAGACAGACTGAAGAAATAAGACCTAGTGTTGACAGATAAATAAGGTGACTCTAGTAAACACTAATCTATTGTACATTTCAAAATAGCTAAAAGAATAATTCAAATGTTTCTAGCATGAAGAAGAGACAACTATTTAAGGTAATGAATATTCCAGTCACACTGATTTGATCTTTACAAATTATATGAATGTATTAAACTATCACAAGTCTGAAAATATGCTCATCTATTATGTATCAATTAAAAAATAAAAAGATTTTTAAAAGCTGTACCAGCAACATCACATAAGAGTTCTAGAAGTGAAAGGGAATGTAAGGACCATCAAGACAAGAAACAGCAAACAGGTTCTATCTTCCATACCAACTCTGATCCACGAGTAAAGGCTATGAGGCTTAAGAGGGGGGAAAGGAAAGGAAGGAGGGAAGGGACGGGAAGAAGGGAAGGGAAGGGAAGGGACGGGAAGAAGGGAAGGGAAGGGAAGGGACGGGAAGAAGGAAAGGGAAGGGACGGGAAGGGAGGAAGGGACGGGACTAGACGGGACTGGATGGGGGGAAGGGAAGGGGGAAGGGAAGAAGAGGGAAGGGAAGGGAAGCGGAGGGAAGGGAAGGGGAGAAGGGAGAAGGGAGAAGGGAGAAAGAAGGGAGAAAGGGAGAAGAAAGGGAGAAAGGGAGAAAGGGAGAAAGGGAGAAAGGGAGAAAGGGAGAAAGGGAGAAAGGGAGAAAGGGAGAAAGGGAGAAAG